>NC_044396.1:34529535-34846249 GCF_006542625.1 Nomascus leucogenys
TAGAGTTTGGAATTTCAAGATGTCTCAGAGTCGTGAATATCTATTGGGCTAAGTAGGACCCTGAGATATTCTTTCAATTGTATCATTTATGTGGTAGTTATATTAGGTCTGCATGAATTGCTTCAATCAAAGATTTGAAAGACAAAGAAGAAAAACGTCAATTTACTTCACCTCAATAAGGATACTGTACCCTCTGAGGATTCAGTTACCGCAGACTGTTTGTCACTAACACTTTAAAAGAAGAAAAAATTTGTAAGAATGTAAACAAAAGAAACTTTTCATAAGGATAGTACTTTCCACATAGTCAAGGCATATTTCAATTTATAAAAAAATAACTTTGGAAAGAAACCTCAGTAACATCGGGACATATACAGTCCATTACAACATGGCTAATTTTTGTCCAGACATGCTTAGAAGAGGTATTAAATCAAGCTTCTCCAAACATAAGCATAATTAATGGTGTAGTCAAGCATTTATAACACTCTTTCAAAAACTCTTCTATGGCACTTTATTTCCATGAATTCAAGTTTTAAAAACTGCTTTATTAAGGTATAATTGATACATAAAAAGCATGGCACATGTTTAAAGTATACAATTTGATGGGTTCAATTTTAATTTATGGTTCTCTCCAGCAGTCTCCAATTGAACTTTTGGGAATCGATTAAGTTCCTGTTTGTTATAGTTAAAATGGTTTCCACATACACACAGCATGACTATTTACACCTCCATGCTTTAACCGGTACTATTCCTCTCTCCTAAAATGATATTTCCTCTTCTATCCATCTGTAAAAACTTAACCATCCTACAAAAGCCCCTGCTCAAGACTAGTACCTCCATGAAGCTGTCCATCTCAACTATTTCAGCATGGTGTTAGATATTTTAAGTAATCTAGAGATGATTTAAAGTATATGGAAGGATGTGTGTAGGTTATATGCAAATATTACACCTCCCCCCCCCCCACTTTTTTTGACAGGGTCTCGCCGAGGGTCACCCAGGCTGGAGTGCAGTGGCACAAACGCAGCTTACTGCAGACTTCCCGGGCTCAAGTGATCCTCTCACCTAAGCCTCTTAAGTAGTTGGCACTACAGGCATGCACCACCAAGACTGGTTAATTTTTGTAAAGACAAGGTTCTGCCATGTTGCCTAGGCTGGTCTCAAACTCCTGGGCTCAAGTGATCCTCCTGCCTCAGCCTTTCAAAGTGCTGGGATTACAGGTGTGAGCCACTGTTCCTGGCTATTACACCATTTTTGTAAGACACTTGAGCATCCTTGGATTTTGGTATTCATGAAGGATGGATGTCCTAGGACTAATCCCCTTCAAACACCAAGGAACAACTGTATAAGCTTTATCAGAGCAAAATATTTCATCCAGTCTTCATAACATGGAGTTTTCCATTTTTCTAGGATTTGTCTGACCTCACAATCACACTTCTGATTCTATACTTGCTTTACTTGAATCCTTATTGGTAACTGTCATGACATTGGTGATTTGATGCTTTATTTGCCCTGGTTCTGCTTCCAGGATGGTTTTGGTATTTGCTCGATTCTTGATCTTTACCCTGTTTCTAGTTTTAGTTTTGTTCCCTGTAACTAGTGTACAGCAAGTTCTAATGTATGCCTGGTAATGAATTAGGCAATGAGGATACCAAGCTAATTAAGATGCTTCAAAGCTAAGTAAGAACCTTCAAATAATTCTCAATCTATTGAAAGAATCAGGTAAACAAATAAGTTACTAATGAAGATAAGTCCTTTTATAGAGATGTATGCTATGAAAGCACAGAAGTAACAACTCTGATTACAGAGCTGGGCAAGACTTCATATAGGTGATCTCTGAGATAGACTGAATGGCAAGTAAGAGCTTGCCTTGGAGAGAATAAAATGATAGGAATTCAAATAGAAGGAACAAAGCTTCTGTGCTGCTAGAAAGTACCATGTACGTGGACAGGGAGGAGTTCATGCTTAAGGATAAGACTGTATGTAAAAAAAAAAAAAAAAAATAGAATGGGTCTACGTAAGGCTTTATAAGCCATGCCAATAAATTCTGACTCATCTAGTAGGAAATAGGAGCCAAAAGGTTTTTAAGCTGGGAGTGATCTAAAGAGATTTATTTTTGTGGAAGCTAACTCTGGAAGTTATGTCAAGGATGGATTTGAATGGTACAAAGCTATATAGATAAAAATAGATTGGAGAAGCATTTCTGAGGTGGGGTTCTTAATACTTTGAGAGCAGCTGGATGTGTGAGGTTAAAGAGAAACAGGGTGTAGAGAGGCAAATGAGAACATGAAGAGTTCTGTTTGGTACACATGGATTGCACTGTGTTTGTGTCTAGGAGAGCATCTGAAATAAGTGGGTAGTACTATATAAGGAGAGTCCATAGGAAGTGTGCTTATGATTATCTGTAAGAACCATGGTATTAGCAGTATTATCATGAGCAGGATGGCTTGGCCACAAGAATGTATTGGGTATTAGTATCACTAAACTTTGATTTTTGAAACAAAATGAAGTAATTGGGCCAATAAAAATGGAATCTCTACTTCTTAAATTGGATTTTAGAAAAGTACATCAATGTGAAATAAGACTTTAGTGCAGCCTTTGGAGAGATGAATCAGTGAGGAACAAGTCATGCGTTGACAGGCAGGAACAATAGGAGGGGCCACTATAAGATGACAGAGCCTCAGTCCTAAGATGTGACAAATGCAGTGTAGATCCAACTTGAACCCCAGTCTCCACCTCTAAATAAGTAGTTAAGATGGGGTCCCTGCAACACTTAGGTTATGGTCCCAAGAAGAAAGTAATATTACATCCATTTCGAAATATACCCATCCAGAGACCACAGAGATTTGATTATCTGGCTTTGGTTTAAGGATAGAAGAACAGAGAAAACAGACCATGGGTTCAACAGAAAAGAAGATCTTTATAATGTTAAGAGTTTTATCTTCCTCAATAGGGGAAGATACTTAAGCTTCTAAAACAAAAGACAAAAATCACCCCTGAAAATCCCTAAAGAAAAAATAGTTTTGGAGACTTAACTTTTTTTTTTTTTTTTTTTTTTTGAGACGGAGTCTCGCTCTGTCGCCCAGGCTGGAGTGCAGTAGTGCAATCTCAGCTCACTGCAAGCTCCGCCTCCCGGGTTCACGCCATTCTCCTGCCTCAGCCTCTCCGAGTAGCTGGGACTACAGGCACCCGCCACCACGCCTGGCTACTTTTTGTATTTTTAGTAGAGACGGGGTTTCATCGTGGTCTCGATCTCCTGACCTCGTGATCCACCCGCCTCGGCCTCCCAAAGTGCTGGGATTACAAGCGTGAGCCACCACGCCTGGCCAGGAGACTTAACAACTATCTCTCAATATATAGGACTGACACAACTTGTTTTCCTCCAGTATTAAAGCAAATCACTATTTCTTCAGTTGAGCACCAAATGAAGCAGTGAGCTTACGCTTAGAGAAGATATATGAATAATATCTTAAAATACTAGACTCTTAGTACAGTGAAACATGAATCACATAATGAGAACATGTAGAATCTAAAAACAACTAAGGGGCACAGGAGTCCAACCTCACCCTTGTTCCTAAGCATACCCTCAGTAAGAATGGTAAACTATCCACATTATTTAAACTGTAATATTTTCTTATTCTCTACTTTTGCTTAGCATATCTAATTTGCACAAGTCATGAAATAACTCTACAGTACTCTGAATACCTAAATGTTAATCATCAGCAAGATAACATGCTACTCAATAATTATTTTTAATAAAATGACTCACATCAATTTTACATAAAGACAGAACATTCATAAAACAAAAAATATACAAATTGATTAAATTACAAACCTTTTTCTTGTATCCAAATTAGCTTCAGTTTCCATTTCAACATCATTACCATTAGGTTTATCTTGAGAAGTTATTGTTCTTGTCCTTTTGCTTTCTACCACTTTTGCCGCTGCCTTAAAAAACGGTGTGCATGGAGGTAGGAGGATAGGAAGAAATGCATTAAGCCATTTTAAACAAACAGCATTAAATTAAGCCTTGTAATTCTTTGATAGTCATAGCCAATGTATCTGTTCACAGGCCAATAAAGGGCACTGTGTTGTTATTTTCACCAATAATTATGACACTGCCAGCAGCTACATTAGCTATCTGCTTGGTTTATCAGCGTTATGAAGGTGGTCTTTCCTTGTAAATATATTTGATAGACAAAATGCTCTCCAGGCAATTTTAAGAGAAAAGGCTGCACAGAAAAAAATAAAAATAAAAATTCTAGATATTTTGAAATAAAAATTATCTCAAATCAATCAAGATGCTCCACTATAACACTGTCAACTTAAAACTTTGGAGGCCAAGACAGAAAATAAAATGTTATTAGAAAAATTTTATTGTTGTTTGTTTTGAGACAGGGTCTCACTCTGTCACCCAGGCTGGAGTGCAGTGGCACAATCACAGCTCACTGCAGCCTCAACCTCCTGGGCTCAGGAGATCTCCCACCTCAGCCTCCCAGGTAGCTGGGACTACAGGCATGCACCACTATGCCTGGCTAAATTTTTGTAATTTTTTTGTAGAGATGGAGTTTTGCCATGTTGCCCAGGCTGGTCTCAAACTCCTGGGCTCAGGCGATCCACCCATTTTGGCCTCCCAAAGTGCTGGGATTACAGGCATGAGTCACCGTGCCTGACCAGAAATGTCTTTTTGAGACAAGAGTCTCACTTTGTCACCCAGGCTGGAGTACAGTGGTTCAATCTCAGCTCACTACAGCTTCAAGCGATCCTTCTGCCTCAGCCGCCACAAGCAGCTGGGACTACAGTCGTGTGCCACTATGTCTGGCTAAATTTTTCTATTTTTTTTGTAGAGATGGGGTTTTGCCATGTTGCCCAGGCTGGTCTCAAACTCCTGGGCTCAAGCGATCTACCCATTTCGGCCTCCCAAAGTGCTGGGATTACAGGCATGAGCCACTACGCCTGACGAGAAATGTCTTTTTTTTTGAGACAGGATCTCGTTTTGTCACCCAGGCTGGAGTGCAGTGGCTCAATCTCAGCTCACTACAGCCTCAACCCCCTCAAAGTAGCTGGGACTACAGGTGTATGCCACCATGCCCAGCTAATTTTTTTTTTTTTTGAGACGGAGTCTCGCTCTGTCGCCCAGGCGACAATGCAGTGGCGCGATCTTGGCTCACTGCAAGCTCTGCCTCCCAGGTTCACGCCATTCTCCTGCCTCAGCCTCCTGAGTAGCTGGGACTACAGGCGCCCGCCACCACACCCAGCTAATTTTTTTTGTATGTTTTTAGTAGAGACGGGGTTTCACCATGTTAGCCATGATGGTCTCGATGATCACCTGACTGTGTGATCCGCCTGCCTTGGCCTCCCCAAGTGCTAGGATTACAGGCGTGAGCCACCGCACCCGGCCAGCTAATTTTTTTGTATTTTTTTGTAGATAAGGGGTTTCACCATGTCGCCCAGGCTAGTCTCGAACTCCTGAAACTTGGCCTCCCAAAGTGCTAGGATTACAGGCATGAGCCAACCGTGCCTGGCCTAGAAAAATTTTAAAAGGCCCTTCTTTAATACAATTCTATTTTTCCCTAAAAATATGTTTAAAAACATCTTTAAAATTTACTTAAATTAAAATGAATATTTGCTTTTGCCTATTTTTATTTTTAATTCATTCTATGTTTTCCCTTCAACTTTTTCTTTTGAAAATTTTCCCAAACTAATTTTGAAAAGTTACAAAAGTACATATCACTCATAAATCTTTTAATTAGGTCCACAAAATGTAACATTTTACCACACCTTTCTACAAAACCACAATGAAAAATTCTGACTAGTTTTAAAGGATTTCTATTTCAAGTATTCTCCTTTATTATAACATTTCCTTTAGGTCTATTATTAGAGTCACTCTTGAATAATATGTATACCTTCATTAGAAAGGTTGATGATTTTTCATTTAGCACATAATTCACATAACTCTTAATTTTCTCCATCATGTGGTTGTAGCTGAAGTGTTGAAAAAAGGAATGAAATGTATCTTTCTGAGAGATTATCATAAGCAATTTGCTTTTGAAAGGCTAAAGAAAAGAGAAGAAATATCTTAACATAAATCACACAAAGTTACAGATACAAGGATTTTTGTCATATATTATTTAATTGAAAAGAAATCACTTTATAAACTCAGAGACACAGATATTTTTAAAATTAAGTTTTAAATGGCATGCCAATGTACCTTTTTCTGACTTCTTCTGGCCTCTCCTCATTTTAAAAAATATTTTACATTTTAGACAGATTCAAAAAAATATGTATCATAAACCAGAGTATCGATTACCCAGTTTAAGAAATAAAGCATAATCAATACGGTTAAAATCCCTGTTTACTACCATAATCTGATTGTATCCCCTTTCCTCTAACTGTAACTATTACCCTGAATTTAGAATTCACCATTCCCAGGAATTCCTTTACTTGCACTACATATGTATGTATCCACAAATATGTAGCATTGCTTAGCATGGTTTAAACTCTACAAATGGTGTTGTACGATGCGTATTCTTTTGAAACTTGCTATATTTTACTCAACTCTATGTTTACAACATTTATCCATGCTGATCTAATATTCCTAGAAGTAGTTATTTTTGCCATTGTAAAGTATAAAGTACTACACTGATCAAAAACATCACTTATTCATCCATTCTTTAAGCCTATCGAGGGATTTAGGCTACTTGCAATTATTGCATTGCTCTTCGACATTTTTCTACAATAATTTCTGTGCATTGTATGTGTTTTTCTTGGACAGTAACTTTTTCAAGGCTGGCTGCACAATAAAAGCTGTAGAACTTTAAAAAAATTCTTAGGCTCAATCCCAACTGTCTCAGGAAGGCCTTGTTTTTTTGTTGCCTTTAAAGCTTCATGGCTTTTAAAATATGCAGTTAAAAGTGAAACCAGCTATTCTAAGGTATTGTCTAGAAGTGGAATTGCTGGAATGTATGCTTAAAATATTTTGCTAAAATGATCTCCCAAAGAAGTACCAATTTACAGTCTTGAAAGGAAGTTATGGCAGGCAGTACAATCATTTCTCAATTTGTTGAGACAACTGTTGATATTCTAAGACATTTTAATTGATGCCAGTCTGAGGGATGGGAAGTGGTATTTCAATATAGTACTTAATATTGCCCTAATGAGACAACATTAATACTAGTGAGGTTAAGTACTTATCTTAACCTCTTCATATTTCCTGGCCATAAGTTTTCCTCTTCTGGGAGGTATAAGCAGAGTAGAATTTTCAGTAGTCTCATAGTGCTACGGAGAAAATATAAGGGTAGATAACCCAACAGACATATCAGGCTATTGGCTGAAATTTCTGGAGGGTTATACCCCAGGGACAGGGTTAAATTAGAGACAGACAAAGCCTTGCCAAAACTGCCCAACCTACTCTCTGCTAGGCCCAGGTTCCTTATTGGATTAAGGTAGTCACTCTCCAACTCTATCTACTAAAATTATCAAGGGAAAGTGCTCAATCTGATTATTCATCAGGGAAACAAATTAAAATACAATGGGATAGCACTGTGTATTTGCCTGAATGGCTAAAATGAAAACCCAGATGTAAGGTGTGTGGAGCAACTAGAATTCCTTCACACTAATGGAGGAACTGACATAACTACTTTGGAAAACAGTTTGGCAATATCTACTAAAACTGAGTATGTACACATCTTATGACTCATCAGTTCTACTCTTCATATAAACCCAAAAGAAATGCATGTATTTGTTCCACAAAATGTATGGGGGAAAAAATTACACCTGTACTGAACACATACAGACTTTTTTGTATCTTTTTGTTTCTAAACAGTACAACTATTTACATTGTGTAAGTTATTATACATAATCTAGAGATGATTTACAGTATACAGGAGGATGTACATATGTTATATGCAAATACTATACTATTTTATTATTTATTTATTTTTAGAGACAGGGTCTCTCTCTGTTGCTTAGGCTGGAGCACAGCGGCAGCGTTATAGCTCACTGCAGCCTTGACTTCCTGGGCTCAAGCAATCCTCCCACCTCAAGACTACAGTATTGCACCACCACACCTGGCTAATTTTTAATTTTTTTGTAGAGAACAAGGTCTCGCTGTGTTGCCCAGGCTGCTCTTGAACTAGTGACCTCAAATGATCCTCCTGCTTCAGCCTCCTAAAGTACTGGTATTATAGGCATGAGCTATTGCACCCCGCCTCTTTTTACTTTTTAAATATGACTACTGGAAAATTTTATTTATTTTTCATTATTTATTATTTCTTCTTTTTGGAGAGATGAGGATCTCTCTATGTTGCCCAGGCTGGTCTTGAATGCCTGAGCTCAAGGGATCCTCCCACCTCAGCCTCCCAAAGTGCTGGAATTATAGGTGTAAGCTACTGCATCCAGCTTATTAGAAAATTTTAAATCACATATGTGACTTGCGTAGTTTTTCTATTGCACAGTATTATTCTATACTGTTTAAAAGATAAAGCATTTCTTTTCTCTTCCAATTTTCTTTCAGTTTTCCTCATTCTACATAAACAGTTCTAAAATTCTATGGTTTTAATTTAAATAATTACCATATAAGAATTTGGATCACCAAATATTCTTTCAAAGACTTCTTCTGCTTCTTTAAAGTTGCCATTTTCCATACAAACAGCTATAGCCTAAAAGATGAAAAATACCAACCTTAGACTGCGTTTAAAAATACCCAATAATTATTTAATTATTAAGATAACTCACGTAAGTCTGAAATCCTCTGTTGAAAACATTTTTATGTAGTTTAATAATTTTAATTTGATAAATGATATAAAATACATTTTCAAAGACAAAGTAAGTGTCGCTTGAAATGACATGAAAAATTTGCACTGGTCCCATGCACATTTATTCATAAATGCCCAGCATTCTATCTCTAATTTAGACCCAAATTAAAAGTATGTATTAATAAATAAATTAGAAGCCATACCACGTACATTTAGGACCCACCTAAATATTAATTTTGAGTAAAAGGGAAATGAGAGGAGGTAGATGATGTTTGTGATGATTAGGATACATAAAATTTGCTAGTCAGATCCCTGGAAAATATCTAATACAAACCTAAGAAGCTAGATGTTTTTTAATGATCATTTTTTTCACGCATTGGCATTTTTGGTAACATGGTAAGACAGGACCACTTACCATTTGGGTAGCTATGTAAACTCGGTAAGCTACTTAACCTCTTGGTGCCCCAGTTACCTTATATGTAAAATGGTGGAAACAATAGTACCCATTTCATAGGATTGTTATGAGGATGTAAGAGTTTTATGCGAAAGAGTTTAGAACAGTGCCTGGCAAATAGTAAGGAATATATTAAATGTTTGCTATAAACTTTGTCACCCATTTGACTTTACAGTAGTGTATTAAGAAAGACTTGCTTTCTCTAGCAGCCTAAAAGATTGCAATAACATGACAAATCTCTTTGCTCTGGGTTGAATTCATAAAGGAAGCAGTCGTTTTTCTGCTCATTTTCTTTTCTTCAGGTCCTAATTCTACTTGACAATCACCACACTAATTCTTGGGAAGGTGGGGAATGACCTGGATTTTCTTTTATCCAACCTGAAAAGAAATTTTTAAAATTCTCAAAAGAGAAAAAGTTTATTTAACTATGAAAGTACCTAATATTTGCTTTGACTGCTAGCTACTGTATCTTTGAATGATGTTTTTGGGCTACTTACTGCCTACTAAAATTCTCCCTACTGGGTTAAAATTTTATATATTCTTGATTACAAAAATCTAAAATTTACCATTAATTAAAAATATTATCTACTTTTTACATAATCTTTAAATATCAATTGGGAGAGCACAAACCCCTGGTTTTTAAATTTTCCACAACATAGGGGCAACATAATACTTAAGTATGGCACATTAAGTTCCATCCCCCAGTGCTCATGTTAAGACTATAAACCAAAGGCCAAATTTCTGAAGAGAAACAATACATTAAATTTTACTACTGCTCAACTTCTACTAGGTTCTCTTAATTTCTTTTAAATGTTAAATGTTCTTATTTTCTAGAAATATAATAATTATAAGCATAAAAGTAATTTATTCATACCTGAATTTTAATTAAATTCTGTATTTCTTCATGAAGTTTGTCATGTTCCTTTTCAATTGAACCCCAAATCATCAGGGCTGATTCCAAGGGTGTAATTCGTTCATCATTTTCAAACTGTGCATCTTTTAAAAACAGAACAAAAATAAGTAACTCAGAAAGCTAAGTAGAACTTTGTCAGTTTTTAATAATGCATTCCTTTAAATATTTACTGAGTGTATACTATGTGCTAGGTACTCTTCTTGTTTATACCAGTTTAGAAGTGATTTTATTTTCTAAGTTAATTGGCTCATTAAGATCAATTTCAAATGGAAAAAGGTTGATGAGATTACAAACATTTGAAAATTTTCTTTACAAAAACGTTCTTAAAGAACGAAAATAAACTATTTTACGTAACATGTCATAGCAACAGAATTCTTAAGTGGTTCCTAAGTCTAATGCATTATAACAAACCTCAAAACAGGCCAGTTTTCTCACCTATAAAATGGTGATAATAAATACTACCTCACAGAATTTATGTGAATATATAATGAGATAATAGTTGTACTATTATTAAGCTTTCCTAAAAGAGTTGTGATCAAGTTATTCAGAACAAAGACTCACAACAGCTGATAACTAATAAGCAAATTACACAGCAACAACCCATTCGGACATTCAAGAGCCTCCATGATAATGTCTTACATGTCTAGCATCTACAGTCTACAATTCATTCGATAAATATTTATTGATCACTCACTATATATAGGCACTCGCCTAAAAACTTGGAATGGCTCAGTGAATAAGACAAAATCCTGCTCTTATGATGCTCACATGCTGATGAGAAATACAGTTTCAGAGTAGTAAACAATACAGTTTCAGAGTAGTAAGGGCTAGAAAAAAGAAAAGAAAAAAGGTTCTGGAAATGAAGAATGGTAGGGGAGAGGGAAGCTCTTTCAGACAGGTTAAAGACCTCTCTGAAGAAGTGACAATGGAGCTGAGAACAGCATAATGTGAAGCAGAAGGAAGTCACACAAAGATCTGGAAGAAAAACATTCCAGAGGGAATGGCAAGTGCAAAGGTCCTGAGGAGGAGTTTGAGGTTCAAAAGGCAGGAAGAGCCAGGTAGGGGCGTATGCCTGTAGTCTCAGCTACTTGGGAGGCTGAAGTGGGAGGACTGCTTGAGCCAGGAGTCTGAGGCTCAGTGAGCGATGATGACACCACAGCACTCCAGCGTGGGTGACAGAGCAAGACCCTGTCTTGGAACAACAAATACAAAGGGCAGGAGGAAGGTCAGTGGGCAAGTTGGATGCATACTCTTAGAAAGATGATGTAAGAGGCAAGTAGTTGTCTGTTTTGGAACTTATTTTAAATGTAGAACAGAACCTGCTAATGGACTGCATGTACAGCATAAGGAAAAAATGGAGGACTCTTGGGTTTTAATAATTG
Organism: Nomascus leucogenys; assembly: GCF_006542625.1. Classification (NCBI taxonomy): domain Eukaryota; kingdom Metazoa; phylum Chordata; class Mammalia; order Primates; family Hylobatidae; genus Nomascus; species Nomascus leucogenys. The sequence continues at coordinate 34,541,035 of NC_044396.1, forward strand.
GATAAATGGTGCTAACATTTACTATCATAGGAGGCCTGGGTGAGAACCAAGTTTATGAAGTTGTATATGGAAATCAAGAGTCTACTATCCAGGTAAACTAGTTTATTTTCAAAATAATGCTAATGTTTTCATTTTGTCTAGACTACCTTCCCCCCACCCCCACACCACATCTGAGGATATGGATAGACTACCATTTTTATACTTTCTTTCTGACAAAATCTAGCAATTCTTACAGGCATAGTGCAAACTGCACCTCTTTCTTGAATGCTGTCCTTACCCCAGCAGCTAAGAGACTAGGAAATGTCCTTTCTCTAAATCTCCTGTATGTGCTTGCTTTGGCAGCACATGTATAAAAATTGGAAGAATGCAGAGATTAGCATGACCCCTCGAGAAGGATGACGCAAAAATTCATGAAGCATTGCATTAATTAAAAAGGAACTCTTGTATCATTATTCGTTTTTTAATGCCTTGCAGTACTTACCTCAACAACCCTATTAGCTTTTACAGTGTCTTGAAGACAAAAAAATTCTTACTCTATAATGCATAATATTTCAAATTTTGGGGGGCAGAAGACACTTAAGTGTATTTTTCTAAACCCCTGTAATTCCTAGCACAGTTGTAGTTCCATAGCAAGTATGCAACAAATAAGCATAATAGGCCGGGCGCAGTGGCTCAAGCCTGTAATCCCAGCACTTTGGGAGGCCGAGGTAGGCGGATCACGAGGTCAGGAGATCGAGACCATCCTGGCTAACACGGTGAAACCTCGTCTCTACTAAAAATACAAAAAATTAGCCGGGCGTGTTGGCAGGCACCTGTAGTCCCAGCTACTCGGGAGGCTGAGGCAGGAGAATGGCGTGAACCCGGGAGGCGGAGTTTGCACTGAGCCGAGATCACGCCACTGCACTCCAGCCTGGGGGACAGAGCGAGACTCCGTCTCAAAAAAAAAAAAAAAAAAAAAAAAAAAAAAAAAAAGCATAATAAAGAGAATTTTTTATTTTTATTTTTACGTATTTATTTTTTGAGATGGTGCTTTGCTCTTTTGACCAGGCTGGAGTGAAGTGACGCGATCTCAGCTTACTGCAACCTCCGCCCTCTGGGTTCAAGTGATTCTCCTGTCTCAGCCTCCCAAGTAGCTGGGATTACAGGTGCCCACCACCACACTGGGCTAATTTTTGTACTTTTAGCAGAGACGGGGTTTCGCCATGTTGGCCAGGCTGGTCTCGAACTCCTGACCTCAGGTGATCCACCCGCCTCGGCCTCCCAAAGTGCTGGGATTACAGGCATGAGCCCGACCAAATAAAGTGAATTTTATTTTATTTTATTTATTTATTTTTTTAATTTTTTTTTTTTTTTGAGATGGAGTCTTGCTCTGTCCCCCAGGCTGGAGTGCAGTGGCGCGATCTCAGCTCACTGCAAGCTCCGCCTCCCGGGTCCACGCCATTCTCCTGCCTCAGCCTCCCGAGTAGCTGGGACTACAGGCGCCCGCCAACACGCCCGGCTAATTTTTTGTATTTTTAGTAGAGACGGGGTTTCACTGTGTTAGCCAGGATGGTCTCGACCGCCTGACCTCGTGATCCGCCCGCCTCGGCCTCCCAAAGTGCTGGGATTACAGGCTTGAGCCACCGTGCCGGGTGAATACAGAGAATTTTAAATAGCACATCCTTTTTTCCTTGAAAAACCAGAGTGAGCATGCAGTTTAAATATTCGTAGTTTCAAATATTTTTACTTTATTTCCTGTTGTCCTCTCCGAATTATTTTTCCAACATTTTAGATATAAAAATATATTCATTCACATACTAAGTCTCTTTATATTCCAGGTTCTGTGTCAGGTACTTAAGATACAAACATGAAAAAAAAAGTTCCTGACCTTGTGGAATTCACATCCTAGCTATGGAAGAAGACATGCAGACAAACCAATATAACTGGTACTTTAATGGAATTGTGCATTATGCCAATGGTTCTCAATGTTTGCTATACCTCAGAAACATCTGAAGAGCTTTTGAAAAATATTGATGCATGGCCAGGTGCGGTGGCTCATGCCTGTAATCCCAGCACTTTGGGAGGCCAAGGCAGGCGGATCACGAGATCCGCCAATCAAGAAATTGAGACCATCCTGGCCAACATGGTGAAACCCTGTCTCTACTAATAATAGAAAAATTAGCCAGGCATGGTGGCACACGCCTGTAGTCCCAGCTACTCAGGAGGCTGAGGCAGAAGAATCGCTTGAACCCGGGAGGTGGAGGTTGCAGTGAGCCAAGATGGCGCCACTGTACTCCAGCCTGGCGACACAGTGAGAGTCCATCTCAAAAAAAAAAAAAAAGAAAAAAAATATTGATGCCTATACCCATCTCCCAAAGATTAAATTCTCAAGCAGAGTCTAGTGTATTTGAGGAACATGGTATTAACTCTAAGTAGGAATACTAGAAGTGAATCCTTCATGAAACAGAAGTCATCCAAATTGGGGCATTAAAGATAAACAGATGATAACTAAGTGTAGAGTACAAGGATAGGAAGGAGAACACTTCAGGAAAATGGAGCAGCATGAGGTAAGAAAGAGGTGTACAAAAGATATTCATGTTAATAACTAACACTGAGTGTCAGGCACTGTGGCACTTGTTTTATACAGTAAGATCTGAGAGCTAGAGAGGTCATACACCTAGCAAGTAGTACAAGCAGACACCAAGACACTTAAAAATCACTTACTGTGCCTCAAAAGTAGTGAAATGAAAATGCAAAGGTAGACTGCCTAATTTTTCTTCCTCATTTTTCATCTGCTTGCTTTCTTTCAAGAACTAATTTCAACACACATTTTCAAATAAGTATTTCTCGACTGACATTACTTAACCCTTCTCACTTACCTGCCTTCCTTCTTATAAATGTGACATAGAGAAAAATGTATGTTAGATTTAGCTTCAAAAAATTTACAGTATAGACATTCACTTCCAGGTGGGATGTAGTATACTGCAGCAAACAAAACACTCACACTACAACTAGAAAACAATTAGATAAACTCCAAAATCACGTTACTAAAGACATGGGATAGCCGTGGAAGCAATGAAAATGAGATGAACTAAAATTCCAGAGAGAACCCCTTCTGAGGTGAGCTGCTGATTTGCTGATTTCGGATAAGGCTGAGGATCCAGTGTACTCCAGCCAGAGAGACTTTACTGGGGAAAGACAAATAAGAACAGCTTCTGGTGGTTTCCTTGGGACTGGCACGTCGACTGCAAACTAGAGGAACTGCAAACATGATTGGCTTTTCTCCACAGGACATGTGCTGAGTTCCAGGGTAATGCAGTAGGCTGCAGTGGAAAGGCACATTAAGTCTCCCAGAGTTTTGAGAGGCCTAGGCGGGAGGGTCACTTAAGGCCAGGAGTTCAAGACCAGCCTGGACAACATGAGACCTCGTCTCTACAAAAAATTAAAACATTAACTGGGCCTGAGGGTGCACCTGTAGTCCTAGCTACTCAGGAGGCTGAGGTGGGAGGATCACTTGAACTCAAGAGTTTGAGTCTGCAATAAACTATGATGGCACCATGCATTCCAACCTGGGCCAGAGAGACACCCTGTCTAAAAAAAAAAAAGCTTAAAGTTCCGTGAGAGGAGGATGACAAGCATCTCCCCTTTAAGATATCTGCTGTATTTCACAGCTATGTGGGGGTCTAAGGCCACATCACCCCAAACATGTCCAATCTTGTCAAAGCTATGTGGGGTAGGAGACTAAACCCAATATGGTAGCTACTAGCCATACATGATTACTGCACAGCTAAAATGTGGCTAGTTTGAATTGAGATGCACCTTAAGTATAAAGTACACATAAGATTTCAAAGACTTACTCCAAAAAAAGGTAAAATATCTCATTTGATTTTTTTTTTAAGAGATGGGGGTCTGGCTGTGCTGCCCAGGTTGGGGTGCAGTGGTGTGATCATAGCTCACTGCAGCCTCAAACTTGTGGGCTCAAGTGATCCGCCCCTCAGCCTCCCAGAGCTGGGATTACAGGTGTGAGTCATGTGCCTGGCCTTACTAACATTTTTTACACTGATTACTTGTTGACATAGTGTTTGAGAAATACTGAGTTAAATAAGATTATCAAAATTAATTCCACCTATTTTAATTATTATTTTTTAGCTACACCTGCTGGAATGGGAATTTCTAAATTTCGTGACAGGGTTTCATTCTGTCACTCAGGCTGAAGTGAAGTGGCACAATCACAGCTCACCACAGCCTCAACCTCCTGGGCTCAAACGATCCTCCCACCTCAGTCTCCAGAGGACCACACGTGGTTAACTTTTTAATTTTTTTTTTTTTTTTTTGTATTTTTAGTAGAGACGGGGTTTCACCATGTTAGCCAGGATGGTCTCGATCGCCTGGCCTTGTGATCCGCCCGCCTCAGCCTCCCAAAGTGCTGGGATTACAGGCATGAGCCACCACGCCGGGCCAATTTTTAGATTTTTTGTAGGGATAGGGTCTCGCTATGTTGCCTAGGCTGGTGTCAAATTCTTAGGCTCAAGCGATCCTCCTGTCTAGGCCTCCCAAAGTACTGGGATTACAGGTGTGAGTCACTATGCCTGGCCTACTTTTCTTAATATAGCTATTAGAAAATTTTAAATTAGACATGTGGCTCACATATCTCTATTAGGCAGTGCCACTATAGAGCAAAACAAAAAAAAAAAAAGGTTATGTATAGCTGAAAATCCAATACATAAAATTTTAAATGCTGCCTCAGTTGAGTGCATTATGGTGAAATACATTGATTCTTGACAGCTGATCCTGGCCTATTATATCTAGGATATATCCAAAAGAGTATCCTGGTAAATTCCAAGATTAAACCATGAGATCACACATAAAATCTGGATTCCGCCCCACCATTTTTGGAGAAAAGGTTATCCAGGAAGCAACTAAGATGTGCTGAACAACTACTATGTGTAAAGCACTGCCAGGCACTTTAGAATACTTTTCCACCCTAATTTAGAAAACAACCCTGTTAACAACAGTGTCAACTTATAGTCTGCATGGTCTGGAATTTTGCTCCAGCCTGCTACTTCTCCAGCAACTGGCCCAGGCCTACCTATGGCTCTGTCTCTTTCACAACTATTCTGCCTCTATCTAGTTCTATCCATTTATGGTCCTGGCACCAACTCCAGACTTACCTTCATCCCCTAAACAAAGCAGACTACATCAGCCAGAGCTACTTTAGTGAGGGCCTTGACAGTGGTGCTAATACACTGGGATTTTATGTAAGACAACACTTCAATAATCAAGCAGTTTTATGTAAGTACTGCCCACTACTCAGGATTGTTGGAAAAGTATTTTGTAAATTATAAAAATCAATCTACTCTCTCCGGTCCGTGCCTCCAAAATGACAAAGAAAAGAAGGAACAATGGTCGTGCCAAAAAGGGCCGCAGCCACGTGCAGCCTATTCGCTGCACTAACTGTGCCCGATGCGTGCCCAAGGACAAGGCCATTAAGAAATTCGTCATTCGAAACATAGTGGAGGCCGCAGCAGTCAGGGACATTTCTGAAGCGAGCGTCTTCGATGCCTATGTGCTTCCCAAGCTGTATGTGAAGCTACATTACTGTGTGAGTTGTGCAATTCACAGCAAAGTAGTCAGGAATCGATCTCGTGAAGCCCGCAAGGACCGAACACCCCCACCCTGATTTAGACCTGCGGGTGCTGCCCCACGTCCCCCACCAAAGCCCATGTAAGGAGCTGAGTTCTTAAATATTGAAGACAGACTATTCTCCGGAGAAAAATAAAATGGAAATTGTACTTAAAAAAAAAAAATCAATCTAAATACAAAATTATTTGCATCAAATAGCCTTTTAAAATGACCATGTTGCCAGGCGTGGTGGCTCACGCCTGTAATCCCAGCACTTTGGGAGGCCGAGGCGGGCGGATCACGAGGTCAGGAGATCGAGACCATCCTGGCTAACATGGTGAAACCCCGTCTCTACTAAAAATACAAAAAATTAGCCAGGCGAGGTGGCGGGCGCCTGTAGTCCCAGCTACGCGGGAGGCGGAGGCAGGAGAATGGCGTGAACCCCAGGGGGCGGAGCTTGCAGTGAGCAGAGATTGCGCCACTGCACTCCAGCCTGGGTGAAAGAGCGAGACTCCTTCTCAAAAAAAAAAAAAAAAAAAAAATGACCATGTTGTAAATACCAGTCATTACTGATAAACTGAATCAGCCTTGCCCATTACAATCTAAAATGGAACTACAGAGACAAGGGAGAGAGATTACAGCTATAAACTGTACTTCTTACATAAATAAGTGCTGGCATCAAGTTCAAATAAAAGGTTTCAAATATAATAGTTGCCAATAAAAAACAGAGTGTGTATGATTGGAGTCACCACAAAGTTACCAAATAGAGTCAATGAAACACAATTCCCCAACAGTAGCATCAGAATCACCTGGGAATTTATTAGAAATGTACATTTCAGAGCCCCATACCCATCCTACTGAATCGGAAACTCATTAGAGTTAGGGAGACTCAGCACTATGTTTTTTTTTTTTTTAATAAGTCCTTTAAGTAATTCTGGAGCAGGCTAAAGTTTGAGAACCAATGTTCTAAGATGACAGGGACTATATTTCTTTTACTTGCTTTAGATATGACTGTATGTGTACACACATACACACACACACCCCACACACCCCTAGGCACCAGGCACTTGTAGGCAAACTTCCCCCAGAAACATCTGTTTCTTCCCATTGTCTTACATTTAGACACAGATTGAAATATTTCCAATATAAAATAAAAACACATATTTACCAAGGGTTTTTCCTGCTGCAATTCTTGTCAAAAACTGACATATGTATATTGTTCTCAACTGGTAAGCTGTTAGACTGGATAGTCCATGAATAATAGCTAAAAAAGAAAAAAAGTAAATTTTATTAAAATCAAACTTGATCCAGTAGTGCCACTGTGTGGTTTGTTCAGTAATAGGTTACAAACATATTGTAAAAATTATCATAAATTTAGAGTTGTACATTTAAGATCTGATTAAAATTCAGAACAAAAAAAGAATAGCAATGAAGACATTTCTTACAAAATATAACTTTCACATGTAGAATAAAAATTGTTGAAAATTCTTTCACAAGTAGCAGTCTACATTAACAGAAAAGATTTAGATACAAATTATAAAATGTGTAAAATCATTGGTTGGAAACTTATACCTAGAAACATTTCATATAATAGAAAATATTTTATATTATTTCTATCAAGGTTTCAGTTAAGTGAGTCTGTTTAGCTTACAAAGTTGTATTTTAACCTCCCCAAAACTTGAATGCCCACCCAGATGTTGAGTCAGGCAGTGACTACATACAATACCAAGTAAGCCATACTCCTGGACCACAGTGAGCTTTTTACCACATAGCAATGAGAGACAAGCGATTGAACTACTGAAGTAAAAATGTGGTGAAAACTTTAAAAAGACAAGTACAGAATGCTTCGGAAGCATATAACAAGAAATCTGTGTGTTTAAGTTATCTTCTGCACAGAGGAGGTGTCAGGGAAGGCTTCTCTGAGGAAATAATGTCTAACCTAAGACCTGAAGGTGCCACTACTACCATTATACTTAACCCAGGGCTTGGTTGGTGTATATAAAAAACTTAAATAACTAGCAAACTGAAAAGCAGTTCTGTAGCAATTAGGCATGTAAGACAAATATATATTTACCCAATTTCCTCCCTCAATTCTAACATAATCTTATGCTACACCAGAGATTATCTGGACCATACACAGTCATAATAGAATTTAACAGGATTTTGAGAGAGCACAAAATTTATACAGAATTTAAACACAAGCCATTCAACATTTACTGAACATCTACTGCCAGCCTGTGTTAGGAGGTGATGACTTAAGACAGCCAGTCTCTGCCCCCATGAAGGTTTTAATCTGAGAAGACACAATTAAACAAAAAGTTATGTAAGTAACTAATTAAAATTTTAATGAGTACCACAAAGGATAGGTGCTGACATACCTCATTTTATTGTGCTTTGCAGATAGCATGTTTTTTTACAAATTGAAAGTTTACGGCAGCCCAGCTTGAGCCAAGTCTAATGGCACCATTTTTTTTTTTTTTTTTTTTTTTTTGAGACGGAGTCTGGCTTTGTTGCCCAGGGTGGAGTGCAGTGGTGCATCTCTGTTCACTGCAAGCTCCGCCTCCCAGGTTCACGCCATTCTTCTGCCTCAGCCTCCCGCACAGCTGGGACTACAGGCGCCCGCCACCACGCCTGGCTAATTTTTTTTGTATTTTTTTTAGTAGAGATGGGGTTTCACCATGTTAGCCAGGATTGTCTCGATCTCCTGACCTCGGGATCCGCCCGCCTCAGCCTCCCAAAGTGCTGCGATTACAGGCATGAGCCACCACGTCCGGCTCATTTTTCTAACAGTAACTGTACCTGTCACATTTTGATAATTCTTGCAATATTTCAAACTTTTTCATTATTATTGTATCTGTATGGTGGTCTGTGGTCAATAATCTCTGATGTTACTATTGTAAAGGTTCTGGAGTACCACAAATCATGCCCATATAAGACACAAACTTATTCCATAAATATTGTGTGTGTTCTAACTGCTCCACTGACCAGCCCTTCCCCTTACTCCCTCTCTTCAGGCCTCCTTATTTCCTGAAACACAACAATATTGAAATTAGGCCAATGAGTAACTCTACATGCCCTCCAAGTGTTTCAGTGAAAGGAAGACTTGCATGTCTCTCACTTTAAATCAAAAGCTAGAAATGATCAAGCTTAGTGAGGAAAGGATGTCAAATGCCATGATAGGCTGAAACATAGGCCTCTTGTGCCTAACAGCCAAGTTGTTAATACAAAGGAAAAGTTCTTAAAGGAAATTAAAAGTTCGAATCCACTGAACACATAAATGATAAGAAAGTAAAAGAGCCTATTGCTCATATGGAGAAAGTTTGACTTGGATAGAAAAAAAATCAAACCAGCCACAACATTCCTTTAAGCCACAGCCTAATCCAGAGCAAGTCTAAGAAGGCTGAAAGAGGTAAGAAAATTGCAAAAGAAAAGCTGGAAGCTAGCAGAGGTTGCTGGTTCATGAGGTTTAAGGAAAGAAGCCATCTCTATGACATAGAAGTGCAAGGTGAAGCAGCAAGTGCTGAAGTAAAAGCTACAAGTTATTGAGAAGATCTAGCTACAATCACAAATGAAGGTGGTTACACTAAACAACTGATTTTGGTTTTCTTTTTGAGACAATCTTGCCATGTCACCCAGGTTGGAGTGCAGTGGCGTGACCTCGGCTCACTGCAGCCTCTACTTCCCAGGTTCAAGTGATCGATTCTTGTGCCTCAGCCTGCTGGGTAGCTAGGATTACAGACGTGTGCCACAATGCCCAGCTAATTTTTGTATTTTTAGTAGAGATGGGGTTTCCCCATGTTGGCCAGGCTGGTGTCAAACTCCTGACCTCAAGTGATCCAACCGCCTTGGCCTTCCAAAGGGCTGGGATTACAGGTGTGAGCCACTGCATCCAGCCAACAACAGATTTTAGTTGTAGATGAAACAGCCTCATATTAGAAGATGATGTCATAGAGAACTTTCATAGCCAGAGAGAAGTCAATGCCTAACTTCAATATTTCAAAGGACAGGCTGACTCTCTTGTTAGGGACTAATGTTGCTGGTGACTTTAAGTTAAACCCATTGCCCATTTCTCATTCTGAAAATCTTAAGCCCTTAAAATGATATATCAACTTTGCCTGTGCTCTAGAAATGGAACAAAATGACAGTGCCTCTGTTTACACCATGGTTTACTGAATATTTTAAGCCCATTATTGAGATCTACTGCTTGGAAAAAAGATTCCTTTCGAAATACCATTGCTCATTGATAATGAGCCTAACCACTCAAGAGCTCTGAGGTAGACGTACGTACAAGGAAATTACTGTTGCTTTCATGCCTGCTAACACAACATCCATTCTGCATCCCATGGATCTACTGTTCTGTCTCCCTGTCCCAGCCTTACAAGTAACTGTGAAATAACCAATCTTCTTTTTGTTCTGTTTCAGCTTCCTTAAGTATTACTGTCTATAAAGCCAACCCCCAACTGCTCAATTCATTGAGCACTTATTTTATGGAATAAAGTATTACCTGAATCCAGAATCACAATAAAGCCAAGTGAGGTCTTTAAACTTAGTTGTAAACAAGATGGGGGTGCTAGGTGTACTCATTGTTACTAGAGTTAGGTTGCTTCTGTGCCCTTTTATCTGACAGAGTAAGGAAATACATATTTGTATAGTAACCTATCTACACATGCATATGTAAATATTTCTAAGTCATCTATACCTACATGAGCTGAACAGCTCATACCAATGTCTCCAACTCTAAGAGAACTCTAAGAGACTTCTGAGGAACTAGCTTCCTTCCAGGATTTAATTTTCTACTTAATGTTAATTATCCCTGGCTCCAGTGTTAACCGCAATATAGAGGAAAGATCCTTGAACTGGAAGATAAAGCATGGGGCTGAAACACTCCCTTTTAACCTATCAGTACCTTAAAACTAAGATTATTTGCCTAACTCACAGGATTATGGTGAAGATGAAATGTGTCAAAATGTCTTTCTGAGAATTCTATTAAATAGCATAATTACAGTATTATAAATATATACTTGCACAGTAATTTTAGCGCCAACTATGAATGAAGTACCAGAACATCTTTCTGTTGTTTTTCGAAAAGCTACACTAGGCCAGGCGCGGTGGCTCACGCCTGTAACTTAACAGCTGCGGGTGGTGGTGCACGCCTGCAGACCCAGCTACTCCAGAAGCTGAAGCGGGAGGATACCTGAGCCTGAGGAGGTCGAGCCTGCAGTGAGCTGTGATGGCGCCACTACACTCTCCAGCCTGGGTGACAGCGAGACCCCCATCTTGGGATGGGGGCGGTGTGCAGCAGATTTCATTAACAGTTTCATTCATTCATTTATTTATTCATACAGGGTATCACTCTGTTACCCAGGCAGGACTGTAGTGGCACGATCTCGACTCACTGCAACCTCTGCCTCTTGGGTTCAAGCGATCCTCCCACCTCAGGCTCCCAAGTAGCTGGGACTTGCAGGCATGTGGCCAACATTTACTTTTATTCTGAGCCTATACAGAATAAAATTAACTGCTGTAGAGCCAGCAGGCCAAAAGAGGTTAAATAGCTCACAAATTAACATAAAACACTGATGCCTGGGGGGTCACTGGAGGCCACAGGGACTGCTGAATATTGCTACAGGCATACCTGAGTAGAAAGCGCCAAAAGAGACAAAGATACTGGGTTGAGTGGAACTGTATACATTTTAAATCATTTAATGCTTGCATCAAACCTAAACAGGGTCTTATTTTCATTTTATCGAAGAGGAAATCAATCTGAGAAAAACTCAGGTGCTGACAACGGGCGAACCGGGATTCCAACAAAGTTCAGCCCGGAGCCTCGGACTCCCAGCTAATTGGCCGCAGCAGCCCCTCTCTCCCGACCTCCCTCGGCGACGTAGGGAACCAGCCCTCTGCCGAGCACCACGGATCCCGCATCCGCCCCCCGCGTAGTCCCGGCCCGGACGCGGTCCGCCCTCACCCTCTGCGCTGTTGCGGGTCCTGCGGAAGTCCTCGGAGCGGCCGTCGCGGAAAGCTCGGCAAAGAGAGAGGCAGAGGAAATCGAGCATCCAGCCGGCAGCCACGGCCTCGGCCTCGGCCACCAGACCCGAGTCCTCCTCCTCCTCCTCCTCCTCGGGGGCCCCCACCTGCACCTGGCACTCGAGCAGTTCCTGGCATTCGAACTGCTCCTCGTCGTTTCCCTCTGTTTCTGCCATCTGCTGCTCGGTAGGGTCTGCATCCCTACCATCGGCACAGCCCCGCGGGCTCGGGGCCGCTGAGGAGACGTCCTCCGCCATGTTAAATGGCTCGCCTGGGTAGTGCCCCTTCAGGCGCCGAGCAACGATTGGCTCGCACTCGAGGGCGCGGGGCGTGGCCGCGGAGAGTCTCTTCCGCCGGCGGGACAAGGGCGAGCGGTTCAAGCCTGGCTTCTGATTGGCCGACACCTGCTCCGGCTTCTGATTGGCCGACACCTGTTCCTGCCTCTGGGCGTTGAATTTGCCGCCAGTCTAGGGCGGGGCTTTGTAGGTAAACTGGAGGACTCCAGACTGAGCGAGGAGTGAGATTAGGATAGGAGGAGGCAGCTTTATCTTCCTTATTCCTTGTAAAGTGCAACCTTGACCGGAACAACAACATGGTTATTTAAAATGAAAACGCATTTGCCTGCAGCGTATTTCAGAAACAAATGGGTAATGAGAACTTGTCACTATTAGACAAGCGTAACACTTTTAAACCCTAGTATTCATCTAACAGTTACTACGTGATCACAAACAACAACTGTTACAACTGACAACATCCATGCTTCTCCAACCTCAAGATGCATCAGAATCAGCCTGGGGGCTTGCTAAAAAACAAATTGCCGGGCTCCACTCCCAGAATTCCTGTTCTGCTGGTCTAGCTTGGGATCCTTGAATTTGAAAGTCTAACGCTACTTGGCTGGGCACCACATGTTGAGATCAGTGCTCTAGAAAGAGTATACTATAATGGAAATGTATCTCAATCAAGGTTTGAGATCGACTATAGAATGCAGTTTGTAGAAAATAAGTGAATGCTTATTTTGAGTTTTGAAACTTAGCACAAAAGGAAATTCTAAATGGGGATGGGTGGTCTGGTTATTGTTTTTGTTTTTTGTTTGTTTGTTTGTTTTTTCCTTTGAGACAGGATTTCGCTCTGTTGCTCAGGCTGGTCTCCAACTCCTGGCCTCAAGTTATCCTCCTGCCAAAGTGCTGGGTTTACAGGCCTGAGCCACAACGCCCGGCTCCGTTTTCTGTTCCTTGATGTGGGTAATGGTTACATCAGTGTGTTCACTTTATGAAAATTCACTGAACATCGTTTATGCACTTTCAGTATGTGTGTCATAATTGAATAAAAAGTTTACTTTAAAAGCCTTTCTGTTTGTAACGCATCCAACATCATCAAAGCCTTTCCACATTTTCACACACTTCTTGTTATTGTCTTTAAGGTGGTACAGTTTAAGTGTTGAGTAACTAAGGCACTGTATCCTAGTATCAAGAATGCTTAGGTTGGAATATTCCCTACCAGTTACTCACTAGCTGTGTGACCTTGGGTAAATTATGTCTCAGTTTTCTTGTCCGTATAATGTGAATAATAATAATACCTGCACGATTAAAGGGCTTGGTAAATGTAAATTGTTTAAAACAGCTGGGCGCAGTGGCTCACGCCTGTAATCCCAGCATTTTGGGAGGCCAAGGCGGGCAGATCACCTGAAGTCAGGAGTTCGAGACCAGCCTCAACATGGAGAAACCTCGTCTCTACTAAAAATACAAAATTAGCCGGGTGTGGTGGTGCATGCCTGTGATCCCAGCTACTTGGGAGGCTGAGGCAGGAGAATTGCTTGAACCTGGGAGGCGGAGGTTGCGGTGAGCCGAGATTGTGCCATTGCACTCCAGCATGGGCAACAAGAGTGAAACTCCGTCTCAAAAAAAAAAAAAAAAAAGAGTTTAAAACAAAACCTCAGCCAGGCACAGTGACTCACTTTGTAATCCCAGCACTTTGGGAGGCCAAGGTGGGAGGACACTGGAGCCAAGGAGTTTGAGGCCAGCCTGGGCAACATAGTGAGATCTCATCTCTACAGGAAAAAAAAAGGAAAAAAAAAAGCCAGGGAAATAGTAAGTGCTCAATTGGTATCAATTAGCATTAGCAGGAAGAGCAGAATATTTGTGCTGCCAGGAAAAATGATGATGCATCAGAAGAGATCTCTTCTTCAGGCTCTAATGGTCCCATGGGAAGTAAGGTCTGTTTTGAAATAATACAGTGGAATGGGGATAGAGGCTGAGGGAATAAGGGTTACAGCACATTATGAACCTAGTATTATGGACTGCATATTTGTTTTCTCCCCAGATTTACATGCTGAAGCCCTAACCCCCAATGGGATGGTATTGGGAGACAGTGCCTTTGGGCTGGAGTGGGTTAGGAAAGAGAATCCTGTGTGATTTCAGTGATTTAAAAGTCATCCCTTGAGTAAAATTATATTTCTTGCAAACCTGAGTTCATGGAGTAAGACTCACAAGTATAGTTGACTTTACATCATATAATGGGACTGTTATGAGGGAAGAGATTCAATCTGTTTTGTGATGATCCTAAGAGTACAACCTGAAACCAAAGATTGAAGGTTTGGGGTGGCACATCATTTAATGGGACTGTTATGAGGGGAGAGATTCAATCTGTTTTGTGATGATCCTAAGAGTACAACCTGAAACCAAAGATTGAAGGTTTGGGGTGGCAGATTTGACTTCATATCCCGCATGGTTCCTAACCATTCAGACTTTCCCACAATAAAGTGCCGACTTCTACTGCCAGGTACTGATTTCTCACCACTGGAATCATTAATGATCCTGTGATCTTGGTATCTCCCCTGCCAGGCAAGTATACATCTATGATTCTGGATGCCAGTAGGCAGAGATACTGTGGAAAGATTCCCATAAAGCCTAGATGACTTCCCCATGCTGTTGCATTTCCCAAGACTGTTTTTGATTTGGACTATTTCCTAAACAACACTTTGAAATCTATAAGTTTCCTAAATTCTTATGTCTACCATATTAAATAATTGTGTTTTAACCCATATTTTAGTCTATCCCATTGCTAATATAAACTAAGGATCTGGCCGGGAGTGGTGGCTCACGCTTGTAATCCCAGCACTTTGGGAGGCCGAGGCGGGCGGATCACCAGGTCAGGAGATCGAGACCACGGTGAAACCCCGTCTCTACTAAAAATACAAAAAATTAGCCGGGCGTGGTGGCGGGCGCCTGTAGTCCCAGCTACTCAGAGAGGCTGAGGCAGGAGAACGCCGTGAACCCGGGAGGCAGAGCTTGCAGTGAGCCGAGATCGCGCCACTGCACTCCAGCCTGGGTGACAGAACGAGACTCCGTCTCAGAAAAAATAAAAAAATAAAAAAATTAAATAAACTAAGGGTCTGATGAATTATATACATTGCTTTATTTTTGCATTTATAAATGTCTCGTGGATATCCAAACTACATATGTACTTTTGAAACATCCTTTATTGAGTATCTATTATGTGAAATGTGCTGCGCTAGGATGGTGCATGGTAAATATAAAGATACTACTCCTCTCCATAAAGAATTATAGACCAGTTGGTAAGACAAGCAACACACACACATTGTACATAAACATCAGACTAATGAGTGATGCTAACAGTAACCCTAATAGGAGTTTGGTGGAGGTGCAACCACCCAACAGGTTCACCTTGCTCACTACCTAGACAGGCTGATTTATCAAGACGGGGGAATTGCAATAGAGAAAGAGTAATTCATGCAGAGCCGGCTGTGTGGGAGACCAGAGTTTTATTATTACTCAAATCAATCTCCCCGAAAACTCGAGGATTGGTGTTTTTAAGGTTAATTTGGTGGGTAGGGGACCAGTGAGTCAGGAGTGATAATTGGTGGGGTCAGAGATGAAATCGTAAAGAGTCAAAACTGTCCTCTTGCACTAAGTCACTTTCTGGGTGGAGGCCACAAGACTAGATGAGCCTGTTTATTGATCTGGGTAGTGCCAGCTGATCCACTGAGTGCAGGGTCTGCAAAATATCTCAAGCACTGATCTTAGGTTTTACAATAGTGATTTTATTCCCAGGAGCCATTTGGGGAGGTTTAGAATCTTGCAGCCTCCAGTTTCATGACTGCTTAACCATAACTTCTAATCTTGTAGCTAATTTGTTAGTCCTGCAAAGGCAGTCTAGTCCCCAGGCAGGGAGGGGGTTTGTTTGGGGGAAAGCGCCGTTATATTCTTTGTTTCAAAGCTAAACTATAAACTAAGTTCCTCCCAAAGTTAGTTTGGCCTACACCTGGGAATGGACACCTTGAATGTTAGAAGCAGGGTAGTGTCAGTTAGGTCAGACCTCTTTCACTGTAATTTCTCAGTTATGATTTTGGCAAAGGCGGTTTCATAGGGATAGTGTCTAAGCCAGTGGGATTTCATTAAAAAGGTTTGAACAGAGATGTGGAGGGGAAGTACCTGGGTATGAACTGATTTTTTTTAAAGTAAATTTTACAGGGCCTAAAACATTAGTTTCGCTATCCTCATAAATAGTTCTAAACCTCGACCGCATGTCACATGTTCTCAGTTGGCTGAGTTATACTTTGTGTTCACTAAATCAGAATTTCTAAGGGCAAGGCTCAAGCATATGTGTTTTTCAAAGTATCTCTAGGTGATTCCAATATGGAACCAAGGTCGCTAGCTACCAAATCATACAAATAAAATGAACCACTCCATTTTGAGGTAGTGGACATAGTATATAATAAGGATAAAGAAGCACACTCCTACTCATGAAGACTTCCTCCCTTTTCAGAATCAAGAAAGTAATGCCCAAGGACTGAAGGAATGTTTTGAGTTTAAAACAAAGCAGGTTTCAGGAAGAGAAACATTATCTTAGGCAGTTCTAATCATTTAGAGCTTTTAACGTATTTAAAAGATCTTTGTAGCCCCGTGAGATTTTTTTTAAGTTGTTTTATGCATTACAGGATCCATGTGTAACCTGGGTCTGATAGAATACAGGCACTGTGGTGGTGCGGGCTCACTCTGCAAGAAAATGCAGTTAGTTGGAAACTGGAACCCAGGACTGACTCTCCATGGTCATTTTGTGTGATTGTTTTGTTAAAAAAAAAAAACAAGGCCGAGTGCAGTGCCTTACGCCTATAATCCCAGCGCTTTGGGAGGCCAAGGCGGGCAGATCACCTGAGGTTGGGAGTTCGAGACCAGCCTGACCAACATGGAGAAACCCCGTCTTTACTAAAAATACAAAATTGGCGAGGCATGGTGGCTCATGTCTGTAATCCCAGCTACCCGGGAGGCTGAGGCAGGAGAATCACTTGAACCCAGGAGGCAGAGGTTGGGTGAGCCAAGATTACACCATTGCACTCCAGCCTGGGCAACCAGAGCAAAACTCTGTCTCAGAAAACAAACAAACAAAAAACAGACAAAAAACCTTCTAGTGTATGCTGTTAACAAGTCCCTGATTAGCCACTATTTTAAATAAAACACATCTCCCAAAAGCAAAAGCAATAACATTGTGTGTGAGTAAAAGAATATGACTACAAACAGCTGGGGACCTAGGGGAAGAATCCCGTTTCCACCCCCTGGAAATAAACCAATGCCCAATAAAACAATGCACCCTGGTGATGTTTTCTACCCTTGAATAGAGAAATAACAGGAAGCGCCTTGACCTTGACAGCACTAAGAAAGAAAACCATGAACAGCCTCTACTTTTTGAAGCAGCATACGAACCACATATATGTAATTTTTAATTTTCTAGGAGCCACATTAAAAAGCATAGAAAGAAACAGGTGAAGTGAATTTTAATATTATAAATATATCCCAACTATTATTTCAACATGTAATTTTAAAACTTGGATATTTTACTTAAAAAAACAGCTTTCAAAATCCTGTGTGTATTTTACACTTACACACATCTCAGTTTGGAGTAGCCACATTTCAAGTGCTCAAATAGCCAAGTATGACTAGTAGCTATCATACTGGACAGCACAATCCCATGCAGTTAGGATTTCAGGCTCTGGAGTCAGAGTTCTAGATTTGAATTTTTCTTTCTTTCTTTCTTTCTCTTTCTCTCTTTCTTTCTTTCTTTCCCTCCTTCCTTCCTCCCTCCCTTCCTTACTTCCCCTATCTCCCTCCCTCTCTCCCTCCCTCTCTCTTTTTTCTCTTCTCTTCTCTTTTTTCCTTTCCTTTTCTTTTCTTTTCTTTTCTTTTCTTTTCTTTTCTTTCTTGACTAGTCTTGTTCTGTTGCTCAGATTGGAGTGCAGTGGCACCATCTTGGCTCACTGCAAACTCCACCTCTCGGTTCAACTGATTCTCCTGCCTTGGGCTACCAAGTAGCTGGGATTATAGGCGCCCCCCACCACGCCCAGCTAATTTTTGTATTTTTAGTAGAGAGAGGGTTTCACCGTGTTGACCAAACTGGTCTCAAACTCCTGACCTGAAGTGACCCTCCTGCCTCGGCCTCCCAAAGTGCTGGGATTATAGGCATGAGTCACCGTGCCCGGCCTACGTTTGAATTCTTTCTCCACCAATTTCTCTTTACCCTTGAGCAAACTGATTAGACACTTTACTCCTATGTTCTCATTTGTAAGGCAAGAACAACAACACCTACTTGATGGTTGAAGGACTCAATAAATAGTTGTGGTTGTTGATAGTCTTATCCAGTGTTATCTTTCCACTATACCAAGTGAAAATCTAACTCATCTGAATGTTTGCATTTAATCTACCTCTTTCACTGAGTAGCTTTGTGTGATTGTGGGGATGATTCTTTACCTCTCTATGCCTCTTTCTTTATCTGTCTCATTGGAAATAATGGTTCCAAACTCAAGAGGGTTGACATTAGAGTTAAATGGAAAAATACATCCGAAAGTGCTCTGTAAACTGGCAGCAGTCATTTTTAAAGTGGAACTAGAGCCATTGATAGATGGCATGATTTGTGGCTTAAAAACAATTGGGATTGCAGTGGTGGTTATGTGATTGTGGAAAAATTCAGAATTGTACCCCTAAAATGGTTGGATTTTCCTGCTTGTAGGTTATCCTCAATCTGATTTTTAGGAAAAAACAATTTGGGGGATTCCTGTTTTTAAAAGGTAGAAGTTTTCTTTTCTATGGATTTCTCAGAGCTTTAAATACACTAATGTGGATCATGAATTTCTGAGTGAAACATGTCACATAATTGATCACTGCACTCCTTTTTTTGCAGAATATCCTATATAATTATTGTACTCCAGGAACCATAGGTTCTTGACCACTGAAAGCTTCACTGAAAAATCACTAACATAAGGCAGATTGATTAACAGAAGAAAAGGCATACAAATTTATTTAATGTGTGTACATGGGAGCCTTAAGAATGAAGACCCAACATCCTGAGCCACAGTAAAGAATACAGACTCAGAGGGTGGCCAGAAACAGGTTATGTTGATAAATCAGCAGGTGATGAGGGAGAAAGTAACAAGCTTGGCTAGCAAAGGTGGCCTTGTTATGTAAATGAAACCTCCCTTGGAGAGAATAGATGGTAAATGTTTCTTTTCAGACTTTTAAAACGGTCAGACACTCAGCCTCTCCTGGATTCAAGAAAGGCATAGAAAGGGGAGGGGGCATGGCGGCATTAATGGAAATTCTCTACAGATGCATATTTTCCCCACAAAAGACAGATTTGCAAGGCCACTTCTATTTGCTGGCCAGGTGGCAGCCATTTCAAAATATGTCAAAGAAATATATTTTAGGGTAAAATATTTTGATTTCCTTCAATATCAACAAACACAATTTGAGAAATGCTGCTGTAAACTACCAGGCAAATATATGCAGATAACAGTTATTAAGTTTATTCCATGATATCTAAAGATTATAGAAGACTCAGATCACTTGACCCATTTGATCATGCCCTCCTCCTGGATGCGTTTTCTTTATTTGACTTACAGGATAACATCCTTTGCTTAACATTCTTAGTATTCCTTGCTGACTATACCTCTTCTTGCTAAACTCTAAATGTTGTAGTGTCCTTAACCTCAGCCTTTGAACTTCATTCCCTAATTGATCTTATCTACTCTCTCTGTTTAATATCATCTAGATCCTGTTGAGACCCAAACATAAACCTCCCTCTCTAAAATTTCTGCTGAGCACCCCCACATCACGGCTTAGATTATTGTGCATCTAAATTGACAAGTCCAAATATAACCCATACCCCATCAAACTAGACCACGCTTGTCCAACCCATAGCCTGTGGGTGGCATGCAGCCCGCCCAGGACAGCTTTGAGTGCGGCCCAACACAAATTCATAAACCTTATTAAAACATATGAGATTATTTTGTGTTTTTTTAAAGGTCATCAGCTATTGTTAGTGTTACTGTATTTTATGTGTGGCCCAAGACAATTCTTCTTCCAATGTGGCCCAGGGAAGCAAAATGATTGGACACCACTGAACTAGACCTTACCTCATCTTTCCCATCTCAGTCAATGGCACTGCCATTCACTTAGCCAATTAATTGGGCCAAAGACACAAATTTCATCTTTGATTCCTTTTTTTATCTGACACATCAGATCTAGTCCTTCAACAGCTTTGGTCAGCTCTACCTTCAAAACAGATCCATAATCTGACTATTTACCATGATCTGCATCTCCACCCTCAGCCAAGTGACGCTCATGTCTCATGTGGCCCACATAGTAGCCTCACAATAGCTCTCCTTGCTTCCATTCTTGCCCTGACATGGTCTTTTTTTTTTTGAGCCAGAATCTCCCTCTGTCACCCAGGCTGGAGTGCAGTGGCACAGTCTCGGCTCACTACAACCTCTACCTCCTGGGTTCAAGCAATTCTCCTGCCTCAGCCTCCCAAGTAGCTGGGATTACAGGTACCTGCCACCACACCTGGCTAATTTTTGTATTTTTAGTAGAGACGGGGGTTTCGCCATGTTGGCCAGGCTGGTCTCGAACTCCTGACCTCAGGTGATCCATCCGCCTTGGCCTCCCAAAGTGCTAGGATTACAAGCATGAGCCACTGCATCCAGCGATTTTTTACACAATAATCTGAATGGCCTTTCTAAAATGTAAATCACAACTTGTCATTTGCCTCCTCGAAACCTACAATGATATGTGATCATTTTTAGAATAAAACCCAAACTCTTTATTAAAGACTACAAGGCCTTACAGGATATTTTCCCTACCTAGTTTTTAACCATATCTATTAAAAATTCTGTCTGTTGCCACCACTGCTATAGCCATTCTGGCCTTCTTGCTATTCCTCAAATAGGTTAAGCTTGTTGCTGTTCCAGGGTCATTGCACTTGCTTTGACTTGATTGTTTTCTCCAATATTTGTATTGCTCCCTGCCAACCCATTTCATTCAAATGTCACCTTTCTTCAGAGATACTTTCTTTGACTATTTAAATATTTTCTATCTGCAGTACTCTACATAGCACGTTTCAATAACTGATGGCATTTTAGTTTTCTCTTTGTCAGTCTCATTAAAAAACAA
Organism: Nomascus leucogenys; assembly: GCF_006542625.1. Lineage (NCBI taxonomy): Eukaryota > Metazoa > Chordata > Mammalia > Primates > Hylobatidae > Nomascus > Nomascus leucogenys. The sequence goes on from NC_044396.1 coordinate 34,562,118, forward strand.
GATACGCTAAGGAAGGCATTTTTGTCTGTGTTGTCCACTACCGTATCCCCATGGCTAGAAAACTGCTTATCATGTGGTGGACATTCAGTTGATATTGAAGGAATCTGTTATATTTTTCTTAGACATGGCTAGAAGAAAATTGATACTCAAAGAGTAGAAAACATTTTTATCAGTGAAATTCCTTATAGATTTGAAAACATCAGCTATTAAGAACTCAATAGTTCTCTTAGATTTGCTGTTTATCCACAAAAAACAGACCCTTCAGTCTCTATCTTTGCCCCCTTTCTCAATAGGAGGGCAGACCAAGTCCCCTGAGACAGATACTAATGATGATAATGATAATGATCATATCAACCACACTGTTTTAGTCTAATTGAGCTGCTATAACAAAATGCCACAGACTGGGACCTTTATAAACAATAAAAATGTATTGCTCAAAGTCCTGGAGGCTGGAAAGTCTAAGATCAAGGCACTGATTGTTGAGGTGTCTGGTGACAGCCTGTTCTGTTTTTCGAAGATGGTGCTTTCTTTTTGTGTTTTTAATTGGCAGAAGGGGCAAGGCAGGAGTTCCCTTCAACCTTTTTTTTTTCTTTTCTTTTTTTAAATAGACCAGGGTCTTGCTATGTTTCCTAGGCTGGTCACAAACTCCTGGGCTCAAGTGATCCTACTTCCTCAGCCTCCCCAATTGTTGGGATTATAGGCATGAGCCACTGTACCCAGCCCAACCTCTTTTATAACGACACTAATTCCATACACAAGGGTGATGTTCTCATGACTTAATCAGTTCCCAAAAGGCTCTAACTCTTTTTTTTGAGACAGAGTCTTGCTCTGTTGCCCAGGCTGGAGTGCAGTGGCGTAATCTTGGCTCACTGCAAGCTCTGCCTCCCGGGTTCATGCCATTCTCCTGCTTCAGCCTCCCGAGTAGCTGGGACTACAGGCGCCCACCACCACACTTGGCTGATTTTTTTGTATTTTTAGTAGAGATGGGGTTTCACCGTGTTAGCCAGGATGGTCTTGATCTCCTGACCTCTTGATCAACCTGCCTTGGCCTCCCAAGTGCTGGGATTACAGGCGTGAGCCATGGCGCCCAGCCTGCCTTAACTCTTAATATATCACGTTGGATATTCTGTTCCAACATATGAATTTGAGGGTGACACCACAATTCAGACCATACCACATACTTAGCATTTATTGCATGTATAATAGGTGCCAGCAACTTTCTCTCTCTCTTTTTTTTTTTTTTGAGACAGAGTTTCACTCTTGTTGCCCAGGCTGGAGTGCAATGGCGCGATCGTGGCTCACCACAACCTCCACCTCCCGGGTTCAAGGGATTCTCCTGCCTTAGGCTCCCAAGTAGCTGGGATTACAGGCATGTGCTACCACATCTGGCTAATTTTGTATTTTTAGTAAAGATGGGGTTCTCCCCATCTTTACTAAACATGGGTTTCTCCATGTTGGTCAGGCTGGTCTCAAACTCCCAACCTCAGGTGATCCTCCCACCTCGGCCTCCCAAAGTGCCGGGGTTATAGGCGTGAGCCACCGTGCCCGGCCAGGTGACAGAAACTTTCTAACTGTACCATATGTATTAACTAATTTAATCTTCATAGCAAGTTTATTAGGTAGATATTACTATTATCTTATAATTTTGTAGAGGATGAACCTGCAGCACAGAGAGGGTTATTAAATCACCTGAGGTTGGAAAGTGAGAAAGCTAGTTAGTAAGTTAGGGACACAAAACTTGAAACCAGACACTTAGATTCCACATTTTCACTCACGTCCATGTGAAGAGAACACCAAACAGGGTTTGTGTGAGCAATAAAGCTTTTTAATCACCTGGGTGCAGGCGGGCTGAGTCCAAAAAGAGAGTCACCGAAGGGAGATAAGGATAGGGCCGTTTTATAAGATTTGGGTAGGTGAAGGAAAATTACAGTCAAAGGGGTATTGTTCTCTGGTGGGCAGGAGTGGGGGTCACAAGGTGTTCAGTAGGGGAGCTTTTGAGCTAGGATGAGCCAGGAGAAGGAATTTCACAAGATAATGTCATCGCTTAAGGCAAGGACCGGCCATTTTCACTTCTTTTGTGGTGGAATGTCATCAGTTAAGGCAAGGAACAGGCCATCTGGATGTATACGTGCAGGTCACAGGGGATATGATGGCTTAGCTTGGGCTCAGAGGCCTGACACACATTATTCTCTTTTCTCCCAGTAAGGCCTTCCCCAAGGGGAGTAGACATTAGCCAGAGTTCATGTTCCTCGTCTCTGTTCCTTAGGCCTGGAGATCCATCTCCTCTTTCTGCTAAATACTTAAAGCCAGAAGCTCTCATGCGTATCAACTTTTGCAGATAAGTGCGTGGGTGTATGAAGCAGGGCTGCCAGATCCTCCCATTTAATGACTTAGGATGTCACAGCATGATAAATTATTCTTCGTCACAACAGGATTATTTCAGATGGAAAAGGATAATATTTTGTCTTATTTTAGAGAAGTTTCACGATCCAGAAAAAAATATTTTTAACTTGTCTCAGGTCACACTTGTTGGAATCAGGAACAAATCTTATTAATAGCTTCTGATGCCAAGGGACAATGAAGTTTTGCATGTAAGAGGATGCTCAAGTTCTGGCCAGTTAAATCTCTGAAAAGAGACAAGAGGACCACTCTCAGTCCCGTTGTGAGCCTGGCTGGGGGTCTTAGAAAGCCATGAGGAAGGGGCATTGTAGAGTTCAAGTGCATCATCAGCAACAAGTGATTGGTTTATATGGGTGCTTCTTGTGATGCTTAGAATTCTTCACGGGGCTTCATTTACATATCACACCACATTCAGAGCAGGGAGTCAGACTGCAGGTCCAGCTACTCAGATATGTGACCTTAAACAAGCTAGCAACCTCTTTGCCTTGGTTTCCTTGTTTGTAAAATGGAGATCATGATAGAAGATATTGCATAGAGTTGCTGTGAGGATTCAGTGATTTAAAGAAAGCACTTATAAATGCTCAATAATATCAGCTACTGCTAGTTTTCTCCATTGTCCTGGTTTTCAAACGTTTTTGTACCTGATCTCTTTTGACAACTTTATCTTACCTACCTCTGTTATGATTTTTTTGGTGTTTTTTGTTTGCTTGTTTGTTTTGTTTTGTTTTTTTTGAGACAGAGTGTCACTCTGTTACCCAAGCTAGAGTGCAGTGGCATGATCTTGGTGATCTTGGCTCACTGCAACTTCCACCTCCCAGATTCAAGTGATTCTTCTGCCTCAGCCCCCTGAGTAGATGAGACTACAGGCACCTGCCATCATGCCTGGCTAATTTTTGTATTTTTTTAAATAGAGACAGGGTTTCACCATGTTGACCAGGCTGGTCTCGAACTCCTGACCTCAAGTGATCTGCCCGCCTCCGCCTCCCAAAGTGTTGGGATTACAGGCATGAGCCACTGCGCCCGGCCCCTACCTCTATTATGAAGGGACATATTTTCCCTATCAGTTTATTATTTATTTATTTATTTTAAGAGACAGGGTCTCGTCATGTCGCCCATGCTGGTCTTGAACTAGACTCAAGCAATCCTCCCCGTTCTGACTCCCAAAGGACTGGGATTACAGGTGTGAGCCAACAGGCCCAGCCTCCCCATCAGTTTAAATCTCAGGGTTTTGTTTTTTGCCCTGGGGAAGGGGAACATGATCTCAATAATGGGCCAATTCAACCAGCAAAAAATTGTAAAATTTGTAATTATATATACGTTATTCCATTTATATAAAAACTTAAAGCTTGCAACACAATATCCTATATTCTGTATGAATATATATGTATGAATACATATGAAGGAGAAGTATGAAAAGATTCATGGGAAAGATGTACACCAAGCAGTGCTGCCTGCTTTTTTTTTTTTTTTTGAGACAGGGTCTTGCTCTGTTGCCCAGGCTGGAGTGCAATGACATGATCATAGCTCATTGCAGCCTCCACCTCCTGGGCTCAAGTAATCCTCCTGTCTCAGCCTCCCAAGCAGCTGGGACTACAGATGCACACCACTATGCCCAGCTAATTATTATTATTATTATTTTGTAGAGATGATTTCTTACTATGGTGCCCAGGTTGGTCTTGAATTCCTGGGCTCAAGTGATCCTCCTGCCTCAGCCTCCCAAAGTGCTGGGATTACAGGTGTGAGCCACCCCACCCAGCTAAGCAATGCCCTCTGGAAAGGTGATAAAGGGGCTGTTTTCAGGAAGTCAGGGTATAGGGGCTTCACATGTATGTAACTGTCTTATTTTTTAAAAAAAATGTTGGAGGCCGGGCACAGTGGCTCACGCCTATAATACCAGCACTTTGAGAGGCCAAGGTGGGCAGATCACAAGGTCGGGAGTTTGAGACCAGCCTGGCCAGTATGGTGAAACCCTGTTTCTACTAAAAATACAACAATTAGCCGGGAGTGGTGGCAGGTGCCTGTAGTCCCAGCTACTTGGGAGGCTGAGACAGGGAAAATCCCTTGAACTTGGGAGGTGGAGGTTGCAGTGAGCAGAGATCGTGCCACTGCACTCCAGCCTGGGGGACAAAGTGAGACTCCATCTCAAAATAAATAAATAAATAAAAAATAAAAAGGATGTTGGTCCTACCTACTTGGGAGGCTGAGGCAGGAGGATTGCTTGACCTCAGGAGTTCTGGGTTACAGTGGGTTATGATCACACCACTGCAGTCCAGCCTGGGTGACAGAATGAGACCCTGTCTCTAAAATAAATAAATAAATAATTAATTTTAAAACTCTGGATAAAGAAGACAAAATGTTAAGACTTGTTAAGTTTAGGTGGCAAGTATGTATTTATTATATTATCCTCTATATCTCATGTGTTTGAGATATTTTACAAAATCTTTTTGAAAATAAACATGTTGAGAGTACAACTGGGCCTTAACAATTCTAAGTAACATTTGGCTAGCATTGTCTTTCCATATTAGCCAATTCCTTGACTAAACAGACTAAATTGTCTTATTTTGTCAGCCCTGGTGATGCATTTATTCTGCCAGTAGAGGTCACCATGCAATGAAATATTTCATTAAACAATAGACTACATGATATAATGCAAAGATTTTTCAATCTTTCTTTTTCTTTAATCTATAAAATTCATTCTTACAAGTTCACATGTAACCCCAATATGCCAAAGGGCTAAACACAAAATGGGGCGGAGGCCTGAGATCCCTGAAGCTGGTTTGAAAGCTACTGTGCAAATACAAGTAACATTTATGACTGCGGCATATTATGTTTGCTTTTCTGGCCTTAAAAATTTCTGCTGATTTCAAAATCTAAGTTTCCTCTATTTGTTCTCCACAGGGCACCAATGTGGAATCTTTTGGAACTAAGTCTATCAGAGGGAGCTGAGGAGCATGGAGCCACCTTTTCAGAGGGTACCTTGGTGGAAAAGGCCAAAGTGGTACCCACTGGCACCCCATGCCCCCACTAGTATTCTCCTCTGCCTCCCAGAAGGGTCCTTTCAATGCTCACTCTGCATCAGGGCTGCTTTTATTTTTACTTACAACTATTCTCTTTTCTATCATAGATAATTTACCTCTCTCCTTGGATCATTTAGCATGATTTTGGTTGAAAATAGCAGAAAACCTCATTTACAATAGTTCAAATCACAAGGAGAATGTATTATATCGTATAACAAGAAGGCTGGATGTGGGTCACTGCCAACGTAGGTCAATCATTGGCTCAGCAACATCATCAAAGGCCCAGGTTCTTTTCATCTCTCCACTCTACCCCACTCGGTGCATCCCTGCCTTCTTTTTGAATGCTCTCCTTCATGGTATAAGAAGATTCGCCAGAGAGAATTCCTCTTGCATCCTGTAGAACAGGGGTCCCCAAACCCCAGGCCGTGGACTAGTACTGGTCTGTGGCCTATTAGGAACGGACCTGCACAGCAGGAGGTGGACGGCAGGTGAGTGAGCAAAGCTTCCTCTGTATTTACAGCCACTCCCCATCCCTTGCATTACTGCCTGAGCTCCACCTCCTGTCAGATCAGTGTGGCATTAGATTCTCATAGGAGTGCTATATTAGTTAGCTTTCTCTAGACGGACAGAACTAATAGGATAGATCAGTTATATATATATATACACACACATACACACATATATACATATATATAACATATATACACATACACACACACATATATACATATATATAACATATATTATGTTACATATATATTATGTTTCATATATATTATATATTATATATATGAAACATAATATATATGTTACATAGATGTAACATATATATTATGTTACATAGATGTAATATATATATATATATGAAGTATATATGAAGGGGGGTTTATTAAGGAGTATTGACTCACACAATAGCAAGATGAAGTCCCACAATAGGCTGTCTGCAAGCTGAGGAGCAAGGAAACCTGTCTTGAGTCCCAAAACCTCAAAAGTAGAAAGCCAAAAATGCAACCTTTGTCTGTGGCCAAAGGCCCAAGAGATGCTGGCAAATCACTGGTGTAAGTCCAAGAGTCCAAAAGCTGAAGAACCTGGAGTCCGTTGTTTGAGGGCAGGAAGCATCCAGCGTGGGAGAAAAATGAAGGCTGGAAGACTCAGCAAGTCTGCTTTACTCTAGCTGCGCTGGCAGTTGATTAGATGGTGCCCATCCACATTGAGGGTGAGTCGGCCTCTCCCAGTCCACAGACTCAAATGTTCATCTCCTTTGGCAACACTCTCATAGACACACCCAGGAATAATACTTTGCATCCTTCAATCCAATCAAATTGACACTCAATATTAACCATCGTAAGTGTGAACCCTATTGTGAATTTCACATGCAGAGGATCTCGGTTTTGTGCACCTCATGAGAATCTAATACCTGATGGCTGTCACTGTCTGTCATCACCCCCAGAAGGGACCATCTAGTTGCAGGAAAAAGAGGTCAGGGATTCCACTGATTTTACATCATGCTGAGTTGTATAATTATTTCATTATATATTACAATGTAATTATAATAGAAATAAAGTGCACAATAAATGTAGTGTGCTTGAATCATCCCGAAACCATTTCCCACCACCCCAGTCTGTGGAAAAATTGTCTTCCATGAAACCAGTCTCTGGTGCTAAAAGGCTGGGGACCACTACTGTAGAAGACAATATTGGCATTCCACCCAGAACCCCTTGAATCTTTTTCTTTCTTTTTTTCTTTTCAACCATTTGTGTAGCCGTTCCTCCTTTTTGCTTCTGATAATCAGCTCCTATCGCTATTAGAACTGCCTTTGGGCTACTGGAGCTACTCAGCCAGCAAGAGCACAGAAGATGTGCTTGGGCATTGTCTTCCCCCTGGGAGGCCCCTGACCAATGACTGGTGGGGCAGGAGTACGAAGTCTAGCTCCCTTGCCTTCATGGGACAGCTCTGTGGTGAAATGTACACTTCCAGAGTTCTGTGGAATCAGGGAGAGTCACCTTTGCTTGGTCTCCTCCCCTTCCCTGTCCTGCTTCCTCCACTTCCTCCCTTGTCACACCTGGGACCACTTCCATGATAAATTATTTGCACATAAATTTCCATCGTGTTGTTAAACCTGACCTAAGCCACATACCTTTAATTTGAAAAGAAATTCTCACAGGAGACCCCCAGCCAACTTCCCCTACCTCTCATTGACCAGAAGAGGGTCACATGTTTATGCCTTAGCCAACTCTACCGCAAGGGGAATGAGATCACCAAGGCTGACTTAGAGAGTAATCATGGACCGTGTGTGGTGGCCCCCATCTGTAGTCCTAGCACTTTGGGAGGCCGAGGTGGGAGGATTGCTTGAAGCCAGGAGTTCCAGACTGGCTTGGTCAACATAGTGAGCCCTGTCTTTTTTTTTTTTTTTTTTTATAATCCAATCTTTATTTAAAAATCTAATCTGCCAGTTTAGCGTTTTCCACCAACTCAGGGAGCTGAAACTTTCACAGGCTTCACAATCTTTTGCTTAGGTGCTGCCTTCGTAGGTGCCTTAGCAGCAGCCATTGCTGTCTTTTTAGATGCTTGCTTAGCCTTTTTTGCTTCCTTAGCAGCCCTGATAGCTTGTTCTCGTTGAGCCTTTCTAACTTCAGGTTTCTGATTCCTCTTGGCCATTATATCAGCAAGAGATGCACCAGTAATGGCCCTCTGGAATTTGACTGCTTGGCGGGTTCTTTTCTTTTGAATTTCTTCCGACTGTCCCTTTTTGTGCTTCCTTCTGTAGAGGACAGTCCAGTTTATCTGCCGAGGATTCCTCTTGGAAAGGAACGCCGACTCGCATTTTGAATTAAGAAACTGGAAAACCTTCCCGTTGGTCCTGGCGTAGCGCCTCCCGTGTCCAGGGTAGATCTTTTACCCGCTAAAACTGCACAGCTCGACCTTCATGGCGACGGCTCCATGGGAAGCAGTGAGCCCTGTCTTTAAAAAAAAAAAAAGAAAGAAAGAAAAGAAAGAGACCAATTATGATTTACCTCTGGAGCTGGAGCTGGGGGAGTTCCGAGTCTCCTGAAGCATATGGCTGTGGATACTGGGGGGTGAGAGATGTGGGGGTGGATATCAGGCTTTGGCCTGCAGGAGAATATTGAGGCAGAAAAAAGGCAACCAACAGTGCCTTTTTCTCCAGGGTCTGACTCTCCATATGGGAGGTAACTATTCTTGCCTAAAAATGCAATAATTCTCCCTTCCCACTGAAATGATAGTTTGAGTACAGGATGCACAAATGGAAATTGCTGGAAGATATTGCTCATTGTCTTTTAGCTTCCAGGAATACTATAGAGAGATCTGATACATTTATAGTTTTTAATCCTTTGTTTGGAAGCTATTTTTTTTTTTTCCTGTCTGGGAGGTTTTACAATTTTCCCTTTATCTCTAGTCATTTGAAATGTCATGATACTGTTCTCTCATGTCGTTTTATTTTTATTTATTGTACTGGACCCTTGGTGGTTATTTTTAATCTGGAAAATCGTATTATTTATTCAATCTCATATGTCGATAAATTGTGTTATTTCTGGTAATTTTTTTCTCTCCATTTTTCTTCTGTTCTCTCTTTCTGGAACTCTTAATAGTCATAAAATGGCTCTCTGACTAAATATTTCAGTTTTTTAAATCCTTTCTTTCCATAAGAATTGTCTCTTGACTGGGCACAGTGGCTCATGCCTGTAATCCCAGTGCTTTGGGAAGCCAAGGAAGGAGGATCTGTTGAGGCCAGGAGCTCAAGACCAGCCTGGGCAACACAGCAAGATCCCATTTCTACAAAAAAACAATTAGCTGGGTGTGGTGGTGCATGCCTGTAATCCTAGCTACTTGAGAGACTGAGGTGGGAGGATCACCTGACCCCAGGAGTTTGAGGCTACAGTGAGCCATGAACACACCACTGCACTCCAGCCTGGATGATAGAGTGAGACCCTGTGTATTAGTCTGTTCTCATGCTGGTATGAAGAAATACCCAAGACTGAGTTATTTATAAAGGAAAGAGGTTTAATTGACTTACAGTTCTACATGCTGGGGAGGCCTCAGGGAACTAACAGTCATGGTGGAAGCAAACACTTCCTTCTTAATATGGCAGCAGAAGAGAGAAGAATTAGAGGCAAGCAAAGGGGGAACCCCTTATAAAAACCATCAGATCTCATGAGAACTTATGATCCCAAGATTAGTATTGGGGAAACTGCCCCCATGATTCAATTACCTCACACTGGTAATTGAAGGATCCACCACATATGGGGATTATGGGAGCTACAGTTCAAGATGAGATTTGGGTGGGGACATAGCCAAACCATGTCATTCCACCTCTGGCCCCTCCCAAATCTCATGTCCTCACACTTCAAAACACAATCATGCCTTTCCAACAGTCCCTCAAAGTCTTAGCTCATTCCAGCATTAATCCAAAAGTCCAAGTCCAAAGTCTTGTCTGAGGCAAGGCAAGTCCTTCTGCCTAGGAGCCTGTAAAATCAAAAGCAAGTTAGTTACTTCCTAGATACAATGGGGGTACAGGCATTGAGTAAACATACCTATTCTAAATGGGAGAAATTGGCCAAAACAAAGGGGTTATAGGCCCCATGCAAGTCCCAAATCCAACAGGGCAGTTCTCAAATCTTAATGTTCCAAAATAATCTCCTTTGACTCCATGTCTCACATCCAAGTCATGCTGATGCAAGAGGTGGGCTCCCATAGCCTTGGGCAGCTCTGCCCCTATAGCTTCGCAGGGTACAGCCCCCCTCCCGGCTGCTTTCACGGGTTGGCACTGAGTGTCTGCAGCTTTTCCAGGTGCACAGTGCAAGTGATTGGTAGATCTACCATTCCGGGGTCTACCATTCCGATGGTGGCCCTCTTCTCACAGCTCCACTAGGAAGTGCCCCAGTGGAGACTCTGGGAGCTCCAACCCCACATTTCCCTTCTGTACTTCCCTAGCAGAGGTTCCCCATGTGGGCTCTGCCTGTGCAGCAGACACCTGCCTGGACATACAGACATTTCCATACATCTTCCGAAATCTAGGCAAAGGTTCCCAGACCTCAATTCTTGTCTTCTACCCACCAGCAGGACCAACACCACGTGGAAGCTGCCAAGGCTTGGGGCTTGCACCCTCTGAAGCAATGGCCTGAGCTGTACTTTGGCCTCTTTCAGCCATGGCTGGAGCTGGAGCAACTGGGATGCAGGGCACAAAGTCCGCAGGCTGCACAGAGCAGGGAAGCCCTGGGCCTGGCCCAGGAAACCATTTTTCCCACCCAGGCCTCTGGGCCTGTGATGGGAGGGGCTGCGGTGAAGATCTCTGACATGTCCTGGAGACATTTTCCCCATTGTCTCATCAGCATTTGGCTCCTTGTTACTTATGCAAATTTTTGCAGCTGGCTTGAATTTCTCCTCACAAAACGGGTTTTTCTTTCTGTGGCATCAACAGGCTGCACATTTCCTAAACTTTTATACTCTGCTTCCTCTTTTTTCCTCCTTTTTTTTTTTTTTTTGAGACGGAGTCTTTCTCTGTCCCCCAGGCTGGAGTGCAGTGGAGCAATCTCGGCTCACTGCAAGCTCCGCCTCCCGGGTTCATGCCATTCTCCTGCCTCAGCCTCCCGAGTAGCTGGGACTACAGGTGCCCGCCAACACGCCCGGCTAATTTTTTGTATTTTTGGTAGAGATGGGGTTTCACCGTGTTAGCCAGGATGGTCTCGATCTCCTGACCTCGTGATCCGCCCCCCTCGGCCTCCCAAAGTGCTGGGATTACAGGCTTGAGACACCGTGCCTGGCCTCTCTGCTTCCTCTTGAATGCTTTGCTGCTTAGAAATTTCTTCCACCAGATATCCTAAATCATCTCTCTCAAGTTTAAAGTTCCACAGATCTCTAGGGCAGGGGTAAAATGCTGCCAGTCTCTTTGCATAGCAAGAGTCACCTTTACTCCAGTTCCCAACAAGTCTCTCATCTCCATCTGAGACCACCTATTGCCTGGACTTCATTGTCCATATCACTATCAGCATTTTGGTGAAAGCCATCAAGCCTCTAGGAAGTTCCAAACTTTCCTACATCTTCCTGTCTCCTGAGCCCTCCAAGTCTCTAGGAAGTTCCAAACTTTCCCACTTTTTCCTGGCTTCTTCTGGGCCCTCCAAACTATTCCAACCTCTGCCTGTTACCCAGTTCCAAAGTCACTTCCACATTTTTGGGTATCTTTACAGCAGCACCACACTACTCCCAGTACCAATTTACTGTATTAGTTCTTTCTCACGCTGCTAATAAAGGTGTACTCAAGACTGGGTAATTTATAAAGGAAAAAGTTTTAATAGACCCAGTTTATCATGACTGGGGAGGCCTCAGGGAACTTACAATCATGGCAGAAGGGGAAGCAAACACGTCCTTCTTAACATGGGCCACAGGAGAGAGAAGAATGAGAGCCAAGCAAAGGAGGAAGCCCCTTATAAAACCATCAGATCTCGTGAGAACTCACTATCATGAGAATTGTATGGGACAAACTGCCCCCAGGATTCAGTTACCTTCCACCAGGCCCCTGGTGGGGATTATGGGGACTACAAGATGGGGATTGTGGGAACTACAATATGAAATTTGGATGGGGACGCAGCCAAATCATATGACCCTGTCCCAAAAAAAAAAAAAAAGGAAAGAAAAGAAAAATTTTCTTTTTATCTTTTTACTTTCTGTGAAATAGTCTCAATTTAAACATTTCTTTTGAAATCCTTATAGCTATTTTTTTTTAAATATCCAAGAGCTCTTTCTTTTCCTCTGAATATTCCTTTTTTAAAGTGGCTTAATGTTCTTGTTTCACAGATGTCAGATCTTTTTTTATCTTTCTCAAAGTATGTGTTATATAGTTTGTCTCTAGCCTGATTACTTCAGTGTTCCCCTCTGACTTCTTTGGTTATTTGCTTGTTTGTCTTGGTTTCTTCTTTAATATTAAATATTTTCCTCAAGTATCTCACAACCCTTGTCCATATTTGAGAATGGAACATGGAGAGGTGAGTTGGGGCCAGTTGTGGTGGCTCGCACTTGTAATCCCAGCACTTTGGGAGGCCAAGGTGGGCAGATCACTTGAGGTCACAAAGTTCGAGACAAGCCTGGCCAACATGGTGAAACCCCGTTTCTACTAAAAATACAAAAATTAGCTGGGCGTGGTGGCACATGCCTGTAGTCCCAGCTACTTGGGAGGCTGAGGCAGGAGAATCGCTTGAACCCTGGAGGCGGAGGTTGCAGTGAGCCGAGATCACACCATTGCACTCCAGCCTGGGCAACAAGAGCAAAACCTTGTCTCAAAAAAAAATAAATAAATAAAAGTGAGTTGGAAGCTGTATATGTTGTTGCTAGGGCTGGTCTACTGTAGGCCACGCTGTAGAATGATTGAGAGAGACCTAGATATTTCACTGGAACTCTAACCTCTACCAATTTTTAGTATCTAGAGGTCTTTTTTTTTTTTTTTTTTACTTGGATGGTTTCTGTGGAGAGGAACCCTCCCTGTAATTTCAGCCAGAATGCCCATGGTCTGGGAGCCAAACTGAGGGAAAGAGCTGGGGTTTAACATTCAGAATATTGACTTTCACACAAAATCTCTGTTTTTAGCACAGTGCCCTACCCTACTTCAGCTGGGCCTGTGTACCTGAGGATGTGGTGGTGAATCCTAGTTGTATACTTGGGTGGGCAAAGCATCTGAATTTATCTGCACTTTTTTTTTTTTTTGAGACAGCATCTTGCTCTGTCACCCAGGCATTGGTGTAGTGGTATGATCACAGCTCACCACAGCCTCGATCTCCCAGGTTCAAGTGATCCTCCCACCTCAGCTCCCACTTCAGCCTCCTAAGTAGTTGGGACTACAGGCATATGTCACCACACCTGGCTAATTTTTAAATTTTTTTTGTAGAGGTGGGTGTCTTGCTTTGTTGCTGAGGCTGATCTTGAATTCCTAGGCTCAAGCTAGCCTCCCAAGTTCTGGGATTACAGGCATGAGCCACCTTGCTCAGCCTATCTGTATCTTTTTGAACCTCACACTTTATTTCTGCTTTCAGAGTTACCTGGTTTGTCTAATTTCTTAGGTTTTCTAGAGTTCTGAAGAATTCCCTCATCCCTGACTTTAGTTTCACGCTTCTGTGATGTGCTAAGTAAGTTAATGACCCCTGATTCATCTACTTTCCATAATTCTGTAGACATCTGTTATCTACTGCTATCTCCCTATCTGTTCTCTATGTTAGCAAGGGCTCTGTCTTTTTATTAAATCACTTATTTACTTTCATTTTAGAGGCATTGCAGAGAGAGGTAAAAATGCGTTCACCCACCATTTTTAACCTGAATTGTTTCATTGAGTAGGGTTTTTGTTTTTGCCATATTACATATGAGAATGTTAAAGCTCAGAGAGATTAAATATCTTGACTAAGCTAGTAAGTGACAGAGAAACTAGCACTTACTCTTATAAACCTTTTTAATAGGGGATAGAAGATAACGTTATGAATATCCACAGAACAGGACAATATTAGTGATGTGACTTACGTGTTAACTACAGTTGTGAGCTGTGTAGCTTTTGGGAAACCTTTCAATCTTGCTGTGAACTTCAAGATCCATTTTCTATTTTGCCTTCCCTAACCTTTATAGGAAATTGTTAAAGCAGGGATCACTTTGAAATAACCAACTAGAATGTACATTGTTAAATGTTTTAAACAGATCTAACAACATAATGGTTCCCAGAAAAAGTTACTTATAAACCACTTAGTTTAATGTATTTACTGCTGACTGATTAACTCAGGGTTGTTTTGTCTTAAATGACATTTGGCTTTCAGTTATTAAGACATAATATAATTTTTTATTTAAACTTCTATCTTCTCCTAGTTTTTTAGCTTCGTTGTAATCTTTAATTAAATATATAACATATGTTAAAATTCCAAGTGAGGTGCTGCCAAAAAATAATAAATATGAAATGTTAAAGTGAGGGACCGAATAATCATTAAGTTTTCAGGTTTTCAGAGGAAATAGCTAAGAACCTATTCTAATTTCCCTCACCTACTTTAAGATTACACAACAGTCCCAGATAATGGAAAAGGGGAGATTTTCTGAAAAAATTTCTTTGTACAGAGCTGTTGTGTCATGAGCCTGTACTTCTTTATTGGAAAGGTATGGGAGGTAGTTTCTATTTCCTTCACATCAGGTCTAATGAAGCTTCCTCAGACACCTGGTGAAGTTTCTCTTACAGGAATCTTAACTTGTGACCACATAGTTGGGGGAGTAGTAGACTGAGATTTACTCCTTTTCGGGAAGTATGGAGGGCAAGAAAAGAGCTCTTGCTTTGGTGGGGGTGGCTAAAAGTCACTACTTTGTTGATTTTGTGGTGCAAAGGAGGTGTGAGTGATCCCTACGGACCAGATGTAGGCAGCACTCAACTGAATCAGTATGGAGTGATCTTGAGTCCTGACCACTAGGCCTGCCTTGAGTAGTGAAGGCACTTCAGCAGCAAGAAGCTGAAGGCGAATTCTTAGAAGCTAAAGAAGCTGTGATTAGGAACAAGCTTTGGTAGAGAAACACCTGCAATTTATCAACGGAGCAGAGAAGTATTGTTGGAGGATATTTTGGTAAAAACTCAACTGGTGTGTATTATAATACAAGTCTAATGCTAATCACCTGGAGTTAGTGTCAGAGACTCTACAGATTTAAGGGCATGCTCTCCAACAAGACTGGTCCCCAGGCTACCTGTACTTCCTACCCAAAGGACTGTATATTTGAAGGTTCTCATGACCCACTCAACTGACAATTTTCTATAATGACTCACAGAACTCAGGAAAGTGCTATACTCATGGTTACAGTTTTATTATAAAGGAAATGTATAGAGTGAGGTCTAGGGGAGAATGCAGAGCTTCTATGACCTGTCTCCATTGAGTCAAGGCAGGTTACCCTCTTAACACATCAATGTGTTCAACAGGCAGGAAGCTCCATAGAGCTTCTCTGTCTAGTTTTCATTGGTCTTTTATCCCCTAGGCATGAATAATTAAATCAATGGCCACATCTTCGAACTCAATCTCTAGCCCCTTTCCTCTCCCTGGAGGTCCAGCTGGCCCAAAGTCTCAACCCTCCATTCACATGGTTGGTCTTTCTGGTGACTGGCCCCTATCTTAAAGCTACCTAGGGACTACCACAAGTCACCTCATTATCATAACAAAGGCATCTCTATCACTCAGAAAATTCCAGGATTTTTAGAAGCCCTGTGCCAGGAACCAAGGACAAAGATCTTACAAATAATTATTATACCGTAAAGGGTTCAGTAGGAACCTCTGAAGAGCCCAAGGAAGCACCAGGAGACAGATATCCGTTTTTTAAACTTCTGCCAGTCCCAGAATGTGAGAAAGCAGCTGATAATGGTAGGAGTTCAAGCAAGACCTTTGCTACTTTTTCCCTTCTTCTCTTCCAGTGTGCCAGCCCTTTAGGGGTAAAACTTAGGACCTAAGAGAAGCAAGAACAGAGAAACAGAGATCCAAGAGAAAATGATGCCAACCAACAGCCTCCCACCCTCACCCCATGACCCCACCCCCACCACCACACCAGGCTTCCATTCTGAACTCAAGCTAGGGCAAGAGATATTTGGAATTAAATCAAATTCAGAGTTTTGATTAAACTTCTGGACTAAATATGCTAATTTGGCCTGTGTTTGTCCATTAAAGTGGCCATAGGACCTAAGAGTGAAGACTAGAAAAGTCAGAGAACTGTCAATAATTTTCAAGAGTTGGAGTACAATTATCCACAGTAAGCAACATTTAAAAGGAAGATGGAATATAAAAAGTAGATGGGTTTTGATTATGTCGTAATTAGTGCTTTTTCAACATATCAATTTCTTTTTCTTTTTTTTTTTTTTGAGATGGAGTCTCACTCTGTCACCCAGGTCGGAGTGCAGTGGCAAGATTTCAGCTCACTGCAACCTCTGCCTCCCAGGTTCAAGTGATTCTCCTGCCTCAGCCTCCCTAGTAGCTGGGATTATAGGCTTGTGCCACCATGCCCGGCTAATTTTTATATTTTTAGTAGAGATGGGGTTTCGCCATGTTGGCCAGGCTGGTCTCGAACTCCTGACCTCGTGATCCACCTGCCTCGCTCATGATCCACCTGCCTCAGCCTCCCAAAGTGCTGGGATTACAGGCGTGAGCCACTCTTGCTCTGTCGCACAGGCTAGAGTGCAGTGGCACAATCTTGGCTCCCTGCAGCCTCCACCTCCCAGGTTCCAGCGATTCTCCTGCCTCAGCCTGGTAGCTGGGATTTCAAGCATGCACCACCATGCAGGGCTAATTTTTGTATTTTTAGTAGAGACAGGGTTTTGCCATGTTGGCCAGGCTGGTCTTGAACTTCTGACCTCAGGTGATCTGCCCACCTTGGCCTCCCAAAGTGCTAGGATTACAGGTGTAAGCCACCATGCCCAGACTCAACATATCAATTTCAAATGTACTTAAACACATGTTTTTGAAAGTTTCTGTTTAAGCTAGGATTTCTCAACCTTAGAATTGTGACATTTTAGGCCGGATAGTTCTTTCTTACGGGCTCTGACCTGTGCATTGCAGGGTGTTTAACAGCGTCCCTGGCCTCTATCCACTAGATGCCGGTGTCACTCCCCCTTGGTGACAACCGTAAATATCTCTAGATATTGCCAAATGTTCCTTGGGGGAGAAACTGCCCCAACTTGGCAACCACTGACTTAAAGTAATGCTTTTCTAAATCAAAGAGTTTTTGTGATTCAAACAATCACCCTCTATTTGTTTTGTAAATCTAGATGGTTGTATGTATGCTTTTTTTTTTGAGACGGAGTTTAGCTCTTGTTGTCCAGGTGTCTAGGCTGGAGTGCAATGGCACGATCTCGGCTCATCGCAACCTCCGCCTCCTGGGGGTTCAAGTGATTCTCCTGCCTCAGTCTCCCTAGTAGCTAAGATTACAGGCATGTGCCACCACATCTGGCCAATTTTGTATTTTTGGTAGAGATGGGGTTTCACCATGTTGGTCAGGCTGGTCTCGAACTCCCGACCTCAGGTGATCCGCCTGCCTTGGCTTCCCAAAGTTCTGGGATTACAGGCATGAGCCACCATGCCCAGCCTGTATGTATGCTCTCTAAAGTAGGACATAGCTGCAATCCCACTTTTGTCACTGTTGTTACTTTGAAACAAATTCATAAGCCTCTTGTGGAAAATTTGTCTCACATTGGTCAAAAACACTGATGGAATTTTGAATAGTCTTTGTTGCTTAGTAGTTATATCATTACAATATCTTTAATATTAATAACTGAAAACTTAAACAATGCTGGCTTTTATTTTGTGAAATATCAAATTATGATTACATTATACCAGTTTGTTATTATTACTGGACTCTTATGTCAAAAGCTTACCCAAGCAAATCCTCTTGCAGTGTCTGATGCAAGGAAGAAAACATACGTATGGCTTGTGTGTGTGTGTGTGTGTGTGTATATGTGTGTGTGTGTGTGAAACTGTGTTTTTAAGAAATTTGCTATGCCTTGGAAGCTTTGACACAACAGTATTGACAAACTATTTTGGCCACACAGATCCTTCCTTTCATATGTCTTGACAATAGTAGGAAGTTAGAGAAGCTGAGGTAGTTGGAGTGATCCCTGCCACCACTTGCTAATCCAGAGGCTTGGATCCAGAAAATTCCCTTCAACATATCAAAAGCACATTTAATTTTAGAGAGAGTTAAGTGATACATACAACTAGTTTTCATGTTTCAACATACTCTACCTCCCTTATCCCATTCATTGTTTATTTCTGGCCAATATTTCAGTTTACTACTATATTAGAAAAAAAGTGTGAAAGGTCTGAGATTTTATAATTCTTACAAGTTAGCCTGTTGCCATTTCATAGATGGTAGCAGAAGGCATGATGATTCGGGATCAGAAACAAAAGACTTTATTCCTCACAGTACAGCAAGCATGAGCATAATATTGCATTGCTCCTCCCTCTCCTCTAACTCCATTGGGGGTGATACAGATGGGTCCAGGTGGATGCTCTGCACACAGTGGGTTGTTACACTGAGGGACACTGAGCTTGAGGGAGCCACTGCTTTTATAGTGGGTGATAAGCAAGCCTTTTTTTTTTTACCTTCAGGGGAATCATTGCCTCAAGATTATAACAGAGACAACCCTGAAAAAATGGTCCAGCTAAAGAGCTGTCAGGACCTTGCATTCTTGGCATAACCAGCAAGAATGTGCAGGACGCTTAGAACCTTTGTCTCTAAGAGGCAATTACCTCTCCCAACAAACAACAACATGTGTATACAGGCCTTCTCAATGTGTTTTGGGCAAGCTAAACAAGTCAGTTAAAACAAACAGATAAACTAATTTGAAGCACTTTGACTTAAAGCATGTGATTTCAGTTTTCAGTGGCTTGGCTTAACTATCCATACCAACCTGGACTATCAATATTTTTCAGTCTACCTGATTTCTTACAGCCAAATGAAAGGATACAAATCCAGAAAGAATTTGGGACAAAGCCTCTTTGTCTCAAAGCAGAAAGACACTTAGCAGTAAAATGTGTGTTTGATCAGTAGGGCCATGTATTAGTCCATTTTCATACTGCTATGAATAAATACCTGAGACTGGGTAATTTATAAAGAAAAAGAGGTTTAATGGACTCACAGTTCCACATTGCTGGGGAGGCCTCACAATCATGGCAGAAGGCAAAGGAGGAACAAAGGCACATCTTACATGGCAGCAGGCCAGAAAGCATGTATAGGGGAAACTACCCTTTATTAAACCATCAGATCTCATAAGACTTATTCACTGTCATGAGAATATCATGGGAAAACCCATCCCCATGATTCAATTACCTCCCACTGGGGCCCTCCCATGACATGTGGGGATTATGGGAGCTATAATTCAAGATGAGATTTGGGTGGGGACACTGCCAAGCCATATCAGGCCAGTTCCAGCTATGTCTCCAGGTCTTTGCAAGAGACTTAGAATGAGGAGTGTGGGCCTCTAATATTTCCTAGCAGTTTTCATTAGGCTGTGGTTGACACAGAACAACCCTGATATTCTCAATACAATTATTTGTTTTAGATTTAAATTAGATATATTTGGATTTCATAGATTATTTCAGGCCATTTAATAATGGAAAGATATTCCAGTGCATGTTGAAAGAAATTCCAATGTATAGTTGCTGGGTTAATATTTATTAATAAGATAACCACTTTGTTGCAGTTTAAAGACATCGGTTAGAGTTTTTAAATAACTCTTTCTTGTTTTCAACCAGAGAGGGAAAGACAGTTTTAAGAAAGTCGGCTGGGCGCGGTGGCTCACTCTTGTAATCCCAGCACTTTGGGAGGCCGAGGCAGGTGGATCACGAGGTCAGGAGATCAAGACCACGGTGAAACCCCGTCTCTACTAAAAATACAAAAAATTAGCCAGGCGTGGTGGCAGGTGCCTGTGGTCCCAGCTACTCGGAGAGGCTGAGGCAGGAGAATGGCGTGAACCCGGGAGGCGGAGCTTGCAGTGAGCCAAGACTGCGCCACTGCATTCCAGCCTGGGCGACAGAGACAGACTCTATCTCAAAAAAAAAAAAAAAAAAAAGAAAGTCTTACTTGAAGAAAATGAAATGATATGAATTGGAAGACAATTTTAGTAGCAAGGTAGCTTTAACAATTTAAAAATAATGGGAACCACAATTTATCGT
Source organism: Nomascus leucogenys (assembly GCF_006542625.1). Lineage (NCBI taxonomy): Eukaryota > Metazoa > Chordata > Mammalia > Primates > Hylobatidae > Nomascus > Nomascus leucogenys. Next base: position 34,582,207 of record NC_044396.1, read on the forward strand.
TCATGGCTACATTGCGGGCACTGTGCTGAATGCTTTATAATATCATCAGGTGAATTCTCATACAATCTCTGTAATATGTCATCCACATATTCCAAATGAGGGAAACTGAGACATAGAAAGCTAAATAACCTGTCCAAAGACAGGTATCTAGTAAGTGATGGAGCTAGGATTAGAGTCTATGTGCACTGATGTCAAACTCTCATTTTTTTACTCTTAGAATGACTCATTGGAATGCAAAAAACATATACAAATAAAATGTTCCAACAAAGAGACTCTAAATTTTCTATACTTAGTATCTTCATTAAGTGATAATCTCAGGAAGCAGGCATTTAGGCCAAGTAATTTTCTAGTTCAATGCTATCCACAGCGTGGTCTACAACTGGTGCCCGTCTGTGAATGATTGATTAGTGACTCGCAAAGTTCAAAGCTGAAATTAAGTGTTTAGAAACCTTATAGCAGGAAATATTGCTAAGACATGCAAGCATATAATCAGTGGACTTGTCTTGTTGAGCAAAGGTCTAGACAAGTTCGGGTGTTGAACTCAATATGGTGAATCTCATATGAACATATGGCAAGACCTGCAAACTAGTCATGCACAGCAGAGATTGGAAATAAAAAAAGAAACTGATCCTTCACCACAGATTGTTGAGGCACTGTTCTCAAATGACTTAAACATATCAATTAAGCCAATTCAAAAATTAGTCAGTGTTACTATTTCAGAAAGATTTCTGAAAGTTATTATACATTCTTTTGGTCGCAAGAAACTATGTTGCAGGTCTTGCACCAGGTCACTACGGGGTTGAAGCCTCTGTGGGTAGCAATGAATGGGGAAAGCAGAAGAAAATGGTTATGGAGCCATCATATCTGGGAGGGACAAGGTTGTTTTTGGGCTTCTGACAAAGAATCCAAAGTATGTGTTCAGGTGGCTGTGGAAGACTTTCCCAGGACCAGTTAGAAAAGCAGGAGAACACACACAACCATAAGATTATAAACAATGGAAAGGCCAGCACAAAACAACAGGTAGGAATGATGTGATTTTCAGGAACAAGGAAGATGATCACACACGAAGGGCAAGAAACCCCAACAGAACTATGGGAGCAGGGCAGGACAAGATTCAGAGAGACAAATATAACAAGGCCGTGAATTATGTTTGTAAAAGTTCCTATATAGTCATGGGCCTGTTCTCTGTGTAGCTTGATCTGAGGCTGGTAGGCCTGGGGATAAGTGAGGACACTGAGCTGGAGCAGGCAGTAAGAGGAAAGAGAAAAAGGCACTCAGTTCTTTCCAGGTAGAGATTGGGGTTGTCTTATCACATTTTCAGTGATGAATTTTTCTTAGAAAACTGAAATGATTTAAAATCTTAGTTGGATTAATTCCGCTGTCAGAGAGGATTATATGTCTGCCTGTCTTTTTATCTATCTACATATCATCTATCTATCTACCTACCTATCTACTTATCTGTCATCTATCAATTTATTCACTCTTCTACCTATCATCCATCCATCCATCCATCCATCCATCCAATATCATTCCACAAAGTACTTACGGCAAAAATAAGACATATAAGAATAACCTGAGCCTGGTGTAGTGGCTCACGCCTGTAATCCCAGCACTTTGGGAAGCCAAGGTGGGTGGATCACATGAGGCCAGGAGTTCAAGACCAGCCTGGCCAACATGGCAAAACCCTGTCTCCACTAAAAATACAAAAATTAGCTGGGCATGGTGGTGCATGTCTGTAATCTCAGCTACTGGGGAGGCTGAGGCATGAGAATTGCTTGAACCTAGGAGGTGGAGGTTGCAGTGAGCTGAGATCATACCACGGCACTCCAGCCTGGGTGACAGAGCAAGACTCTGTCTCAAAAAAAAAAGGTGAAGAAAGAGAAAGATGGTAGTCTTTACCTTACTATTATGATTTTTAAATATTAACTATGTAAACCTCTGTTAATGACAAAAGTATTAATTTCTAAAGATATATCAAATTCAAACCATGGTACTACAAAGGGTAAGGATGTTGACTAGAAATATCCTGATAAATTCTAAGATACCAACTCATGTTTAAAACATTCCGATTGCCAACATAATTTTATTTAGTATGTCAATGGCCTGGTGAAAGTTTCTTGGTATAATTTTTGAGAGGTTGTAATGTAGAAATTCTGAATAGAAATAAAAACCATCATCTAAATGTCTTCTACTAATTTGCCCGGGGGCAATTTTCTAGTGAAAAAAATTTCCTATAAAGCTTTATAGCTGAATACTATATGTATTGATTCTTTAAAAATAATATTCTTACTATGCTGAATGCATCTAAACCTTATGTTTATTTCAAAAGTGTTATGAAAGGATCAATAATTATGCTCTTTTAAGTTATTGCTATACAATCTTAGAATTTCAATTTGTTTTCACTGTGTTATTTTACTGGCTTAAGAACTGTAGATGTTCTTCATGTCAGATTCACAGGTATTTCTGTATAGGTGACCACTAATGCATTGTGACTAAAGGGTCCCCTGGAAGGGTCCATTGTTGTCCAACGATCCCCTACTTGTCTCTCTTTACTAAGTAATCAGGCATGTGAGAATAAGCTATAGAAATGTTTTATCAACAACATAATACCATTTATTAAGGTGCTAATCACCTCAACTCATGAGATTGGATGGATGGATGCATGCATGCATGCATGATGGGTGGATAGACAGATGGGTAGATAGATAACAGTTTTCTATTGTTATGTAACAAACCACTTCCAAACAGTGAATTCATGTTTTTCTCATGAATCTGCAATTTGAACAGGGCTACACTTTGAACAGGGCTCATAGGGGATGGCTCATCTCTGCTCCATACAACATCAGCTTAGGTGGTTTGACTGAGGGGAGGAAGATCTGACTATAAGATGGCATACTCACATGTCTGGCTGAGTTGCTACTACTTGTTGGCTGGGATCTCAGCAGGGGTTAAAAGCCAGGGCTTTAGTTCTTCTCCATGTGGATCTCTGCCTATGGCCTGGGTTTTTCATTGTGTGGTGGCTGGGTTCGAAAGGTGAGCAACTCCCAAAAGTGCTTGCCAAGCAGAAGCTATATTGCCCTTCATGACCTAGCCTAGGGAGTCATAAAGTATCACTTCCACCACACTCTATTACAGGGTTGCTCAGCCTTAGCACTACAGACATTATGCATTATAGGATGTTTAGCAGCAGTAGCACCTGCCCCACCAGTATGACAACTAATTGTCAAATGTTCTCTAGGGGGTAAAATACCTCTGGATGAAAACTACTGCTCTATTATTTGATGCAGTCACAAAGTCCTGCCCAGGTTCCAGGGGAAGAGACATAGCTTCCACCTATTTATAGGAGAATGGCAAGGTTCTGGAAGAGTATGTGAGATAAGAAAGATTGTTGTGGCCATTTAAGAAAATATTGGCCAGGCGTGGTGGCTCAAGCTTGTAGTCCCAGCACTTTGGGAGGCCAAGGAGGGTGGATCATGAGGTCAAGAGTTCGAGACAAGCCTGGCCAAGATGGTGAAATCCCATCTCTACTAAAAATACAAAAAATAGCCAGGCATGGTGATGGGCACTTGTAAGACAAGACTGTCTACCACAGTGACATTTTAATGAATGCTATGAACTGAATGTTGATGTCTCCCCAAATTCATATGTTGAAACCCTAATCCCCAGTGTGATGGCATTTGGAGATGGGGACTTTAAGAGGTAATTAGGTCTTAAGGTGAAGCCCTTATGATGGACTTAGTGACCTTACGTGAAGAGATTGGAAAGAGCACCCTCGCTCTGCCATGTGAGGATAGAGCAAGAAGCTGTCCATCTGCACAGGAAAGGGCTTTCACCAGGAACTGGATCTGCCACCACCTGGATCTTAGACTTTCCAGCCTCTAGAACTGTGAGAAATAAATTTCTGCTGTTTATAAATTACCTAGTCTATGGTGTCTTGTCTTCATAGCAGCCTGAACTAAATAAGACTACTAAGGAGAACAAATTTCTTTTCTTAGTATTTTCAATGCTGATTGTTAAAAATATTTCAGAGTTGTGGTACGGTCTCTGGCTCTAGAGAATTCTCATCTTATTTGTTCTTATTAAAGAGAATATTTTACTCCGAATCCACTATCTTGACAATTTTGTTGATATCTCGATTGTATGAAGCAGTACTAAGGCGAGAGCCCCTAACTAATTAAAAGACATTCTTTGTCTTTTAATCCAAGAAATTGGACCATATACCTTTATTCTGCCCGTTATTCCTAGTGTACAAATTTGTGATGCATAGACATATCTTTTCATCAAATTTTCAATCTTCAGTGATTGTTTTCCAATTTTTAGAGCTGCTTAATTCTCTCTCTGCTTCTATTGCCGTATCTCCTCAAGAGATCCTTTCACTCTATCCCAAGAAATTTAACACCAGTGCCGTTTTTTTTCTGGCCGGGCGCGGTGGCTCACGCTTGTAATCCCAGCACTTTGGGAGGCCAAGGCGGGCGGATCACGAGGTCAGGAGATTGAGACCACGGTGAAACCCCGTCTCTACTAAAAATACAAAAAATTAGCCGGGCGTGGTGGCGGGCGCCTGTAGTCCCAGCTACTCGGAGAGGCTGAGGCAGGAGAATGGCGTGAACTCGGGAGGCGGAGCTTGCAGTGAGCCGAGATCGCGCCACTGCACTCCAGCCTGGGTGACAGAGCGAGACTCCATCAAAAAAATAAAATAAAATAAAATAAAATAACACCAGTGCCGTTTTTGTGTGCTTTTTCTAGTTTATCAATGTTTCTTGTGCAACATCAATAGAAAACAAGGGACAGGCATGGTGAGCGCAGGCCTGTAATCTCAGCTCTTTGGGAGGCTAAGACAGGAGGATCACTTGGGCCTGGAAGCTTGAGACCAGCCTGGGCAACATAGTGAGACCCTATCTTTATTTTTTAAAATTATAATTAAAAACAACAAGTTTTTAGGGGCTTATTTTCATATTGACAGGAAGTTTCAAGAATTCTCATTTAAGAAATAATTGAAAATAGCAGTTTTCTTTGTTAAAGTGGAGCTTAAAGCGCTGCCCAAAAATATTTTCAATTATCATTTAGAAGCATTCCCTCCTACAGATCTATCCAGTAAAAAATGCCCTATAGCATTTCCTCTATAATCCTTCCAGTACTACCATGACAACTCCCTGAAGAAGGTTTGGAGGGCTATAGAATGTGGGCTTTTCATTCTCAGTTTCATTTTATAAAAAGATTTTTGAAGGATATGACTTCATTTAAAAACTTGCAAAGACTTTCCATAAAAACCTATCTCATGCCTTTGGAAAATGAGGTGTCTAACATTTATTGAGTACATTCTATGTAGATTATCTCATTGACGGTTCACAACAACCCAGTGAGGTCCTTACCATCATTATCCCTATTTCACCAACAGGGAAACTTGCCTTGGCTTGCCCATCTTGCCAATGGTGGAGCTCTTAATGACCCCAGCCAGTGCAATTCTAGAGCCTGTGGGCCTCACCATTGCTCTGTACTCCCAACAGTCAAATGGAGCTAGGAGGTTGTGTATATTGTCAGGCCTGACAATATATTGTGTATATTGTCACACTACATGGCATGCTTGGATTGTCAGGCTACTGGTGCTTGTGGTTGGCATGGGGAAGCCTGAGGGACCCAGACCAGACAAACCAGCCAGGAGCCAGATAGGTGAGTTTTTTTTTTTTTTTTTTTTGAGACAGAGTCTCGCTCTGTCGCCCAGGCTGGAGTGCAGTGGCGCAATCTGGGCTCACCACAAGCTCCGCCTCCCGGGTTCACGCCATTCTCCTGCCTCAGCCTCTCCGAGTAGCTGGGACTACAGGCGCCCACCACCACGCCCAGCTAATTTTTTGTATTTTTAGTAGAGATGGGGTTTCACCGTGGTCTCGATCTCCTGACCTGGTGATCCGCCCGCCTTGGCCTCCCAAAGTGCTGGGATTACAAGCGTGAGCCACCACGCCTGGCCACAGTATTTTTTTTTTTCTACTGTCCTTTGCTAGGCAGAATGCTACCCCTAAACTTACTGGCTTAAAACAAAACAGTTATTTCTCACGATTCCATGGGTTGACAATGTGGGTGGTCTTGCCTGGGCTTACTCATGTGTCCACAGTAATCCACTGGCAGAGGGTTCAAGAGGATCTCACATTTCTGGCAGATGGAGTTGGCTGTCAGCAGGGTACCTTGGCCTTCCTCCATGTGGCTTCCCACCCACTAGTAATTTAACCTGGCTTGCTTCTTCCAGCATGGTGGTCTTCAAGTTCCAAAAGTGTGAGAGCTAAAGCTGCAAGGCCTCCTGTGGCCTCGGCTCTGGGACTTGCACAGAGTTTCTTCTGCCACATTCATTATCTTATAGTGAGATATTGCTGTACCTCCCATCAAGAGGTAGAGACCTGTGATAGGAGGTACAGCAATATCTCATTACAAGGGAGCATAGACACAGGGCAGCCTCATGCTTTGGGGGCCGTGATTACAATGGTCTATCACAGTATTTCTGTCAGTTACCTACCGCTGTATAACAAACCACCCCAAAACTTAGGGGCTTATAGTAACTGCTTTATTGCTCACAAATCTGTAGGTCAGGAACTCGGGTGCATCTTGATGGGAATAGCCTTCCTCTGCCCACAGGATACTGGCTGGGACTGGAGAAACTGAGATGATCTCATTCACATCCGGCACTTTAGCAGGGATGGCTCAAAAGACTGTGGGGTGTCCAGGCCTCTCTCTTCTCATGGTATCGGCTGGGCTCATGCATATGTTGGGAATCCTTGATTTTCTTCATGTGGCCTCTCCTTCCACATGATGTCTCTTTCAGAACCTGTCTTCATGGCTTCTCTCTTGAGTAGGATACAGTGGACTTCTTTCCATGGCAGCCAGACTCCAAAATAGCAAACACAGACACTCAAGCCTATAAGGCCCAGGCATAGAACAGCACAGTGTCACTACCTCCCTGTCCCTTTAGTCGAAGCAAGCCATAAGGCCATCCCAGATCCAGTGGTGGACAAGTAGACCCCACCTCTTGATAGGAGGAGGAATGTGCCTGTCTGGGGCTGAGAGGAGCTGTTGAAGGCTATCTTTGCAGACGATGTACCAGAGTGTTTGACTGAATGTAAAAATATGAGAAGTTGGGGTCAAAGTGTTAGTCTAGGCTGGTGGTTCTCCAAGGAGTTGTACCTAATAGCCGAAATGACTCAATGTTAGAGAAGGCAGATAGACATGGGCAAAATACAAATATTTCTATCAAGTAACAAATGAAGTAGAAGGAGACAGAGATTGAGAAAGTAGAGAGAATATGTTCTGTCTATGGCGCCTTCATGCTAGGCGGCTGTGAGATGGTCAAATAGGAAAACCTGAACCTCTGTAGCCAGGAGGAATGTTTAGCTCTTACATAGGAAGCACCAGATGGGGTCTATGTGTGTTCTCCAAAGCCATTTTGTCCTGATCAGACTAATATGGAATTTATCCTCCCACTAAATGGATGAGATCATAAAATACCCCTTCATCACCACAACTTGGGCAGAGCCCAGAAGCAGATGGCCAGACAATATGGAGGCTCTAATTAGGGAGAGAAAGCTGCAGGGCCACCAAAATAGAAGGAGACATCTTCCCCCAGTAGTAACTAACCAGTTGTAGGCATTTTTCAGAGTGTTGTGGAGGAAAATAAAGCCTTATTTTTGTGCGAGTATGTTATACAGGGTCCAGGTGAAATGCTACTCCTCCCAGTGTCTTTTTCGTTTGGTTGTTTTAACCATTCATGCCACATGGAAGTATGTTTGCTTTTTATTTTTAAAGACTTTGAACAATTTCTGATATTCATGACCCTGGCAAAACTGAAGGTGCTAAAAGTTTTCAGTTTTATGTATTCAATATTTTGTGATCCATATAGGCTCTAGTCCCAAGGGCTAGTGTTGTTATGAAAACAGCAAGAACAATAATAATACACAACTGATATTTTAAAGAAATGTTTACCCTTTTCATAGCACATTCACATTTACTTTTTTTTTTTTTTTTTTTGAGACAGAGTCTCACTCTGTCATCCAGGCTGGAGTATGGTGGTGCGATCTGGGAGAACTTGGTTCACTGAAACCTCCCCCTCCCTAGTTCAAGTGATTCTCCTGCCTCAGCCACCTGAGTAGCAGGGATCACAGGTGCATGCCACCATGCCTGGCTAATTTTTGTATTTTTAGTAGAGATGGGGTTTCATCACCTTGGGGTTTCACCATGTTGGTCAGGCTGGTCTTGAACTCCTGACCTCAAGTGATCCACCAGCCTCGGCCTCCCAAAGTGCTGGGATTACAGGTGTGAGCCACCACGCCTCCCCCACATTTACTATTGATCTTATTCTGTCTTGCTGGTGAACCTGGGTTTCTGAAGGCTCATGGAACTCTGGATAGGCCATGAAGAATCAGAAACTGTGAAACAAAATGGTGCCACTCTTGCATTAATTTCCTTTTGATTATTTGGGCATTTTATTATTTCCTTCTCTAATGTAAAAGTTCACTCTTTTAGTGAAAAGCAAAAACATCATATCCAGAAGCCAAAATTTAATTAGAATCCATAAATGCTAATTTCATCTTCCTTTTATGAGAGTCATTACTTGTAGTTCCTCTATGTGTCCCCATTAACACACAAAATGAAAAGTAGTGGTGTTATCAGTTTCATTAGGCTTCGCATTTAAAATTGTGTGTTCAAAGGTTATTAAGGTTTATTAAGAGCCAAGGAGTAGTAGGTTCATCAGATCTGGTTTACTTATAGGTTTACTTATAAGGCAACCAGAGAGAAAAGATTGGATCCACCCCTTCCTCATAGTCCCTCTCTGGATAAGCCTGGGAGCTACTGTGGGGTGTGGCTGTAAAGATGCCCTGAGACCCCAGATTAAGAGATACTTAGCCAGGTGCAGTGGTGCATGCCTGTAACCCCAGCACTTTGGGAGGCTGAGGTGGGAGGATCACTCAAGCCCAAGAGTTTGAGACTAGACTGGCCAATATAGGGAGACCCAGTATCTATAACAAAATAAATAATTAGCCAGGCCTGGTGGTGTGGGCCTGTGTTCCCAGCTACTCAGGAGGCTGAGGTGGGAGGATCACTTGAGCCTGAGGGTGGAGGCTGCAGTGAGCCGTGATGGCAACACAGCACTCCACCCTGGCGACAGAGTGAGATCCTGTCTCAAAAAATAAAATAAAAATAAAAGAAATATTCTTGTCACATGAAATAGGTTCAGAGCAGATCCAGATTTTGCGAAGTCTGAGCTGTTGTCCCTTCAGGGATCTGGAAGAGGCCCTTGCAGTAAGGTGTCCTGAAGCTAAAGTTGCACTAATTTTACAGAAAATGAATACTGCTTGGGCTGCAAGGGCTGCAAGGACTGCAAGGACTGGGCCCTGCAGAACAGAGAGAGGCAAATGAATGGGAGGGGGACTGCAGAGAGGAGTAAGAGGTAAGAAACAATCCCTGGAAGACTGCTGTTTTTAAATGGTTAACTTTATTTTTAATTTTCCCAATTTTAGTCAGCACTCACCAGACCTTTAGAAAATAGCATGGCAACAACTATGTGGACACATTTCGTGTGTGGACACAAAACTCAAACAAAATGAAAAATAAAGTGAAAAATTGGAGTTTTTCTGACACCTGAATTTTTCTGCCTACAATTTGTTCTTTTTGGAAAAGAATCATAGTAAAACATTATAAATTGAAATTGGACTACATTTTGGACATTTGTTATGGTCTTGAATTTGAAGTGAAAGAAATGACAAATTCCCAAGGACACAAAGTAATCGATTCCAAAGCCGCACCTAACCTGGTTGTCTTTCCTCACCCTGAGCCCAAGGGGAAATTCCAGGACTCTCTGGACAGCAGTGGCCTCCTGGGGCCAGCGGGCTGGCCATTCGGGAAGCGGTGCACCTTAGGTGTTAAATGGGTGTTTGTAGTGGTAACTGGAGACAACAATATGACAGGCAGTAAAAGACACTTGTTATCTCCTCCCACTTACTCTCTAGGCCTTAGCCCCAATGTCACTTCCTCTAAGGACATTCCCTGACCTTGCAGGATGGTCAGAGGCATATCCTTTTGTCCCCCTAGTGCCTTGTTTCTATTTTTCTTAGGCCACTCACCATCCTATGCTAATCATTCCTCCCCACTCCATGACTGTCTCTAACGGTTTTTAACTTGTGAGAGATGAGGACTATGCTTTACTTATTTTTTATTTTTTGAGTTATCCAGACTGGAGTGCAGTATCACCCTCATGGCTCACTGCAGCTTCGAACTCCTGGGGTCAAGGGATCCTCCCACCTCAGCCTCCCAAACGGGAGGGATTATAGGCTTGAGCCACTGCACCCAGCCACTTTACTCATTTTTATTTTTATTTTTTGAGACACAGTCTTGCTGTCGCCCAGACTGGAGTGCAGTGGTATGATCTCAGCTCACTGCAACCTCTGCCCCCCCGGGTTCAAGGGATTCTTGTGCCTCAGCCACCAGAGCAGCTGGGATTACCAGCATGCATCACCACGCCTGGCTAATTTTTGTATTTTTTTTCTGTAGAGATGGGTTTTGTGATGTTGGCCAGGCTGGTCTCAAACTCCTGGCCTCAAGTGATCTGCCTGCCTCGGCCTCCTAAAGTGTTGGGATTACAGGTGTGAGGCACCACGCCCGGCCTACTCATTTTTTTAAAGCCCCAGGTCCTCCTTTGGTAACTGACTTTGGTAGATTAAAAAAGAAAACAACAACAAAACCGAACTTTATGAAAGCATTATAATTTACATAAAATAAAATGCACCAATTTTAAGGTATAGTTCCCGGGGGGGTTTTGTCAAATGTATATACGTATGAAACCAACCACCCTAGCTGACTTTTTCTTTCAGCACTTTAAATATTTCATTTTCTTCTCTTCTTGCTTCTTGGGCGGCTCACGACAAGAAGTCCATTGTAATTTTTTTTTTTTGAGTCAAGGTCTTGCTCTATTACCCAGGCTGGAGTGCAGGGGTATGATGCTGGGACACTGCAGCCTCGGCCTTTTGGGCTCAAGAGATTCTCCCACCACAGCCTCTGGAGTAGCTGGGACTACAGAGGTACGCCACCATGGCTGGGTAATTTTTTGATTTTCAGTAGAGATGGGGTTTCACTGTGTTGCCCAGGCTGGTCTCGAACTCCTGGACTCAAGTGATCTGCTCACCTCAGCCTCTCAAAGTGCTCAGATTACAAGCATGAGCCACCATGCCCAGCCCTGTAATTTTTACCATTATTCTTTTATAGGTAAGATGTTCTTTTTCTCTGGCTTATTTCCTGATTTTCTTCTGATCTTTGGTTTTTCCACTTTGAATATGATATGCCTACGTGTAGATTTTTTTGTATTTATCCTGCTTGGTGTTTGCTGAGATTCCTGGATCTGTGGTTTGGTGTCTGCTATTAATTTTGGAAAATTATCAGCCATTATTACTTCAAATATTTCTTCTGCTTTGTTCTCTTTTCTCCTGGTATTCCAAGTACTCATTTGTTATATCTTTCCAAATTGGATTTCACTTCATGGATTTCAGTTTTGTTTCTATCTCTCTGCCTTTCCGTTTGAAAAGTTTCTGTGGACACAGTTTTGAGCTCACAGTGTCTTTCTTCGGTTGTGTGTGGTCTGCCAATGAGCCTATCACAAGTATTCTACATTTCTCTCACAGTGTTTTTGATTTCTAGCATTTCTTAATCTTTTTTAGATTTTCCATCTCTCTGCTTACATTACCCATTTGTTTTTACATGTTGTCTACTTTTTCCAGCAGAGCTCTTAATGTATTAATTATAGTTATTTAAAATTTTCTATCTGGTAATTACAAAATCTGTGTCATATCTGATGCTGGTTCTCATCATGCTTTGTCTCTTTAGACTGTGCTTTTTCTTGCTTTTTACCATGCCTTAACTTCTTTTTCCTGAAATTAGGGCATGAGGTATTCGTTAAGAGGAAAGGAGGTAAAAGACCTTTAGTGTGAGGTTTAATGTTAATTTGGCTAGGAGTTGAGCTGTGTTTAGTGTTTGCTACAGTTGCAGAAGCGAGAGGTTTCAAATTACTCTAGTGTTCTTTTTGTGGTCTTTATTGTCTTTGAACTTCCTTAAGAAGTCCTCCTTAACTAGAGTCTGAGCCTTGCAGCTCTTTCAGCAGCAATCCATTGTTATTATACTGGAGGCTTGCTGAGGTGGTGGTAAAGTGTGAGGGAGGGGAAACATTCTATAATCACATAATTAATCTTAGCCTTTTACTGGTCTTATGTTCCCTAGGTTGTGCCCTTTGCAAGTATTTTTCAGCTTTTTTTCTTCCATCTTAGGTGATACAGTAAGGCTAGGGGGAGTAGAGTTGGATAAATGCCTTTTCTGTAGATGGGGTAAGGCTCTGGTAAAGGCTTTTTGCTAGAGATTTGACCTTCATTTTGGGGAATGCTCTGGAGTACTCAGTGTATTTCAAAATGGTTACAATCCCCCTCCCACTGCCAGAGATATGGGGGGATCTTTCTTGGCTCTCCGATGTGAGAACCTGTTGGAGTTCTTGAAGATAAAGCCCATGAAAGTATGTGGGTTCACCCAAGACTACAGCCCACAGGAGTTTCTCACTCTCATTCTAGTCCATTCAGCCTCCATGTAACTGTTCCTACCACTTTATGACTCCAGTGGTTTCTGCTCCAGGTCAGTAGATATTGGCTGTAATTGTCTGCATTCAGCTGTCTTTCCAGATTTGGGGGTGGCAGTTTGCTCTGTTACCTAAATTCTCTGATGGGTCCAAGAAAAGTCATTAATTTTCAGTTTGTTCCACTTTTTTCTTGTTTTGAGAATGGGAATGATGACTTACAAGCTCTTTACACACTGGACCTGAAACTGAAAGTTCTACTTGACTTTTTGTGACTATTATTATCCTGAATTCACAGATGAGAAAACTGGGGCTCTGTGATACTGTGTGACCTACCCAAAATCACTGAGCTTCCAAATGGCAGAACTGACTTTGAATCTAGATTCTCCTACTCAAATTCAGAGCTCTTTCTCTCATATCTTAGTTAACACACAAAATGCAGTATCTGTATTCCCAGGAGTTTACAGCAGAGCTGGGGAATAAATTTGACTGATTTGGGAAGTAAGTCTATGAGACTTCAGAGAAGAATATAATTGTTTCCGGCTGGAGGGAAACTCAGAAGACCCCAATTAGTAAAAATTCAAAATAACTAAAACTATTTATTTAGCTTTTAGTTACCTTGTTGTTTATTTTCTTATTAAGCTCCTTAATGTACCAACTGAGGTCTCTAAGGCTATTTTAAACTTTATGATACTACTTATTAGCAGATCTTGAAATAAATTTAGTGGGTATCTAAAATTTTGTACAACATGAAATAAAATAGTATAGAAAAATCAGTCTCGGCTGGGCGTAGTGGCTCAAGCCTGTAATCCCAGCACTTTGGGAGGCTGAGGCGGGCGGATCACCTGAGGTCAGGAGTTTGAGACCAGCCTGGCCAACATGGTGAAACCCTGTTTCTACTGAAAGTACAAAAATTAGTCGGACATGGTGGTGTGTGCCTATAATTCCAGCTACTCATGAGGCAAAGGCAGGAGAATTGCTTGAACTCAGGAGGTGGAGGTTGCAGTGAGCCGAGATCGTGCCATTGCACTCCAGCCTGGGCCACAGAGTGAGAGTCTGTCTCAAAAAAAAAAAAAAAAAAATCAGTCTTATCTAGTAAAGTTATTGTGTCATCAAATTTTTATGAATCTTGATATAAATATGTTTGTAGTTTTGTATATATATGTATGTGCTGGGTTACAATGTAAAATGTACTACATATTGTTTGGTTCTAGGACTTAGAGGTTTGTCTATTTGACCATAATGTGAATTTGTTAAATCTTTATGTGAGATGACAGGATTTCCATTATGCAGCTGGACCTGTTAGAGCCAGTTGTGCCAGAAGCCATAGCAGAATGGGTATGTCAAGTCCAAGTTCGGTAACTTGGAGAACTGCCCGAAGGGAACGGTCTTTGATAGTTCATTTTTTCTACTTTGAATATAACTTGGGCTAAAGAGTCTTCATTTGAAGCATTTACTTAACTAATTATTTTCAAATACATATTTGAAAAACTAAAGGAAAACAAATATCCTTATTTTTGTAAAGGTAAGGATCTTTGGAAAGAGAAATGAAATTTTTAATTTTTAATTTTTTAAAAATGGAATCAGATTCTTGCTATCTTGCCCAGGCTGATCGTGAACTCTTGGCCTCAAGTAACCCTCTCGGCTTAGCCTTCCAAAGTGCTAAGATTACAGGTGTCAGCCACTGTGCCCAGCCAAGATGGAAATTTTAAATGAAAAAATTCAGCATGCTGTTGGGGTCCCACTATGTTTCTTCACTTGTGGTGATGTGGCTTTCTTAGTAATAGCTAATGTTATCATACCAAGCAAATGGGCTTCCTGCCTGATGTGCCTAGAAGCCAATACTATGGCACTAACTTTTGAGACAAGAAAGCCTTTATTTTGAGACCTTCTAGCAAGGAGGCAGGAGATGCAGCTTGATTTCATCTCCCAAGTTTGGGGTTTGGGGTTTGGGACAAATTTTAAGGGGTCAGAGGTCAAGGGAAATGATTTAGGAATGTGGGCTTTGCAGAGTCTGATTGGAGGGCTTTAAATTTGACCATTTAAAGTAAGGTATGTTGAGGTAGATTTCAGTCCCAGATCTTCTGGGCCAATGGACCCCCTCACTTCTGAAAGGTTCTGATGTTCAGGTTCTGGTCATGTCTCTGTCTCCTTGGTTCCTTGGAGAGGCATTGTTGGTTCCAGGTATTGTTAGAAGTCAAAGCTTTTTCTATTGCAAATGCCTGAGTCAAATGACTTGCAGTTTTGGTTCTGTTATACCTACAAGGTAACTTGACATTTCGTTATGCACAGAGTAGGCCCAGTTTGGGCTGGTCCTGCAGTTACACCAACACCTTTATTAACACAGGGCCATATACTTTCATGTATTAAATTATTTAATGCTCACATAGCCCTATGAGGTAAGGTCTATTGTTACCTTCATTTTGCAGATAAGGAAACTAATTTTCAGAAAGGTTATGCAACTTGTCCAAAGTCACACAGCTGTAATGAACTGAGGCAGGACATGGACCAGGCACTGTGGATCCAGTGTATGTCCTCTGAAATCAATCCACTCCAGAGAGGAGCTCTGAAGAACTGGCCCAGGTAAAAGAAAGACTTTTCTAGAGCACATGGAATTGATGCTAACAAGCAAAATTTTCGTTGAGTCATTGCTATTGTTCTTAGAAATCACAGATGTTTGCTTGGGACTTTAGAGCTGATCCAAGCCAACCCTCTCATTTTTATAGACAAAGTAACCAAGATTCCAAAAACCAAATACCACAGAATCAAAACATGGTAAAAACAAGTTTTCTTTTGAAAATGACTCTAGAGTCTTAGAGAAAGAGAGTTTTAATTCCTCTTAAAGGTTCATAGTTAGGCAAAAGAATAATATTTTACATTTAGAACTGTTAAGTATTGAATGGACAAAGGAAAAAATCATGGAATCTTTCCAATTTCCCTGACAATTGAAAAGGTGTTTGAGTAAAACAGAGGTTATTAACCTTGGAATAGGTGGTTGTCTGTTGTTTTCCCTGCCCAGCTTCCATTCTGTCTTCTCTTAGGAATGATGACATTCCGATTTTTCTCAGGGAAACACCATCCTTCCATTCTGTCTGTCCCTGTGTGTTCTTGGGTGGGGATGATCTTCCCAGCCCTCAGTGACACCAGTTTGGCCAATCAGAGCTTTGCATTTCTCTGAGCACAGTGATTTGTTCAGGTTTGGGCATGACATCGAGACAATGAGACTCAAATCTGGGAATATTAAGGAGATATGCTTTTTTATTCATGTTTCCAAGAGAACACTCCTGTTGGGGAAAGCCTGCCTGAGAATGGAGCCAACACAGAGAAGGCAGAGCCGATACAAGAGCATTATTTGAGCCACTGGATCCAGCCCTGTCTAAAGCCAGAAATCCCTGTGTTTTTGGATACTGGAGCCCATATACTGTTAGTCATAGGTAGCACTTTTTAAGTGCTTTGTAAGTGCCAGGCACTGTTGTAAGCTCTATATGTGGGTTATCTTGTTTGGCTGTCACAACAACCCTATTAAACAGTCACTGTTTTTATTTCCATTTTATAGATAGGAAAACTGAGATTTGCAAGGGTTAAGTTAGTTGCCCAAGGTACAAAGGTAATAAATGGTAGACAGGTATGAACTCAGGCCATCTAACTCTTGGACTTGTATTTTTAAACAGTTACATTTTTACTAGATTCTAATGGACAGTTCTGACCCCCAAAAAGATTAAAAACCATTACCGCCTGCTTTTAATGGAGACTAGCTAATGAAACTGCCTTTGCAAAGATTATGACAATGAGAGAAATCCAGCATGGCTGACTCCATCCTGCTTCTGGCCTCACAGACCAGCTGTCCTTGCTCTTTCCTGGGCTTAGGTCAAACTAACCATTTAGCTTACAGTTTAACTGTAAAGCAAGGGTGATAACAGTCCTGCCCAACATTTTGTAAACATAATGAAAGGCTCCAAGTTTAGCATATGAGAGGGGTCTAAATTCTGCTAAGATGTAAGCATAAACAATAGCCAGCTGTTGGTCAGGAGGTCACAAGATTTGTAACTTCCCCAATTACCCCGTAGATAACATCACTATTGTAGAACCTAAGGCTGGTCTTTTGAGATGTTTTTCAGAATGACTCCACTCAGACTCATGACTCATGCCTCTACTGCTCCTGTAGCCCCCACCCAAAGGCAGGCTCAGTGCACAAGGACCGTTTTCCACATCCCTATGATTGCATCCCTAACCAATCAGCAGCAGCCATTCCCCGGTCCCCTCCCCACCAAACCATCCTTGAGAAACCCTAATCTAAGCCTTCTGGGAGACTGATTTGAGGAATAACCCTGGCTTCTGTGTGACCAGTCTCATATTAATTTAACTCTTTCTTTACTGCAGTACCACGGTCTCAAATAAACTGGTTTTGTCTGTGCAGCAGCCAGGAAGACTCTGTTGGGTGATTACAAAGATTGCCCTAGATCTTTTCTGTAATTATACTCTATGACTCTATGTTGTATTGTTTTTATCTTTTGCAAAAATGGCAGCTGTTTTCATTTTAACTTTTTGCATCTTGGTTCATCTGGATAAAGAATGTGCCTTAATCTTGTTAAAGCTATTTTTCTTCCCCGGCAAATTTAAATCGGCCTGCTTTTTCTGTTGATGGTTAAACTATTAATAATACTTTGAGTCTGGAATTGCTTGGCCCATCTACAAAACTGCAGCCTAAAAGGCAAGGTAGACAATTTCTCAGAGCCAAGGGAATTATCCCACTACTGCTAAGTCCCTTATTTCCTACTTTGCTGCTTTCATCTATAATGGCGGAGTGGCCACTGTGATGGCAGCTCATTTTTAAAATGGTTACATTTATGAAACTAGGAATAAGTGGACTTGGTGCTTACAAAGAGGAAATGGCTCTTTGGAGAATAATGGTTGATTGCTTGTTCAGTGAGAGCAAGTTTTTCATTTCCACAAAGAAGAATTTTTAGGCTGTTTGGGAAATTTCTTTCAGTGCCTCAATATCTGTGAACTGCCCAGGGCAAATTCAAGCAAGTTTAAAAGGAAGTATAAGGCTACCTCAAAATGTTCACAGGATGTGCCTTTGGAAGCAGAAAATTCTCAGCAGGCAGGTCAGTGGGAAGGAGGAAGCAGCCACTGGGATTGTGCACCGTCAGGGTCCACGCCAGCATGGCACAGAGTCTGTTACCCTACCTTTCCCTGCCACTCATCTTAGTTTGGAGATATTTCCCCGAGGCTTATTCTCTGACCCTAAAACAGTGGTAAGGAGCAGGGTAGGATGTGATCAGGATGAAAGAAAAGGGAAGATGAGCCCAGATGTTCCACCTCACCTCCATTCTTTGCGTTTCTTGAGTTTAGATGACCTCTTGAAGGAAGTCAGAATATTTTACCCCAAAATATATTTCTTTGGCATATTTTGAGATGGCTGCCACAGGGCCAACAGACTGAAGCGACCCTGCCAAGCCGTTTTTTTTTTGTGGAGGAAATTTGCGTCTGTAGAGAAACTCTGTTAATGTAGCCAGGCCTTCCCTTGTCTGGATCTAGGAAAGATGAATTGAGAGTTTGACACCTTAAAGATGTGAAAGAAACATTTATCATGTATTCTTTCTGAAGGCTGCTACCTGTGAGCCTTCATCTACAAAACAAGGCCACCTGTGTTAGCCGAGCCTCTTCCTTTCTCCCTCCTATAACCTATCTTGCCACTAAAGCCTACTTTTGGCCACATTTTGAATGCCCATTGTTTCTGTAACCTCGAGATGGTACATAAGCTTCTGTACCCCACTGCAGGGTTGGGTCTTCATTCTGAAAACTCCTGTGTAAACGTGTTAAATAAATTTCTATGCCTTTTCTCCTATTAATCAATTTGTCATGGGTAGTCAGTGATTTTCAGTGAAGCTTTAGGGATCCAAGGGCCTTGGCACCCACATGCTTGCACTCCAGCTGTGGTCTTTCCCACTTTGCTGCTATGATCAATTTTTTTTCTTGTCTTAAACATTTTTTTTTTTTTTTTTTTTTGAGACAGAGTCTCACTCTGTTAAGCAGTAGCACCCTAACGGCTCACTGTAGGTTCAGACTCCCAGGCTCAGGTAATCTTCCTGTCTCAGCCTCCCAAGTAGCTGGGACCACAGGTGCTTGCCACCACACAGACTAATTTTCTGCTTTTTTGTAGAGATGGGCCTCACTATGTTGCCCAGGCTGGTCTCAAACTCCTAGGCTCAAGGATCCTCCCACCTTGGCCTCCCTGCCAGGCAAGGTGTGAGAGCCCCCAAAACAGAAAGTGATTGTCTCATGGGTAATAAGAAGAATTTACTGACAACAGTATAGGAAAGGAAAGGAAAAGGAAAGTGTCAAGAGAGAACACTGCAGAAGAGTGTAGCGGGGTGCTTCAGTAAAAGAGGACTGAGCTCACTGCCATGGTGGATTTTTCCTTAGGGGTATTTATGGACCTTAAAGCAGGAATGTAAGGGTAATTTGGATCATATTAGTCACATAGGTCATGATAAATGATTACATTTGTAGACATTTTGGTGACTTGACCAAAGATTGAATAATGAGTTTCAACATGCATGCAGTCTGAAGATGTATAGAAATTCTAGTTACTTACAAATTTTTGGGAAAGAAGCCTGGTACCAGATACTTTAGACAATAAGAAAGTCTAATTACTTCTGAATTCCTCAGATAAGTTTTGGCTCTGGATGGTCTGCTTGATGGTCTGTTTGATGGCTACCAGGTAATCTTTGTTCTCCTCACTCCCAAAGTGCTGAGATGACAGGTGTGAACCATTGTGCTTGGCCTGTTTTTTTGTTTCTTTTTTTTTTTTTTTGAGGCAATCTCGCTCTGTAGCCCAGGCTGGAGTGCAGTGGTGCAATCCCACTCACTGCAAACTCTGCCTCTTGGTTTCAAGTGATTCTCCTGCCTCAGCCTCCAGAGTAGCTGGGATTACAGGCACGCCACCACCACACCCGGCTAATTTTTGTATTTTTAGTAGAGACGGGGTTTCGCCATGTTGGCCAGGCTGGTCTCAAACTCCTGACCTCAGGTGATCGACCCACCTCGGCCTCCCAAAGTGCTGGGATTACAAGTGTGAGCCACCATGCCCAGCCTGTTTTTTTTTTTTTTTAATTTGAAAACAAATTACAAGCATGTGAAAAAAAAATCCGAATAGTACAAAAAATTTACAGCAAAAAGTATTAAATCTCCCCAACCCAGCCCTGAATGTTTAGGCTGGCCTCCTTCCCAAAGGCAGCCATGATTACCATTTTATTTTTCATGTAAGAAACTGTCTTGGAGGTACTAATCTACCTTATTATTATTATTATTATTAACAGCTTCATGGAAATCCATTTTCTGTTCTTAGTGTAACCACTCTCGATTAATTGACATTTAAGTTTCTTTAGTGTTGTTCTTTTAATAGATTGCAGTGAATATTCTTGTATACATATCTTATTGTGTGGGAATTTTTTTTTTTTTTTTTTTTTTGAGACGGAGTCTCGCTCTGTCCCCCAGGCTGGAGTGCAGTGGCATGATCTCGGCTCACTGCAAACTCCGCCTCCCGGGTTCACGCCATTCTTCTGCCTCAGCCTCCCGAGTAGCTGGGACTACAGGCACCCGCCAACACGCCCGGCTAATTTTTTGTATTTTTAGTAGAGACGGGGTTTCACTGTGTTAGCCAGGATGGTCTCGATCTCCTGACCTCGTGATCCACCCGCCTCGGCCTCCCAAAGTGCTGGGATTACAGGCTTGAGCCACCGCGCCCGGGCGTGTGGGAATATTTTTTTAAAGATAAACCCCCAAAGATAAATTGCCAGGGCAAATAAAGTTTTAAACTGTTAATAGACATTGTTAAATTTTTCTCCAAAGAAATTGTACCAATTTGCATTCCCATAGTGTATGAGATGCCAGTTTCCTACACAAGGTCCAAACACTTTATGTTGTTATTTAAAACAAATCCTTGCTATTCTAATGGGAGAAAAATATCTCATTGTTGCTCTAATTTCTATCTGATTTGAGTGAGGTTGAGCACTTTCTCGGCCCTTGGGAATTCTTTATTGTGTGTATGTGAACTGCTTCTTTAGGACCAACTACATGCTGTCTACAGGAAATACAGTTTGGAGTCACAGGCACAAATAGGTTGAAAGTAAAGGATGGAAAAAGACATATCATGCAAATAACAGCCATAAGAAAACTGCAGTGGCTATACCAATATCAGAAAAAAATTTATACTTTAAATGGGTGAATTCTATGTCTACACGTTGTACCTCAATAAAGTTTTTTTTTTTTTTAGATGGAGTCTTGCTCTGTCACTCAGGCTGGAGTGTAGTGGCACAATCTCAGCTTACTGCAACCTCTGGCTCCCAGGTTCAAGCGATCCTCCTGCCTCAGCCTCCTGAGTAGCTGGGACTATGGGACTATGGTCGTGTGCCAACATGCCTGGCTAATTTTTGTATTTTTAGTAGAGACTAGGTTTTACTATGTTGGCTAGGCTGGTCTCGAACTCCTGACCTCAAGTGATCCACCTGCCTCAGCCTTGCAAAGTGCTGGGATTACAGGTGTGAGCCACTGTGCCTAGCCAATATAACTATTTTTTTAAAAAAGACCTTTGGACTCCAAATTTTCTGCATCATAAAGTGGGCTAAAGAAGTTGTCCAAACTACCAAAAAGATCATATTCTCCAATACTCTCTTCAGATATGACTGAGGAAATGGAAAACCAAGACTTCTCAAAGCGGGCAGCCAAGAGTCATGGAGCACAGTAGATTGGAGAGCTGTAGAGAGCTATGTCTACGGAGCGGAACCAGGCCCTCATCAAATAATATATCCTTTTCCTAGAGTAGAGAAAATGTGCAAACATTGCCCAAAAGATTTTTGAAATTTTCAGATTGGCAATTGCTGTATGCCTATATGCCTATCATACTTCTCCATTTTGTTTTTCCTTTTTTTTTTTGATGGGGTCTCACTCTATTGCCCAGGCTGGGGTGTAGTGGCATGATCTCTGCTCACTGCAACCTCTGCCTCTGGGGCTCAAGCAATCCTCCCACCTCAGCCTCCTAAATAGCTGGGACTACAGGTGCACGCCACCATGCCTGGCTAATTTTTGTTATTTTTTTAAGAGATGGGGTTTCGTCATGTTGCCCAGGCTGGTCTTGAACTCCTGGGCTTGAGCAATCCACCCACCTCAGCTTCCCAAAGTGTTGGGATTATAGGCATGAGCCACCACACCCGGTCTTCTTCACCTTTTTGAATGGCAGTGTTTACTGCAGTTATTCCATCCCTGTTCTGCCACTATATGGTGGATGTGCTGGGGCAGATAACTTGCTTGGCAGTTCGTAGGCCTTCAGATCAAGTAGAGCTGCAGTTGGACCTGATGTACATTCATGAGATTATGGACCTGATGCAATGATTAGATGAGACTTTTGGGGTGTCTTGGTGAGGGGTGAGGGTATTTTCCTTCCTGGATACGAATGAATCATTTGTGGCAAAGAGGGAGAACTCTGGTGGATGATGATTTTGGTTCATGATTCTTCCTTCCCTCTCTGCTTTTGCCATGATCCACCTGGGCAAAGTATACCTTCCTTCTCAACTGACTTTTGGCTTGGTCATATGACTTGCCTTCACCCGTGGTAAGTAAGCAAATATAATGTCCAATCTGAGGTTTTAAATGCACTTTCATTGTTTGGCTAGCCTCTTTCACTTCTGCCGTCCACCATGGGAATGACAAGCCCTCGGTAGCCATGCATCCAAGAATGAGAGGCAGAGTCAGTCTAAATCTAGACCCACTCCCGAGTCACAGCCATCCCATTTCACCTGTGAACCTGTGAGTGAAAAGATATATTTGTAATTTTAGCCACTAAGATTTTGGGGAGTGTTTCACAGCATTACTACAGACCTGGTGGTGGCGGCCCTGAGGCTAGCAATAGACCCCATTCACTCAGGCCCTGCTTGACTTCATGAAACATCCAGATCCCGTCTTTGACACCAAGAGAAATTACTGAACAAAAGGCTGCTCTACTCCCTGCTCAGGTGTATGTGTGGGAACCAAAGCTGGATTGGGGCCAGCTGCTTCAGGACTGGCCAGTGGAGGCCACGACCAGCAAGATCAAATGACTTAGGTATTAACATGTAAACATTTGAATAATGCTAAAAAATGAGAAAAATACAGTTACCATTAATTTTTTTAAAACCAAGAATAAGTATTTGATAAGCAACTAAATGAGTAAACAGTACTTATTTGACAGAAAATGTGGGGAGGAGGAGAAGAGAGAGCACAAGAGAGACAGAAAGAGACATGATAATGCCACATGGCTGGAAGTTAAGGGAATTTCACATTTTAATACTTTTAAACCACTTTAAAATTTTTCATTTTTAATTATAGTTTTAAGAAAAACTATTTTGAACAACCCCAAATATAGTGCATCTAAAAACTAATGTATATTTGAGTAGACATCACTAATAGTGGAACAGTAAACTATAGTACATGGTAATTTTTCTTTTACTCTTAACATACAATAAAACATGACGAATTTTGCTGTCAAAAATGTAAAGAATAACAATAAATGAAGTTTTTATATTTAAAAAAAAAGATCAAATGACTGAACTTTCTGAGGCATACAGAGCACATCTTAAGCGGGAAGCTCTGGAGGAAGTGGCAGAAGCGGTACTGCCGAAAACTAGGTGTACAACGGTAGGGGGTAAAACCCTTTTATAAACTGGAAATAATAATAAAAATATTTATCCACCACAATAGAGTAAAAATTGAATTAATTTCTATAATTCTCCATAGAAAATGTCCAAAACTGTAATATGAAGAAGTGTTCAAAGTTATTTTAGCCAAAAATATAGAAAGAAAATATTCTAGAGTTGTATCAGGAAGTTTACTACTACTACTACTAATAAAGTATGATACTAATTTTGTCATGTAATGCTTTGGTATTTGTCAGCTTTTTTTTTTTTTTTGTGAGACAGGATCTCACTCTGGTTGCCCAGGCTGGAGTGCAGAGACATGATCTTGACTCACTGCAGCCTTGACCTCCTAGGCTCAGGTGATTCTTCCACCTCAGCCTCCCAAGTGGCTGGGACTAAAGGTGCACACCACCATGCCTGGCTAATTATTTGTATTTTTAGTAGAGATGGGATTTCGCCATGTTGCCCAGGCTAGTCTCAAACTCCTGAGCTCAAGCTATCTGCCTGATTTGGCATCCCAAAGTGCTGGGATTCAGGCATGAGCCACTGCACCCAGCCTTGTCAGTTTTTAAAATTTGTAGTTTCGTATGATTTCTTTTTGCATTCTAAAAGTTATTTTCCTTTATATCTGATTTTGTTTTTCTTATTCTTTTTCTTAAAGGGAGCCACAATGTTATAGGAATCCTGAAACTGAGGCAGCTGTATTTAGTGAGGAGGGTAGAGCTTAGAGCTGCCAAAGCACCACGAGGTGACTGCAGATAACTCTGACCCCAAAGGTGGTAGAGCAGTGGGATCGACTGCATTTGTGTCATTGGTGTCATAGTTTGGGTGGCCAAACAGGCCACACTTGAAATTATTACTGGCACTGGAGTTTTCAGCTCCTGAGCCAGTAAGTTCCTTTTATTATTTAAGCAAATGTGAACCTTTTTTTTGTCACTTGTAATACAAAGTGTGCTAATGGAAATAATGGAGCATAATGCATGTAAAATGCAGTTCTCTAAAATACCATTCATTCTTTTCATTTCTCTTGGGCCTTATTCTGTCCCAGTTCAGACCCTCATTATTTCTTATCTAAATTATTAAAATAGTGTTCTTGCTTCCAAAACTCAGTTTCTAAGCTTCAATTTCTATACTATAAAATGGGTAGCAGGAGTGCCTTCCTTACTCATGTGGCCCTTGTGTCTATTATATAAGATTAGGCATGTCAAACTCCTAGCATACTTTTTACTGCATGACAAGTAAGTGCTTGGTAACTTTTTCCCCCTGTCAAATTTGTCCCATTTGCTCGAATGTCCTATTCGCTTCCTATCAGATTATGACACTCTCTTCTTCAAGAAATCTCATTCTTTATTGTGTAAAGGTGGAATTCCTTAGTATAACTTTCAAGATCCTATAACCTATAACCTCAAGCCACTCTATACCTGTAATGGTTAATTTTAGGTGTCAACTTGACCGAATCAAGGAAAATCTAGAGAACTGGTAAGGCATTACTTCTGGGTGTGCCTGTGAGAGTGTTTCCAGAGGAGACTGGCATGTGAGTTGGTGGACTGAGTGGGGAAGATCCCCTGTCAATGTGAGCTGGCCCCATCCAATCAAATGGGGGCCTGAAAGAACAGGCAGAGGAGAGGTGATTTCCTCTCTCTCTTCTGGAGCTGGGATATTTCCTCTCTCTTCTGCTGTCCTTGGACATCAGAACTCTAGGTTTTTCAGGCTTTGGACCTCAAGTCTCACACCAGCACTCCCACCAATCCCTCCAAGGTCTCAGGCTTTTGGCCTTGGACTGAGACTTATATCATCAGCATCCCTGGTGCTGGGGCTTTTGGATTTGGACTGAGCCAGGCTATCGGTATCCCAAGGGCTCCAGTTTGCAGACAGCCTGTTGTGAGACTTCTCAGCTCCCTAACAGCATGAGTCAATTCTAATAAATCCCCTCTCATATGTCTACTCTATATCTTTATCTATCCTGTTGGTCCTACCACTGGAGAACACTGACTAATACAGCATCTTTACGCATTCTGCAAAGTATTTGCTGCTTCTGGAACACACTGGGCACTGTCTTGTTTTTAATCATGGTGCCCTTCCTTCCTTTCCTTTTTTAGCTCCCCAAAGCCCTTCAACACATATGTTGCTTCCTTGGTGAAGCCCTCTGAGGTCTCCACGCCTCATTTCTACATCCTCCGCTGTGTTACTGTACTCTGCTTGCACTTTGGTCCTGGCATTTATTTTTCTTTGCCTCTATTTATAGATGGTAATTTACAGGATGTAGCTTCCTTGAGGGCAGAGGTTGCTTCTATTTCTCCTTTGTTTTTCCCACAAGGCCTTGCATAGTGTAAGGAGCTCAGCCTGGTGTGCTTTAAGACATCATTCCTCTCATGTACCTCCTAACAAGGGATGCCCCTGTTCCCTCTGTGTGTGTGTGTGTGTGTAAAGCTTTTCTATTTAGCGTAAGGCTTTTGAGATACATCCTTGCTATTCATTTTCTCTTAATTACATTTTTTAAAAAAATTGATAAAGTTTTGTATATTTATTGCATGCAACAGGATGCATTTACCTTGACTTCATTGGATCTATTCCTGCTTTCATCTTTTTGGGATATCAGCATCTCCTTTTCATTTTTCTACCCTCAATTGCCCACTTTTTCATTTAATAAATATTTATTGGGCACTATTCAGGTGCTAGAACTATGGAGATGAAAAGGCAGACTAGGCTCTGCTGCATAAAATGCTCATTCTGAAAGGATGAGGTGTAGTTTGTAGAAAACAAACTACAAATAAATAAAGCAAATAAATAAACATAAGAAAATATCAGAGTAGGAGGCCGAGTGTGGTGGCTCATTCCTGTAATCCCAACACTTTGACGGGCTGAAGTGGGAGGATCACTTGAGCCCAGGAGTTCGAGACTAGCCTGGGCCACACACAGAGACCCTGTCAATACAAAATATCAAATATAATAAATTAGCTGGGCACAGTGGTGTGTGCCTGTAGACCCAGCTACTCGGGAGGCTGAGGCAGGCAGATTGCTTGAGGCTGGGAAGTTGAGGCTGCAGTGAGCTGTAATCATACCACTGCACTCCAGCCTGGGCAATAGAGGGAGACCCTGTCTCAAAGAAAAAAAAAACAAAACTCAAACAAAACAAAACAAAAAACAAGCAATGAAAAAGATTTCACAGTATGATAAACTATGAGGGAAAATAAAGCAGAGGATGTGATAGAGAACAATATGGCTAGGATGGCCAGGAGTTGAGTGTTGACTCTGGCTTGACTCTTGCCCTCAACAGTGACTCAGCTCCTCTGGTGAGGTGCACTGGAGTTGCCTTGGTGATGCCCTTTCTGGCTGCCCCAGGTCCTCCATCCCCCTCTTTGCACCACACCCAGTGATGTGATCACCATCCATGGGGCCACAGAAAGGCTTGCACCCTTGAAAGAGAAGCATCCAATTGATGTTGTTGGCAGACCTCTGGTATCTGGATAAAGTCTCTAAAGGGAGGCAGTGCTTAGGACTCATGATATGCTAGACTTTCTCTTCCCTTGTGGCTTTTCCAAAATGTTGTGCAAAGGGAAAAAAAGGAAAATAAAGGAACAAAAAGACAGATGCCTTTGTGTCTTTTCTTTGTCTGTGTTTCCTGATTTGATAATAATCTTGGTAATTTGTAAATTGCTTTTCCAGTTTCTCCTTTTTCTTGTGTACTTTTTTTCCTCCATTGCACTGGCATGTGCTTTGTTCTTTCCCTAAGATAGTCACTGGAAATTGGAATTCTAGTTTGTTTGAGAAGGTCTATGTTGGCCGGGCATAGTCGCTCACACCTATAACCCCAGCACTTTGGAAGGCGGAGGTGGATCACCTGAGGTCAGGAGTTTGAGACCAGCCTGGCCAACATGGTGAAACCCCATCTCTACTAAAAATACAAAAATTGGCCAGGTATGGTGGCACACCTATAATCCTAGCTACTAGGGAGGCTGAAGCAGGAGAATCGCTTGAACCTGGGAGGCAGAAGTTGCAGTGAGCCGAGATTGTGCCACTGCACTCCAGCCTAGGTGACAGATTGAGACTCAAAAAAAAAAAAAAAAAAAAAAGAGAAGGTCTATGTTATCTTTACTCTGGGTAATGTTGGGGCTGGGACCATAGGTTAGACTTCACCCTATAGACAATGGGTTTAAGAATAGATAAAGCCAGATAGTCCTATGTGATGGAATATAAATGTAAGAATGCCATTATTTAAAGCTGAAAAACAAAATGGGATTTTCTAATTTAAAGCTCTAGCTTATTTGGGAAATGACTTTATAATAAACAATGTAAGGCAATTTCTTGTTGAAATCAGATGCAACATAAATTATGTTTTTTATGAACTCTGCCTAGAAAAAAATTGAATTCTTAAAATGGAAAAATATTGTCTAATGTTTTTCATTGTTTTTATTTCTTCTTTAAATCACTGGGTTTTCAGAATCAGTTTGTGTCTACTGATAATGTATGTTCATGAAATTACACCCATCCTAACATAAGGTATTTCAGCACAAATTAATTTATTCACACGAGTTACAGTAATTCATTTGCGTGAGTTTCCAGGCCTTAACCTTTGCATTATGTCTAGCATTTGGTTTGAGATACATTTGAGAATAATTCTGTAAGCAAGATTTGTGCTTCAGCACAAAAATGTAGATATTCGACCAACAGAGGTTTAAAAATATATTATCGTAAATTGCTTGTCTCCCCCCATTACTGATTTGTCATCTGTGCTAAGTGGATATGGAGACAATTTAATGAATACAATTTACCATAGACTTTAGCAAAACATAAATTTGATTCTGGAGCACCACAAATTATAAAATCTCGGAAATGAAAAGAACACAGAAAGGTCATCTGGTTTGTCCTTCTTCATTCCGACAGGTTTGCACTTCTCATTACAACTGGGGGAGAATCTATCCTAATTCTGAAGACATCCTGGGAAGAAGATCTCACCAGCTGTCTCATTATCGCTAATGTGAAACATCCATCACTTGTGGAAAATTTGTCTGAAGGACATCTAATTTCCTCAGACTGGAGTTTATTCCCATTTCCTTTAAATGAGACTTCAGTGAGGACCACATAAGATTTCTGTTAACCAACCACTTAGAGAAACGGGATTGAAGGAGCTAGGAATGCCTATAAAGCTCTTAGAACAGTCTGGCATATAATGGGCTTTCAAAGAACATTAGCTGCCATAATAGTAATGATTGTAAAATTATGGAGGGAGACATCAGGTTTTTTGTCTATCTGGTGATAAAAACACTGAATAGTTTTGGGATTAGCAGCTCTAACTGCCTGGTAGTGGTTGATTTGGGTGTTGTACCCTGAGGTTACATCCTGGGTCAGTGGCAAGGAACACATGATTAATGGCTGACATGAGTGAGGGAAGGGGGCAGCAAAGGGATGGCCACCTTGCATCAACCGTCTGTCATCCCTGTAATGATGACTGTAAGCTCTTTGAGGTGAGGGACCCCATCTTATTAGTCTTGTGTCCCTAGTACTTAGCACAGTGTCTAACAAAGAAGAACAAAATATGTATTGAATAATTGAATGTTGACTATCTTTAAAAAATCACTCAAGAAAATATAAGTTATTGTATGACTGATATTCCTGTCACCTAGTCTGGTGGTATACTTAGAAAAAAATTTGTTCTTGAACATATTGCTATTTCTCAGGTCCACCTTCTCTGTTTCCCCTTTGCTGTTTTCTTCAATTTGGCGGAGAGGCCACCGTGACTCTCTTCTGGAGATGCTTTAAGTTCATCCAGGGTATTTGTGAGTTATAGAGGCCAGAAGTAAACCCTGTGTCTTGTGACAACCTTGAATACTGTGATGAGTTTGGCTATTTCACGCTATGCACTGACACTTCCTGGTATCACACTGGTTTCTTATGTGAAGAATAATAATGTTTTAAGTCATGTGAGCTGTCACCATGTTCCAGCCAATCAGAGACGTTCATGCAACATTTAGCCCTGATCAGAGTCATTGACCACTTTGCCAGTGGTGCTGTAAAGTTGTTGCTGGGGGACTTGGATAAATTAGCTCTTAGAAGACTGCCAGAGGAGTTCTAAGGGCTGAGAAATGAAAACCCTGGGGCTGAATATGCTCAGTTTTGGCTCCAGCATTCTCTCTGCTATTCTGCAGCCGCCTGAGTCACACTGTTAAACCCATCTGTTTACATGAGGTTGAATATGGAAGAAGGTGAAAAAGGAAGAAAAAATATCCTTTTTTTAGTTCTCTTAGAGTAGATGCCATGCTCTTATTCCCCCTCCCAACTTCATCTTTTGTGGCCCAAATTGTGCACTGTCGGATTTGTTTTTCTAGGGCTGAGGGAAGAGGCTGAAGAGGGCGACTGGAGGAGAGAGAAGGGACCATACCTTGGGGTGGGAATTTTGCATTCAGCCAGGTCAACAGAGGGAAGACCTGTTTTAATTCAATTTTTCTTAGTTCAGATGGAATATACGAGTGGATGACTCCTCCCCAACTTCTCCTAGTTATTTTCGGTTAGTCTGTTTCTCCTGATCTTTCAAAAACAAGGAATCAGGAGATGAGTATGGTGGATAGAAGGGGGAAACTGAAGTGGGAGAGGATTTATATTTCCTTATGTGGACAGAGTGCCCTTTCTCTGAAGACTGCCGGCCCTCTGGGATGACTAAAGAATCCTACCAAGCTTTTGACTGGAACAGCCGCTCCTGGACGGGGGAAGGGGTGTGCAGTCAGGCCTGAATGGTGTGGGTAAGGCAGGCTTTTTAAGTATCCTTTCCTCATCTATGGCTTTGACCTTGAGCTTTGGCCCAAAGTAGAAGGGCTCCTGCAGACTGAATGAGCATGGAGCACACTGCTTCTTGTCTAATTCTCAGAATACGGGACCAAGCTACCCTGCATTACCAGTGCCCACCTCTTATGTCCATCAAAATGCATCTTTTATGTGCTTCTTCCTCTTCTAAACGAAATGGCACCTAGAGTGTCAATTGTTCATGCATTCTGGCCCCTCTAATTTCAGGAAGCTGCATGGTGATATCTGAACCAGAAAGGCAGAGGGAGCAAATGGAGGAATGTGTCATTCCACATATGTGTCCAAAAGCCTACAACCAGCCCTTTTTCCTTGTCACTTCTCTCCTCTCTGTCATTGGTGAAGAGTTGACTTAGAGAGACCAGGCATTCTGCACTCACATCCGTGTTGGGGCACAGATACACCAGCAATATTTTACTCAATATTTATAGACATCTCTTGTTAACTCAGGCAAGTGTCTTTGGCAACAGGAGTGGGGAACGGTTGCTGTGGAGAGCTGCAATTTTTCAAAAGGAGTCATCCTTAAAATTTTTATAGTATTATGCAAAGGTCTTTAAGATAAAGAGTGTAATGCATAGCCCCAGTGCTCTGTTAACAAACAAAATGATAAATTTTTTTTTGATGAAAAGGCATCACAGCAAAGCAAGAGCCAGCACAGCTTCAATGGTCAGGTGCCCAAAATTCTGTAGCCAGGATGCCTCAGTTCAAATCCTGGCATTACTAGCTGTATAACATTGGGCATGCCATATAACTTCCCTGTACCTTGACTTCCTCCTCTGGGGATGATAATAGTACTAGTGTTATGAAGAATGAATGAACAAATGAACATATAGGACTTGGCACATTGTAAGTGCTATATCAGAGCTTGTTGGGCCGGGTGTGGTGGCTCACGCCTGTAATCCCAGCACTTTGGGAGGTCGAGGTAGGCAGATTGCTTGAGCCCAGAAGTTTGAGACCAGTCTGGGCAACTTGGCGAAACCCTGTTTCTACCAAACAAATCAAAAACAAAAACAAAAACAAAAACTAGCCAGGTGTGGTGGCATGCGCCTGTAGTCCTAGCTACTCAGGAGACTGAGGTGGGAGGATTGCTTGAGCCCAGGAGGTCGAGGCTGCAATGAACTATGATTGCGCCACTGCTGTCTATCCAGCCTGGGCGACAGAGCTAAACCCTGTCTCAAAAAAAAAGAAAAAAAAAAAAGGACTTTGTTAAATAAATAAGCCTCTTTCCTCACTATGTGTTAACCTCTTGTCTTGAAGAGACTGAATCAATGAGAAGTCTTATCACTACCTCACTGGTCAGGCAGGACTGGCCATATAATTGTGGGGCCTAATGCAAAATAAAAATACAGGGTCCATCATTCTAAAACTATTAAGAACTTCAAGATGATGACAATAAGGCGTTAAATTAAGTGTAGGGTCGTTTTAAATGTCTGCACTTCCATGCAGCTGCACAAGTCGCACACCCATCGAGCTGGCCCTGGTGTCAGGAATTAAGACTTAATTTACCCAACAAGGACTGTCAGGAAATGGCAGAGAGAGACTACCTCAAAATTATCTTTAAGCTTTTTGATGATCTCACCCCAGAATTTGAACAAGGTGGCTTGTGCTGAACTTTTTAAAAATATCAACCAAATGATACATCTGTTGGCTGTGTAAAAGGATTCATTTGAAGAGAGTACTATCTTTCTTTTCTTTGAACAGCAATGGATCCAACTTTTATTTATTTTTCCAGATTTCATCATTTTATTCTACACTTCCTCCAAAAGCTGCCTGTCTAAAGAGTCAGTAATGAGGTGTCAAAAACCACGGGTTGTTGGGTGGCAGGCATGTGTGCCATGTTTCATGTTAAAGTGGCTTCATGCAGAGAAGCGAAATGACACGATGATTCATTTACACATTTATTTTCTATCTCGCTTATTCTACCAGACTGAAATGGAGAACAATGCCAGCAATTTTATAGACATTTTGACATAAAGTAAACAAGTATTTTGATGTTGAACAATTGTACAGACTACTACATGCATATAGGTATGCTGATTGGTGCAGAAATATTGAGTTGATCAACAAAACTATTAATACGAAATCACATTTCCTTTTTATGAAGTTAAAATGCAGCAGATATGGGAACATTGATACAAACACCATTAAATGGCAGAGAAAGGCATTGCAGTAACGATGCAGGATGGACAGCTGAACAAACACGAGTATGCTAACTCATATCCTCTCTATAAAACTGAAATAAGAACATTTTGTATGCAAATAGAATGAAAGAAAGCATGTTGAGGCAGGTGAATGAGACTAGACAACAAGACTAACCACTTATGTTTAAGCTTCTATTGAGAGTTTGTATTAAAAGTATTTCAACATGGTATAAGATGAAATGCTAATGCTATTATGTGTGTGGACAGGATAGGATAATTCAATTGAGAATTCATAAAAAATGAAATACTGCTTGTGCTTCTTTTTCCCTGCAGCATTCAGAGCATTCATAGACTAGTATGAAAACCCTCTAAAACACTGAAGTTAATAAAAGTCAATGATGCTTCATGCGACTGTACCTAGAAATCTAATACCACGTATAACTTAGAAATAGGAAATTGTTTTACTTACCATATACATAGCAACTTTAAGAACTATTAATTTAATGGTTAATTTCTGATACTCTTTTCCTTAAGTTTAAAAAATAGTTTTGGTATTTTTTATCTGGGAAATGTTAGAGACTTAATAGAAACAATCAAAGCCTCTACAACTTGAGAAAAAATAATAACTTGAATATTAATTTGTTTTGCAGGGAAATCACCCATAATTATTCACAACAAGTTTTTTTTTGTGCGCGTTAATTAGTGACAGTACTGAACAACTTCCTCATAAGTTTTCATAAAATTACTTTGTGAATCTCCACAGAGCTGTCCTGAGTTTAACAATAATCTTATAATTTCAGTACTACATGTCGGATTAATAAGTTTTGGGCATTAGACAAAGTTTTAAAAATAGGACTAGTTAACCAAAAAAGCAGTAGATAATTCAGGCTCCCCCTCCTGACCTTATACACAGACATGCCCATGTGCATACACACGCAAACACATACAGCCTCCTCCATGCCAATCAACTTTTAGAGAATATACCATGTAAACTTTATTTAAGCCTTATTTAACTCATTTAGAGATTTACCTTCCTCTATTAGCTTTTTTCTGTTCTTTTCTTTCCCCTTCCTCTCCCTTCATCTCCTCATCACCCTTCCTTCCTTCCATCCTTCCATCCTTTCCTTTCCCCTCTCCACCAATGCTGGCCTTTGAAAGTCTACATATGTTAATTTTTTAGACATCCAATTTTAATTTTTGGAGACAAAAATTAAAATAAGATGCACTTTTGAATATTGGACCACGGTAGACGGTCACCTCTGAGGTATGTACATCCTTTGACTAGTGAAAGAGCTAATGTCAGACAGGTAAAAATTCACCACAATAGCCTCCCTTTATTTTACACATACAGATAGTGGTGAAAGACACCATTCGAGGCAGGTCTATATTGGCAATGGAAAATAAGCAATTATATGGGAAAATCAGTAGGTATTTCTCTTTAGTTTGTTAGTAGGCAACACTTTTAAACTGAATTACTCAATGTATTTTGACTATGTAGATATGACATAGAGATATTTATTACAAGCCTGAAAAAACAGTTAAAAAATACTACTTCAGTATTTATGGTAAAGAATACACAGATGTAAATGATTCCAACAGTGAGCCAGTTTGACTAAAAGCGTTATTGCACTGCCTCAGACCTTTTCTGACTAGTTGTTGAGTAAGCAGTTGACAGTCACTTTTGTACCATGGCCTATATACATGACACCATAACATAAGGCATTGGCATAGCAAGATGATAGAATCACAATGAGCTTTTAAATGCAGCAGACACGGGACAGTCAACATTGAGTTTTTACATAAGCTGCATAGAGACAGGTATTTAATACATTTAGTGGGCTGGTGGGCAGCATAAGGCTTTATCTGAATACTATTTCATAAACTAGAAACTTTATTTTTTTTGAGAAAACAGAGGAATACAGTATTTGTTAGGCTACAACTAAATAGTAATAAGATCTAAACTGTCATGCAATTATGATTTAGAACATGGATTTTTTTAAGCATCATGTTGATTTCAAGTCCAAACTAAGTAGTGTGTTATACTAAAGTTTTCATAAAATAAATAAGCAAAAAAAACCCTCAACAAACCAACCAAACAAATAAAATACCCCAAATAACCACCTGAAAACCAACCAAACAATAAAACCTCATTAAAATCAAGGTATTATTTTCCTTTTACTGATGATGGCTAGCAGATACTCTAAAAGTGAATTTTTAGTGTATTTGGAAACTCCTTTGCAGTTTCAATGCAAGAATTTCCAGGTTAGCCTATCTTTAGCATTAGTGTTGGCTGCACCCTCCTCGTTCCACAGTGCCTATCTGCTTTGGTTGAGTAGATGCATTTAGATAGTGTAAGGACTGTACAGCGTGCTTGCTGCATTATATGTAGTCCTTGGTCATCACCCAGCTCCACTGCTCTCGTAGAAAATAAGGGCCCTATCTAAATTTATATGACCTGGCATTTTAAACAAATCAGAATAGAAAATGAGCCTCCCTCTTTGTTACCTTTTCTTGATCAATAAGATTGACATTTAAAAAGTAAAAAAAAGTCTCTGATGAAATCAATACAGATGACAATTTAGACTAGATAATCAAAACAAAATTTAATGAAAAAAAATTTTGACACCAAAAGCTTTTATTCTCATTTTATAGTTTATTCCGGCAGATAGCCAATTATAGTAAATCTAGAACCAAACTGGTTATGAATTACTTTACGAAATACATCCTTAGGTGTACAAATATTTAAATCAGAAAGATGGACCAGTTTGTTGAATATTCACATAATGACTAAACGTATTCAAATGTGTGGTAACAAGGAGGCTGTAAAAGTCTCCTCAAATAGATAGTATATTTGAAGTCTTAATAATTTTAAGGGCTGGGTGTGATGGCTCACACCCGTAATCCCAGCACTCTGGTAGGCTGAGGCAGGAGGATTGCTTGAGGCCAGGAGTTTGAGACCAGCCTGGGCAACATAGCAAGATCCTATCTCTATAAAAAAAATTAAAAAATAATTGTAGGAGAAGTGGACAAAGAATTTCTTCCTTAAGGAGAAATTTGTATTTGTCTATTAAACATTAAAAAGTTAAGGCAATTAGGAAAAAGAAATGCACTACTTAGTTTTAATAGAATGTTGTTTGTCCAAATAATGTCAATGTATTTTTAAAGCCACATGGAGTGTATATGTATAATTTATATAATAGTATATACGTATAATTATATATAATATACATATGTGTATTATATATAATATATAATACACATATGTATAATATGTGTAATATATATAATATATATTACACATATGTATAATATGTGTAATATATATAATATATATTACACATATGTATAATATGTGTAATATATATAATATACATATGTATAATATGTATATTATATATAATATACATATTATACATATGTATGATATATATAATTATACATATGTATAATATGTATAATATATATAATTATACATATGTATAATATGTATAATATATATAATTATACATATGTATAATATGTATAATATATATAATTATACATATGTATAATATGTATAATTTAGCAAGTAAAATGCCCTCCATTTTACGTAACAGTGAGTTACACTCACATACACATGTAAAATTTTGACTGTTTAGGAAGCCACAGAAGAATTTTAGAAGACTAAGTCATTAGCATACTAATGTGGATTGAATGATTTTTTTGGAATACTTTTAAAAAAGAAAATCTCTACCTCTTATTTGTCAGACATTGTGCTAGGTGCTTTACTGTATATCATCTTATTTATGCAATTTTTTAAAAAAACCTATATTTATAAGAAAATAAACAGTATTAATTTCAAATGATCACCTAAAAATATTTTTACATGAAAGAATATTAAAAAAAAAGAATCCAAATGCAAATTATTTGTAATTGGATGTATAGCAAAGTACAAATTTTCAATATGGCTTTCTCTCTACACCTAGAATCTTTTGCTAAAGTTTTGCTTAAATTGCTGTTACAGTTTGGCCAAGAACCATATAAAAACTACCAGAGCAATATCAGTTTTCTCTGACTGAACTGTTTATTACCATTGAAAATGATAAACAGTTTGGCGGCCGAGGTGGGCAGATCACAAGGTCAGGAGATAGAGACCATCCTGGCTAACACGGTGAAACCCCGTCTCTACTAAAAATAAAAAAAATTAGCTGGGTGTGGTGGCAGGTGCCTGTAGCCCCAGCTACTCGGGAGGCTGAGGCAGGAGAATCGCTTGAACCCAGGAGGCGGGGGTTGTAGTGAGCTGAGATTGTGCCACTGCGCTCCAGCCTGGGCAACAGAGTAAGACTCCATCTCAAAAAAAAAAAAAAGAAAATGATAAAAAGGGTAATATTGGTATTTTCGCTTTTGTATACTGCCCTGAAACAGGCACACGAACAACCTGTTACACACACAAATTAGATGGAGAGTTTGCATTTAGGATGATGCCTAAATCCTTGTGATAAACTAGTGAATTAGTGACCACCTTTCTCACCAGCCAGCTATTTACCTTTGAAGTTAAAGAACTTAATAGAGGCTTAAAACATACTGTTTTTTGTTTTTTTTTTGTCCATCACGGGGGAAAACACTATGTCCTTGTTTTGTTGGTCAAATCATATTATTATACTGTATAGAGACAGTTCCTTTGTCCTCAGGCCTCGCCACGTTTTCTGACTGCTGGGACATCCTCCTGTTGCTCTTGGCTTTGGGCTTCAAGTTGTGATTGCTAATGGCTCATTTGGTCTTCCCCTTGACCTGGTACCTGATATATTCTGCTCAGGGAGATCCTAGGGAAGGATTGCTGGGGGTACTCCAGACAGGAGAGGAATGAAATTTTTTTTGTATTTTTTTTTTATTATACTTTAAGTTGATACAAATCTTAATTAGCAGGATCTGAAATTTGATCACAAGAATCTGTTTCCAAACCAGGATGGTAAAACTTGACAAAAAGGGGGAAGGGATTGTGATGGCTGAGGCATGTCTACAAATGGTTTCTATTGTACTCCAGGTACAGTAGGTAATGTTAATAAGTTGCCCAATAATATTTCTTTTCAAACATTTTCTCCCACCTACCCTCACTTCTCCAAACAAAACAAATCAAGTAAGCAAACACACAAGTAACAATATCAAACAGAAAGACTTCAGATTGAAATCAATGTGCTAAAAGCAAACATAGCCGCTATGTAGTTAAATTAAAGGTTATTAAAAATGCTTCAGTGTGTTAATGGTACCTCATATTTACTTAGTAAACCTTCTTTACGCATTCACTGAATTTTTTATGGTTTAATGTCATACCTCTTTAAAATTGCGTTGTTTGGAACGTCACTATTGTGTGACAAGATAGCGTCACACACTAGTTTTTGTACGTGTTTTGTAAGTTGCATATTTTTCTTTTTCTCTTCTCTTTGGTTTTGAGCTAAATATTAATAGGAAAATTTTTGCCAGTTCTTTAGTGAGATTTTCATAGAATATGTATATTTTTATTAATTAATTCTGGTGATAGCATTTTGTTGGATAAGTAATTTGGGTAATATCAATACATGTTCCTTTCTGTGTGTTTTCCTTACAAAAATCTTTTAATTGTCATTAAACATTATGATGTGAGTATAATTTACAGGTTGAAAACATAGCGTAACCCATACCCAAATAAAAATGTTAGAAACATCTTGCTTTAAAGATGGGCCAGAAATCTGGCCGTAGTAGAATATCTGGCCAGCACACACAGATGTCTATGGGGAGTTTAGAAACCACTTTTCTTTTCCAAGAGTCAATTCAGGGGTATTTCAGGCTCTACTTGTAATCTTCAAGTCGAATGGAAACTGTGGGTTTTGGAGTCAACCCAAATAGCCTTGTCATTACAGATCCATGATTTTTTTTTAAACCCACCATTTTGAGTTCTTATCTTGCTTCCCACTAATGGCAGAAAGGTTAAAATAGCATTTACTGTGTATCCCAAGTGTAGACTAGGGCACTGCTAAACATTCAGCTACACTTGTGATTTTGTTTTGATTTTGGAGGTAGGAATACTCTGAAAGTGCTGTGCAAAGGGTAGCAAGAGTTTTATCAAATATTTTGGAAAAAGAAAAAAAAACCTGAGATGTAATCACTGAAAAAACAATGGAACTGTGGTTTTGGCTAAATGCAGGGGGAAATGAAGGTGGAAAACAAGGTGGTTTTCAAGTCCTTTCTTGGACTGTACACTTCCACCTTCTCTCAGACTGACCAGTAGAGGGCACTGGACACAGGGAATAACAAGCCGGACGGCGGAGCGCCCCTGACATCCTCTCTGAACCTGTATCTTTCCACGCTGCTCTGTCCTCACTATTCCGTGTCAGTTTCCCTGAGTTTTGATTTTGAAAGTCTATTTTAAGTGTTTGGTATACCATCCTAAGTGTGTTTTAGGTTGAAATGGAGCAAAAATAGTTAAAAGAAAAACTATGTCGCCATACTGTTGGCCAGCCTTGCCCACCGTGGAGGGAAGATAAACATTGCTCAGATGGGCGTTCGGCTTTCATAAAATCAGCAGCTTGGGGTGGCATCTAGCTCAGCATACAGCCTAGGATTTAAAAAAATCAAACAGAACAGTTACGGGAGTATAAAAACGATCATTTTCAAAGTCATTTTTGGCTAGAATTCTATTCTGCTGAAGTGGGAAATGTCCTTATTCAAATACATTGTCACTAGATTTCAGACAGCTACTGCAATTTTAAGCATGGGTGTTTAGAAACCCTATGTGGTGGAAATTCAGATTCTAGATCAGAGAATGGAAAAAAATAACTTGGGTCTGAAGGAAAATAAAAGGGAGTTACAGACATTTTCCAACAACAAACTCAAATCTACTGTCATACTCTTATTAGCTCACTGCAATCCACTGGATTTGGATTTTACTTGGGAATATAACCTCTTAAATATGAAACCTTTGCTAGACTGCAAACTTGAGGGAATGAACTGTACCTATGTTAATTTTGGGCACATAGGTGACCCTCAACACATATTTGTTGAATAAAACATTTTATCAACGGCAATTTGGAAATATCTGTCAGATGATAAGAAATAATTTCTTCAGGAGAGAAAGTAGAATTGGAATTATGGTCTGAATTCTAGATTTCCTATAAATAATAAGTATTTAGTCTAAATTTTATGCAAGTGCATGCCTATATCTAATATAAATTTCTCTGCTTAAAAACATATTTAATTGGCCGGGCGCGGTGGCTCACGCCTGTAATCCCAGCACTTTGGGAGGCCGAGGCAGGCGGATCACGAGGTCAGGAGATGGAGACCATCTTGGCTAACACGGTGAGACCCCCGTCTCTACTAAAAATACAAAAAAAATTAGCCGGGCCCGGTGGCGGGCGCCTGTAATCCCAGCTACTTAGGAGGCTGAGGCAGGAGAATGGCGTGAACCCGGGAGGCGGAGCTTGTAGTGAGCCGAGGTAGCGCCACTACACTCCGGCCTAGGCGAAAGAGCGAGACTCCTTCTCAAAAAAAAAAAAAAAAAAAAAAAAAAAAAAAAAAAAAAACATATTTAATTTATTTACTTACATTTTTCTTAGTCTTTCTTCTTTGTTTTTGTACATGTATCTTTGGCTGGCCTTGGATGACCTTACTATTAAAGACAATCCCTCACTTCCTTTTATTTATATGTGTATTTACAGGTTAAAATTCTTTTAGACTTAACAAGGAAGAGATTATGGTAAATAAGGATTTATAAAATTAAGTTAGGCTGTTTTAAAAAGGCAAGTAGAAGAAATGGTCATTGAAACCACTAAAGGAGAGCATTTATGTCACTATGTCACAATAAATGCTAAACTGAGTAATATGAGGTGTTCACCAAGATTTTGGAGTTGGGACCTTTCCTCTTTCTTAGTAGGGATGGGCTTTTAAACTTTTCAATTTTAATTTAGATTTTGTAGCTTTCTTTTACTTTCTTTTTTTTGTTGTTGTTCTGTTTTGGGGGAGGGCAGTGCAGTGGCAAAATCCATATGGACCTAGAGAATAAATACCTTGAGTCAAACTAAGTAGTTTTTAAATATTGAATTTTAAAAATCTTTCATTTAGAAATTTAGAGGACTAAGCAATGATTAATGATATATCCCTAAAATGTTGCCGATAGTTAATAGGAAGAAAAAGCATTAAAATGCTTTGCTTTTAATAATATAACCATCAAACACACTATTAAAGCATAAACTTTTTAAGACTTTTCCACTAGTATTAAATTTTGCTCTAGTGATTTGTTACAGACTATAATTAGCTATTTTGACAAGCAATATTCTAATAAAAATTATTTTTCATTGTATCAGGTAAGGAAAGACAACCCATAACCTCAATCAGATTAACAATTTGTTATTTCAAGCATGAAATCTAAACTGTGATTCAAAAATAACTATAGATTAGACTTTACGCCATCCATCTACTTTTTAGGAAAACAGTTCTTTGGGAAATCATTTCATTTGTTTCTGTTGTGTGCTTCCCTGGCTTGATAATTGAATGGTTTTTCCATCCTCAGAAAAGACATGTTTCAGTAACCAAATCCTCAGCTTGGTTTTAAGTGGGCCAGGCAGTAAGCTCCATGAAGCTACGGGTTGTACCCTAGCACCATACAGGGATGCTCAACTAGTATTTGAATGAATGAACAGTGAAATGATTATCAAATTCAATTAGACAATATTTTTGAACTTAGAAGTATTTCTAAAGTTCTATTTGCTTTTGTTTCAGATTAAGTGTCTTCCTACAGCCCTCTGCTTAATGAGATGTCATGTGATATCAAGAACAATGAATTCTTTTCTTTAACCAAGGAATGTATATCTTACGGTCAGAATTCCAAATTGGGAAACATATATGCAAGAGATGGTCAATGCCAGTTCTCTCATGTTTTTACCATTTGGCATAATCTACTGCTGCTTTAAACAAACTGTGTGACTATAAATACACCTCCAGTTTTATTTACATATTTTTGATATTATTAGAAAAAAAAACCAAGCCTAACTAAACATACTTTCCTGTAGTATATTGGAATGCCAGACTTGAAGCCAGACGACGTGGATGAGGCCAAGTTCTATTCACCAGGGACGTGTGTGAAATTGAGCAAAATGTATAACCCCTCCAGTCCTTTACTGAATATTCAAAAGGCTGTTGTGAGATAAGAAACTATAAGTACTCCATATACATATGGCTTTTTTTTGCCATTCAAATTTCAAGAGAAAATAGTCGAATTGTTGACTTTCCTAGGCCAGTGTCTATAGGAGAGTGAGACTGTTTGAGAAGAAATTAATGGGAACAGACACTTGGCACATATTCTCCTTGTTAGCAAATGTAGTTATATCAGGATAATACTTGATCAAATGCTTGCTTCAAAGCAGCTGGTTGTGTCACAGTAGAGAGATTTCTAGTAAAAATGTTTAGAGATGAATCAAGTCAATTCCAGGGACCCACTTAGCATAGCATCCTTGTATGTGTGGTCTCACTCAGGACACACATTGATGCACCCATTTCTATCCTCGTAGGATTGGACTCAATCTTTGACCTCAAACAATATTGTGGCAATTTGTGCTGGTTGTTAAGAGAGTCAGAAGAATCAAATTAGCCATACGAGGAACTGAGTTATTTTGTAGTCATTCAAATAATCCTCACTTGTAACAAGGGGTGAGCGCTCTCAGCAGCAGAAACCTCCAGTGGCCCTCAGGGAACCAATCTCTGTTCCTGCCATTCATGCAGTGCATCTCAAACTGGGGATCTATTTTTCCAGGGGATACAAAAGACGTATTTAAAGTTATACAAGTATCCATTTTACTAGTTGGTAAATAATATAAAACATTATTTTTAAAATATTTAAACATATGGAATATATAAAATTATGAATTAAAATGCAGCATTTACATGAATTTTTAGTGTAAAACATAAGACTTCAAAAGAACTCTGTGCTTGGGACATTCCTAGACCATTCCAGGCACACGTTTATTCTCTGCGTTAGGTGCAGTTCATGGAAAAGGCTTAGGAAGTGCTACACAAGTGCATCCTGGGAGCCTTCAGTCCCCACACTGCCTTCGTGTGAAACACCAAAGTCAAAGATGTTTTTTAGAGGAGAATTTTCTTTTTTTCCTAGCTGAAGACTTTTGGCTCAGAGGAATTAAGGGAAATGGAAGGATAAGCTTCCATGCGTTGTACTAGAAAATTCTCTAAAACTTAAATGTACCTTAGAATGAAGGGAAAAAAGATTTTGGGGAGGAATGTCTAGGATTCTTCCACTAGGCAAGCTTTCTAATATTAAACATTCTGGAGTAGTGTTCTCAGCAGAAGGCCTAACAGACTTAGGAAAGGTGGGCATCAGTCAACTCTTAGTGCATTAAGACAAGTCCACTTATACAGAAAGATGAATAAAAAGAGTTGAGATTCATCAATAGGAGATGTTCAAAAATAATTGCTTTATGAGGCTATGTAAATAAAATGATTTTCATAAATTATTTGCTATTCATCTAACAGCAGATATACCTGTTTGACCTTGAAAAACTATAGATAGAAAATTCAAACACTCTATTTACAAAACTGATCAATATTTAGCTTTAGACACTGAAATAAGTATGAGTAATGTAAATATCAACGATTAATGACCAGAAACTCTTAAAGGTTATGTTTTGAAACAAACATGAAAACCACTAAGAAATTCTAAGCACAGTGAAAAAAGAAATGTTTAAAATTATTTTTAGCAGTAGGTCTGCTTGTGTTTCAACTAAGATCAAAAGGTGTTTTCTTATCTGAGATATAATGACCAGATTCTGTTAATAAAGAAATGTTTTTCTTTAAAGCCTTAAATAAGAGTCTAAATATTTGGGCTATTTTTTCCTTTTAAAAATAAAATAAAATTTAGAATTTTTTTCTTTAAACATGAATTGTGTTTTAAATTTGGCCCAGCATCTTCCTATTTCCCTGAATTTTACACACACACACACACACACACACACACACACACAGACGTGTACAAAGTGCATCAGGCTGAGGCAAAATCTGGACCTTCCTGGGAGACCAAGGAATCATATTAAAGTCTTATGGGACCTTGGAAACAATTTTGTCTTGATTTTTACTGGGGCAAAACTGAGACCAAGAAAGGTTGTACAGGCTTGCCTAGAATCACACATCTGGTGGTTGCAAATTTGGACCAGAGCCTTGATTCCTGTGAAGCAAAGTGAATTATGATGACCTGGGTTCTAGCACAGACTTCACCAACAGGGCAATCTCTGGTCAGTGCCTTCACTGCTCTGGATTTCACTGCTCCCAGTCAAAAATACTGAAAGTCATTTTGGACAAAGAGAGTCCCAACCACCCCCTGAAAAGGTTGGAAATGCAAGGGGGTGTTTCTAGTTGCTGTAATTACAGGAGGGTGTGACTGCCATCTGTGCTCTGGGTTCTGTAATTCATATCCTGCAAAAAGAACAACTTCCTCCCACACATTGCGGAGTTCCCCCACCTCTCATCCCATGTTGAGAAATATAGGGTGACCCATTACCACGCCTGGGCTCTTTTCGTAGTAACTGATTTCCCAGCCAACTCTATGAGTGGCGGTGGCAATCTCACTTAAATGACTCTGCTTTTAGTTTGTCAAGTCACTTTTTGGAATTTCCATTTTGGCATATCTGTATTCTATTTTTAGAACTTTAGTTAGAAAAGGTTATGTTATGTTGGATACAAGTGGAAAATACAGTCATCTTTAGGTGGCCAAATTTTTTGACAGAACTAATTTCCAAATGTAGACTGCCATTAAAAACATTTAAGTGTATGATATAACCTTTTAAATAATTTCAGGTTTTTAAAGAATGCATTTCTGTAATCGGCTGTGGCATGACATATAACTTATTGGCAAAATTTCAAATATTTTGATATCTGGTCATTAAATCTTGCCCATGTCTATGATTTATAAATGAATCACAAATGCCACAACTAAGCAGAAGCAAAAAAGTAAAATGCAGCCTATGAATTATATCACAAATAAATAAAAAAATACTGTATTCCTTTAAACAAATGTACTTTAAAGAGCTTTATAACTCAAAGCAAGATATGCGAGATGGTT
Source organism: Nomascus leucogenys (assembly GCF_006542625.1). Classification (NCBI taxonomy): domain Eukaryota; kingdom Metazoa; phylum Chordata; class Mammalia; order Primates; family Hylobatidae; genus Nomascus; species Nomascus leucogenys. Next base: position 34,626,484 of record NC_044396.1, read on the forward strand.
TAAGGAGAGGTTGCAATTTTGCAACAGGAAGTCTGTACAGCTCCTCCAGGCAGTAGCTGTGAAGGAAATACCTGTGTCTCAGAAACTTGTTTCCATGTGTTCATGACACTTTTGCATCCAGGCCCCATTATTTACAAAGTTATGCATTTTGCAAGCTCACAGTACCTTATTCCTCATAATTATGAATGCATGCGATGACATTTCATCCTTTCATGTGAAAATTCTAAGCTTCATTGTAAAATAAACGTTAAGACTTGAAAATTGGCCTACAATTTGAAATGAAAGGATCAAAAATGTCAGACATTGCAGAATACTGGTTCCTAATAGAGCTCTTTTTATTTGTTCACTGTTCTTCAGTCATTTTTGTTGGTTTGTTACAAAATGTAGTCTTGACTCTTTATTTAAACAGTACTTAAGCTAAACTGTTCATGCCATGCAAAAATAACATTTTATGCACTTTTTTTGGGGAGGGCTTCCCATTTTTTTAGTTCACAGGCATTATTAACCGCATTTTTAAGAAACAAGTTTTTTTTTTTTTTTTTTTTTCAATTTATTGCTTTTGTAACTAGTCACATGCTGGTTTCACGTGTGGGACAATAACCTGTGTCTCCTGGGTTGGAATGAATTTCTGGCGCAAACAAGTGATTTTCCATCTTGCACCCTTCTTGACTACTGTCCTTTTTGACTTCACTCACAGCATGGTAAATGTCTTGCCTACAGTTGTGACCTGTGTCCTGCGGGGAGGAAGAGCCCACACTGCCCTCTTCTCTTAAAGGGTCTCTCCCATCACTAGGCTTATCTGCAAAACAATTTGGGCTGGAGTCCACCTGCTTCTCCTCTCTTGCCCCTGGGAGCTCTAAGAAGTCTTCGTCTTCACCAGTATCTATTTCAGTGAAGCTCCTCCTCTCTCTTGAAGAGAAAGGGAACAGTTTCTGCTTGGGAAACCTGGGGGACAGCCCTTTGGAAGGTCCTTGACAAGGCGCTGAAACCTCAGTGCCCAGCAAGGGTCTGTCTCCCTGGGAGGGGCTTTCTTCTAAGAGGATGGTACTGATGTGCTGTGGGGTGGTGAGCGAAAAGTCAGCTGTTGTGACTGGCAGTGGCCTGGCTGTGCTGGGCGGGGTCTGTGGTGCACTGCCTCTATTTTCCTTAAAGTTCACTTTGAGGGATCTGGACTTTAGTGGGTTGCTGCCTTTTAGAGAGCTCTTAGGACTGTCGGTGGCATTGTCAGACTGCAAAGGACTATGTAGCCCACACTGAGAGCCACTGGCATTGAGGTTCACAGTTATGTCGACTGGGGCATACTCCAGCATGCCATCCCTGGCAGCAGGCCCTTTCTCTCTGGATAGAGTTAGAAACGGGGGGCCCCTAGCTCTTTGGTGCTCTTCTGTCCCTGGGAGGTCGGTTGGGAACTTCATCTGCAAGTGAGAGGCAGAGGGCGGCGGCAGTGGCGATCTCTCTGTCTCTGTGAAGTCGGTGGCACAGCTGGTGAAGCTGTCGATGCTGGAGGTGCTCTTCATGTCCACAATGACCTCGGCCTGTGCCACGGCCAGCTGCTCCTGTGGACACACCACTTCTTCCATTTCGATCTCTTCTTCATATGCAGATGGCCTTTCAGGCTTTTCTTGGCAGTCTGGGTTTGGGTGAGAATGAGGCTGTGTCTTGGTGATTTCATTGTATAGCATCTCCAGTTTCTGGGCACTCAGATGCTGTGGGCTGGAGGAAGACGTGTTGTTCAGCTGCTCGTGGGAGTCTTTTTGGCTAACCTCCTGGTACTTATTCTCGAAAGACTTGTTGGAGCTTGTTTCTGACAGAGCCTTCCTGGCCCACTTCCACCGGCTTGGCGACAGGTGATTATCGTCGGCGGAGTCCTTTGTGTTGGCGGACTCTCCGGCCTTCTCAACAGCCACATCTATCAGTTCCATACTTCGAGCAAAGGCATCTTTTAAGTTCATAGAAACAATGCTTCCATTCCTTTTGGCCCGCTCAAGAGCTTCCCTCCTTTTAATTGCTTTCTCTTGGCGTTTCTGCTCCTTGTAAAACTCAGAAAAATTGTTCACAATAATTGGGATAGGAAGGGCAATAACCAGAACCCCAGCAATACAGCACAGGCCTCCCACAATTTTCCCTAGTAATGTTTTAGGGTAAATGTCACCATAGCCGACAGTGGTCATGGTGATGGTGGCCCACCAAAATGATGCAGGGATACTGGTGAACTTGGTAGCATCTTCATCCTTCTCAGCAAAAAATACCAGGCTGGAAAATATCATTATCCCCATGGCCAGAAACAATATCAACAAGCCCAATTCATTGTAACTCCGCCTAAGGGTGAAACCCAGAGACTGCAGGCCTGTCGAATGCCTGGCGAGTTTCAGGATCCTGAGGATGCGCATGATTCGGAAGATCTGGACCACGCGCCTCACGTTTTGGAACTGCAGCACGCTCTTGTTGGACTCCGTGAGAAAAATGGTGACATAGTATGGCAAGATGGCCAGCAAATCAATGACATTGAGTGGGCCTTTGAAGAACTTCCATTTATTTGGTGAGGATAAGAATCGCAAAAGGTACTCCATGGTAAACCAGGCAATACACACAGCCTCCACGTGTGCTAACTGACGGTTGTCATTGAGTTGTCCAAATTCGTCCGTTTCCTGCAGCTCCGGCAGCGTGTTGAGAGACAAAGCAATGGTGGAAAGCACGATGAACAGGATAGACACGATGGCCAGGATCTGGAAAAGAGAAAAGTCCAAGTCAGCAAATCCTCTTAGTTGCTTAGGCAGCTAGGAGGCAGTTGGGTCGGTGATTCTTTAACTAATATGGAATGCTCCAAGTTCTTCCAAGAAGATTATAAGAAGGTAATTTTACAACTTAAAATTCCCTAACTAACACAAATCCTTCACTTAGAAGCCTAATGTATATTTAAATTCCATTCCCCCCTCCACACTCATTGTTCTTAGGAACATGTGTATGGGCATCCACCATTTGGATGACGGCCACATATGGCTGGAATAGTTTTTTGGGGAGTAATTATCTCTCCTCTCTTAGTTATCTGTAATTTTTCTCTCTTAACCACCTGGTTTGTGCTTCGTTAAGGGAATTGTCTGACATGCCACATACGCTACACAGAATCGATGATCACTAGGAATTTCATTTTACAATTAAAAATATAAACTCAGACCGACACCTGAAGAGAGAACATGGCACTCAGTACAACAATGCTTCTTCTAAGAACAGATACTATTCACGTGGCAAGCACTGACATCAGAACCAAGTCAGTATGGCCTTTGTCCTCAGATGTGTGGACTTCTGGCCAGCATCATGTGGAAAAGGAAGATTATATGCTAACTTCACAGAGTGCAGGAAGGTTTCATAAAGAAGAGTTTGAAGAACATCCCTGATGATTTCAGTGCAGGGCTGACATTCCGGGGGGCGTGATGTCAGACATGGAAGGAAAGAGGAAGAGCTTAGAATGAAGTAAGGAGAGGACTAGTGACTGGGTTTTAGAGTCAGGCAGTCTGAGCTCTGACCCTGGCTTTACCACTTATTGGGTGACCTTGGGCAAGTTATTTAACCTCTCTGTCTCAAAGCACAGATCTGTCGAACAAAGGCAACAATCATAGCTACTCCGCAGCTGTTATAAAAATTAAGTGGTACACAGACATCACTAATTAAATGAAATGACCCAGAACTGCAGTCTGGAAGGACAAAGGCCAAGGACAGGTATGTGGAATATCTGTAAAGCCATATAGGACATAGATAGCCCAAGTGGGGATTTTCTCACCAAATCCAAGTGTTCTAGATTTATGGGGCAAGCAGAAGGATGAAGGTTTGAGGGTAAGGCAAAGGAAGTGCTTCTTTGCTTAAATTGTGTATTTAGTATACTCAATTCTTGGTGGAGCAGGAAACCTCTCTTACCTAGATTAGGTCTGGCTTGGTTTCATCTGACCTTTGCCAGTGACCTTGGGAGGTGTCATTGGTTTCAGTTACCATATGTAGCACTGAGAAAAATATTCTGAAGTGACTGTTTCATTTAGAGATTGAGCATCTAGTAAACATTTCAAAGGGCAGTGATTAGACACTTTGACACCACACAGCTCAGTACACATTAGATTGTTAAAAAATTAGTTTACATCAGGACTTCTTACTTCTTCCTCCCTGCATTTTCTTCTTTTTAATCTCTCTAAATTTCTCCACTTCTGGGTTATTCTCCTTTCACTTCCTCCTTTCTCCTCTTATGCCTCCTTTACTTTTTTTTTTATTTTTGCAGGGGGGTGAGGCGGGAAAGGTCTTGCTCTGTCATCCAGGATGGAGTGCAGTGGTGCAATCTTGGCTCACTAGCTCACTGCAACCTCTGCCTCCCAGGCTCAAGCGATCCTCTGGCCTTGACCTCAGACACCTGAGTAGCTGGGACTACAGGTATGCGCCACATGCCCAGCTAATTTTTTTTGTATTTTTAGTAGATACGAGGTTTTGCCCTGCTGCCCAGGCTGGTCTTATGATCCACCTGCCTTGGCCTCCCAAAGTGCTGGGAGCCACTGTGCCTGGCCCCTTTATATCTTTCATTGTTTTCTTCTTCCTCTTCTTCCAGCTTCCATCTTTCCTCCTTAAATTGCTATAAAGTGAAACAATAGTATAATGCATTTCAGAATGTGTTGTAGAGTAAATAAAGATTTATGGACCTTTAACTTAAAGTGCAGTGTTTTATTATTAGTGTTTTATACTTTTTTTTCTTAGAACTAGGTTAAATACTTTCTACTTGAGAGTACTTCAGAATTTTCTTTAAAAATATGGATCAGTGAATCACAATAGAAAAATAAACGTCCTCTTTAACTCCTCTAAGAGGTTGTGAAGGCTAAAGTTGGAAACTCCCTTGAGAAGATTTAGATAAATCCCTGGCTAATAGATTCATATGGTTTTTAAAGGCAAGTTGGGAATGCTCACTTTGAATCCCTACCCTCAGAAGCCAATGGCAGGGTAACATGTACAATATTCTGCCACTAAAATATTCCTGAAAAATCAGTGCTCAGATCCCATCCATTCCTATGCTCTTATCGTAAGGAACCAAGATATTTTTTTGGGAGGTCACGCTGTTGCTAATACATCTTTGGGCATTTTAAGTATTGGGATTACTGCCATTCTTCTTGTACTGACAATCCATACTCTAGATTTTCCACATCTAATCTGTTCATTTGTTAATTTTGAATGCATTTTACTGATGTGTGTTTATCACTTCAAAGAGAGGAGAGAAGTAGAAATACAAATGAATCCATTCTATTGTCTTCCACCTTTTGGCAAAGGATAAAGTGAAAGGTCCAAGGGGGCCTTCAGTCCTTGATTCCACAATCAGAGCTAGACTGTAGGTCACTTTTCTTCTGCAGCTAATTTTGGGAAATGATGATGAAACATAGTAGAGTCCTGCTGTAGTCTATTCTCTAGTTGACCACAGCTTAATAAATATGACCACTTTAACACTTGGAAATTTAGCATATGCATAACACGACTTAGGGCACATTCTTGAAGACAAATAGTTACTAAAGGAAAAACTAATCGTTCAAGCCCTTAGCCATTCCACATTCACGTTAAAGAGAACCACAGATACGGAAGCGCATTATTATCTGTCTCATGTTAAAATACAATTTGTCAAAACCCATTTGCTCTCAGTTTAGAGGAAGGACTTATTTTAAACATCTTGTGAAGCTTGGAGTTCTCCCAGAAAGACAGCACTTTAGATAAATGATTCAATAAATACCAAGGTGATGTGTGGTGCAATGAGCCAAATGCAAGTTTATTGTCTTATTGTAGAGTTTTTTTTTTAACACAGTAAATATAATAAATGTGAAATTTTGCTTTAAGCTTGAGGATGCACTTCAAAACATGAATATTTACTTTATAGCAAGCTCTTATGGCACTTATATGGCAAGCCAGGTCTCACTAATGCAGGCGTCCACAACAATTGTTTCAGCGCTGACTGAGTGGTTAAGTTATACACTAAAAGCTGAAAGAGCCAATGCCCTTATATAAAGGTTGGAGTGTAACAAAAGCCCACCAAGAGTTTTGCCCAGGCCTTTCCTGGGCCTTGAAGCATGACAAGATAATGAAGGAATTCTTAACAGGACCTGTTTAGGATTAAACAAGTTTTATTGGGGGTCTAAGGGACCTCCCCAGGTCTCCACAAACAAGTTTTCTGGGGGTCTGAAGGAACTCCCCAAACTTCTGTGATTTAGCAGGAGACAAGGGTAACCACCCCAGCACCTGGACCCATTTAGATTAGGCAAATTTACTGAGGCTCCAGAGGAGGGTCTTCAGGACTCAGGCCTTTGTTACAGATTAAAAGAAGTTAATCACTTATGTCTTTAGATGAATGCACACTTACGCGTAGACATATAGCTTAGAAGGTATATAAGCTCTAGAAAACTTTGTAATTTTGAGTTGGTCTGGGGATAATTTCCAGGCCTTCTCCCTGTACCTGGTTACAGAGATAAACTCTCTCCTTTCCCAGTTCCTCTGCATTTCATTATTGGGCCATGAGAATAAGCAGCCTCACCCTTGGTTTGGTCCGGGAACACTTAAGTATTGCTTCACTTACCACAACCATTCACAGGTTAGAATCTCACTGTCTCAGGTGTTTTTTTTTCTGTTTGTTTTTCAGACAGTGTCTGGCTCTGTTGCCCAGGCTGGAGTGCAGTGGCACAATCTTGGCTCACTGCAACCTCCGCCTCCCAGACATAAGTGATTCTCGTGCCTCAGCCTCCCAAGTAGCTGGGAATACAGGTGTGCACCACCATGCCCAGCTAATTTTTGTATTTTTAGTAGCAACAGCGTTTCACCACGTTGGCCAGGCTGGTCTCAAACGCCTGGCCTCAAGTTGATCCATCCACCTTGGCCTCTCAAAGTGGTGGGATTACAGGCATAAGTCACCGTGCCCCACCTGCCTCAGGTTTTTAATCCCTTTCACCTCCAACAACTGACCTCTAGAGCTGGCAGGAGTGAACTATTTCAGCTCTAGCAAACAGAATTATGTGCAAAAATCACAAGCATTCTTATACACTAATAATAGACAAACAGAGAGCCAAATCATGAGTGAACTTCCATTCACAACTGCTTCAAAGAGAATGAAATACCTAGGAATCCAACTTACAAGGGACGTGAAGGACCTCTTCAAGGAGAACTACAAACCACTGCTCAATGAAATAGAAGAGGACACAAACAAATGGAAGAACATTCCATGCTCATGGATAGGAAGAATCAATATTGTGAAAATGGCCATACTGCCCAAGGCAATTTACAGACTCAATGCCATCCCCATCAAGCTACCAATGACTTTCTTCACAGAATTGGAAAAAACTACCTTAAAGTTCATATGGAACCAAAAAAGAGCCCCCATTGCCAAGTCAATCCTAAGCCAAAAGAACAAAGCTGGAGGCATCATGCTACCTGACTTCAAACTATACTACAAGGCTACAGTAACCAAAACAGCATGGTACTGGTACCAAAACAGAGATATAGATCAATGGAAGAGAACAGAGCCCTCAGAAATAATACCACACATCTACAACTATCTGATCTTTGACAAACCTGACAAAAACAAGAAATGGGGAAAGGATTCCCTATTTAACAAATGGTGCTGGGAAAACTGGCTAGCCATATGTAGAAAGCTCAAACTGGATCCCTTCCTTGCACCTTATACAAAAATTAATTCAAGATTGACTAAAGACTTAAATGTTAGACCTAAAACCATAAAAACCCTAGAAGAAAACCCAGGGAATACCATTCAGGACATAGGCATGGGCAAGGACTTCATGTCTAAAACACCAAAAGCAATGGCAACAAAAGCCAAAATTGACAAATGGGATCTAATTAAACTAAAGAGCTTCTGCACAGCAAAAGAAACTACCATCAGAGTGAACAGACAACCTACAGAATGGGAGAAAATTTTTGCAATCTACTCATCTGACAAAGGGCTAATATCCAGAATCTACAAAGAACTCAAACAAATTTGCAAGAAAAAAACAAACAACCCCATCAACAAGTGGGTGAAGGATATGAACAGACACTTCTCAAAAGAAGACATTTATGCAGCCAAAAAACACATGAAAAAATGGTCGTCATCACTGGCCATCAGAGAAATGCAAATCAAAACCACAATGAGATACCATCTCACACCAGTTAGAATGGTGATCATTAAAAAGTCAGGAAACAACAGGTGCTGGAGAGGATGTGGAGAAATAGGAACACTTTTACACTGTTGGTGGGACCATTGGGGAAGTCAGTGTGGTGATTCCTCAGGGATCTAGAACTAGAAATACCATTTGACCCAGCCCTCCCATTACTGGGTATATACCCAAAGGATTATAAATCATGCTGCTATAAAGACATATGCACAGGTATCTTTATTGTGGCACTATTAACAATAGCAAAGACCTGGAACCAACCCAAATGTCCAACAATGATAGACTAGATTAAGAAAATATGGCACCTATACACCATGGAATACTATGCAGCCATAAAAAATGATGAGTTCATGTCCTTTGTAGGGACACAGATGAAGCTGGAAACGATCATTCTCAGCAAACTATCACAAGGACAAAAAACCAAACATTGCATGTTCTCACTCATAGGTGGGAATTGAACAATGAGAACACTTGGACACAGGAAAGGGGACATCACACACTGGGGCCTGTTGTGGGGTGGGGGGATGGGGGAGGGATAGCTTTAGGAGATATACCTAAGGTAAATGATGAGTTAATGGGTGCAGCACACCAACATGGTACATGTATACATATGTAACAAACCTGCACGTTGTGCACATGTACCCTAGAACTTAAAGTATAATAATAAAAAAAGAAATAAAAAAAACAATTAGGTGTGTATATGGCCAGGGAAGTGGAAATTCCAAACAATTAACTGCGTGATGTTGGTTAAACCCTTTGGAAATTTGGATTAGGTCATCTGCAAGGTCACTTAACCTCTAACATTTGGTGATTCTCTGTCTAAACTAAAACATTTTACTAATTCCAGTCATGTCTGTCAACCAAACCCAGGACAAGTCACAGCTGATGCTGTCATTTTAGTTGAACGTCCAAAGTAAATTTTTGCTACATAATGAGTAAAACATTCAAAAGAGAAGACTGAAAAATAATTGAGCTGTGTATGTTCTAAGCATTTAGTTACTGGGAATAGACATTCTTTCTGGATACAACCTTTTTTCCCCTTGAATCACCTGGATGATTACGTTATTTCTTCACTTAGACACAGACATTCGCAGGATCACAGGGAGTTCAGAACAGGGCTCCCAGCACTCGCATTAGTAGAGACCAACATTGGTTGTATTGATTTCTGTTTGTGGGAGGAAGTAAAGCAGCCGGAGACCTGCCTCAATTGAACCAGCTTGTTGATTTTAGTCCTTTGAAGATAATGGACGTTTTGTGGTGGAAAGAAGCACAGGAGCAGCAATTCAAACACATGGTTCTACCTCCGCTTGCTGCATGCAGAAGCCAGGTCCCTCTCTGAGCTTCAGTTCTCTCATCTGCAAAATGAGGTGCCTCATGCTTGCCTCAGCTGCCTCAGAGGGTTATTAAGGCTCAAACTGGATCATGCACATGAAAGCATCCTGCCAAGTGCAGAATGTGATACGTGTAAGAAATGCTGGAGATGTGTTTGAAAAGTGCCTGTAGCCAGCACTGGGAAACAATAAAAAAACAACTGTTTATCTCCCAGTTAAATACAATTCCAGAACTATTTAGTGCTCATTTTTAACACTTTGAAACACATTCACTTAAACAATGGTTTGCATGACAAACCTAGACAATTGAATCTTTTTTTCCTTAGGACTGAACTATCTAGTTTGCCAATGTTTATTAAAGAGTTAAACTGAGGTTTCTCCAGGTGAACTTGACCTGTTTCATGTCTTAAAATATGTTTTTTTATAAAACTGTGTGTGTGTGTGTGTGTTCCATGTAATCGAAAGTAAAGCCCCACAGGAAAGTAATAAAAGGTCATAAAAATGTAAACTTAAGAATGCTGTATATTCCATTTAATAAATGTATATTTGCAAACATGATTTGTTAAACTACCACATACACATACATACAACATCTTAGATATGTGGAGATCTAGAACAAAATAAGAAAGTGGAGGTGGCTCATGCCTGTAACCCCAGCACTTTGGGAGGCCAAGGTGCATGGATCACTTGAGGTGAGGAGTTCGAGACCAGCCTGGCCAACATTGTGAAAACTTGTCTCTACCAAAAAATTAAAAAAAATTAGTCAGGTGTAGTTATGTGTGCCTGTAGTCCCACCTACTTGGGAGGCTGAAGCATGAGAATCACTTGAACCCAGGAGACGGAGATTAGAGTGAGCTGAGATTGCATCACCGCACTCCAGCCTGGGTGACAGAGGAAGAGTCTGTCTCAAAAAAAAAAAAAAAAAAAAAAAAAAAGAAAGAAAGTGGAAAGAAGTCCTCACTTTTCTCCTTATCAGTTTTCTAGCTCTTTGAAAAGATAATTCATGAAAACCTGAGGGAGAAAAAACAGATTTTGAATACTTGGAGTGTTTTGAATTTTTACACCAGGGTATTTATGGCTCTATTCAGATTCTATAACACTCTTCTTTTTCCTGTTGGAAAAGTGTTTTATTTGGTCTCAGGATAATGCTAATCATAAATCTTTTTTTAGAGGGAGGCCTTAAAGGAGTCATAGAGGTTTCTACATAGAAAAGGGATAAAGGGCATTACAGACTGAGGAAAACGGTGGGCAAAGGCTTTGAAGCCCAAAAGACGATGGGTTGCTTAGAAAATTCCAAGTACTTTTCTGTGGCTGGGGCATCCATAAAGAGGCATGACACATAGGGGTTTGTGATTATTTCAGGACTGCTGCATATAAGGGTATAGGCTGTAAACTGGTCAATTCCAGAAAGAACCCATCAAGAGAGTATAATGTGAATGATGCCTCTATCTTTTGTGCAGTGCACAACTTGCACAACCAATTGCGAGAGCCTTGATTTCAGAGAATTGAGTAGTGTGGTGTGGTTGAATGCAGGTAGAGGCACAGAAAAGAGTGGGAGGCCAGTGCAGTGGCTCACGCCTGTAATCCCAGCACTTTGGGAGGCCAAGGCTGGTGGGTCATCTGTGGTCAGGAGTTCAAGACCAGCCTGACCAACACAGTGAAACCCCATCTCTACTAAAAATACAAAAATTAGCCAGGCATTGTGTCATGTGCTTGTAATCCCAACTACTCGGGAGGCTGAGGCAGGAGAATCGCTTGAACCTGGGAGGTGGAGGTTGTAGTGAGCCAAGATCACACCACTGCGCTCCAGCCTGAGCGACACAGAAAGATTCCATCTCAAAAGAAAAAAAAAAAAAAAAAGAAAGAAAAGAAAAGAGTGGGGGTGAGACATTTATGGAGAGTTGGATGATGGACAAATTCTGAAGGGCACTCAGTGTAGTGATGAAGACTTTGATGCGCCTCCTTCTATAGACCAGTTTTCCTCAAGGTGTGGTCCCCAGAACAACAGCATCAGGTCAGCAGCACTGGCTTTATGTGGTAACTTGCTGGAAAGGCTAATTCTCTGGCCCCACTCCATGCCTCCTGGATCAGAAACTCCAGGGAAAGTCCTAGCAATCTGTGTTTTAACAAGTTCTCCAGGTGATTCTGATGCTTGCCAAAGCTTGAGGACGCTGCTGTAAGGAGTAAAAACCATTCAAGGAATTCAGGCAAGGCGAAGCTATGCTCAGATTTGCATTTCACAAAGATTACTGACTGCAATGCATAGGACTGATGGGGGGCTCAGAGTGCAGCTGAAGATAAGGCAATATATTTTTAATGCCATGGCAGCAGCAAAGGGAAAGAAGGGGATACATTATACAAATGTATATGAAGTAGAATCTCGACCCTGCTTGCTATGGAGATAAAAGGATCTAGGACTTCCCACGTTTATGATAAAATTTACCAGGAAGATTGAGTAGCTCCAACAAATCTCCACTATTATCTTATAGATGTAGAAAGAGAGTGATCCTTGACTTAAATCATCATTTATCTTTCTAAATAATATTTCCTTATGTTAAGAAAAGCTAATGGATGCTGGGCTTAATATCTAAGTCATGGGATGATCTGTGAGCAAACCACCATGGCACACATTTACCTATGTAACAAACATGCATATCCTACACATGTATCCCTGAACTTAAAAGTTGGATATAAAAAAATGATAAAATGAAAATAATAAATGTGAACACATTTTAACTAGATTTTATAAGTTGAGAGCAAGATAAAGTTTATGTGTTCTGGAAAAAATATTTCCTCCTGTTAAAGAGTATTCTAATAAGAACTTTAGGCTATGAAATTTCTCTTAGAGTTAAACATTTCTTTCTCTTTTTCCTTCAACGTTTATTTTAAGTTGTTGGGTACATGTGCAGGATGTGCAGATTTGTTACATAGGTAAATGTGGTTTGCTGCACAGATCAACCCATCACCTAGGTATTAAGCCCAGCATCCCTTAGCTATTCTTCCTGATGTTCTCCCTCCCCCAACCCCCAGTCCTGACAGGCCCTAGTGTGTGTTGTTCCCCACAATGTGTCCGTGTGTTCTCATTGTTCGGCTCCTACTCATAAGTAAGAATATGTGGTGTTTGTTTTTTTGCTCCTAAGTTACTTTGCTGAGGATTAACGGCTTCCAGCTCCATCCATGTCCCTGCAAAGGTCATGATCTCATTCCTTTTTATGGCTGCATAGTATTCCATGGTGTATATGTACCACATTTTCTTTATCCAGTCTATCACCATTGATGGGCATTTGGGTTGATTTCATGTCTTTGCCACCGTGAATAGTGCTGCCATGAATATACTTGTGCATGTATTTTTACAATAGAGTGATTTATATTACTTTGCATATAAACCCAGTAATGGGATTACTGGATAAAATAGTATTTCTGCCTCTAGATCTTTGAGGAATCACCACACTGCCTTCCACAATGGTTGAACTAATTTACATGCCCACCAACAGTGTGAAAGCGTTCCCTTTTCTCCACAATTTCGCCAGTTTGGTATCTCATTGTGGTTTTGATTTGCATTTCTTTAATGATCAGTGATATTGAGCTTTTTCTCCATATGTTTAAACATTCCTCTTTTAAACAACAGTTCATTGGTACATGAGAAAATGATGAGATAAATACTATATTATTTACCAGACCTTTCTTCTTTTATAAAATTGTATCTTAAGTGTACATTCTGAAATCACACAGGGAGAAGACCAGTTTAAGGACCTATTTATACTAGCGGTCCCCTGAAAGCATACTCATTTGTTGAATTATTTCTCTGCCACTCCAACTTCCAATTTCTGCAAGGAAGTCTTCTAAATTTCCAGAATTAAAGTGCCATTAAAAGCTGGCTTTGTTCCTTGGACACGTAGTCGGCTTCATCATCTCATCTATCACCATTAACAGAGAATTGCAGGGATTTATTTCCACCATTATCCCCATATCTAAAGACCATGTCCCAGCAGCTTGAAAGAAAGAAAAAACAAAAGCCATAATGCAATGCAATCACTTTTCCTTTTAATGAATCTCTGCAGTAAACCTCTTTTGAAAAGTACTTTTGGGGTCAGCATCATTAAGACCACATTACACAATGCCAGAAAATAGAATATATGGACGGTCATGCTGAAATGGAGTGGTTCTGCCAATGGAAAGTCAGATGGGAGCCAAATCCAGCCGTGACTGCAGAGAGCTTGTGTGATCCACTTTATATCTGCTGTTATGGGAGGCTGCTATGCGTTCCAGGGCCGTATGAACAGTAGTGTCTCACTGAATCTTCTGTTGCAAGCATGACAGGTGTTCTTCCTGTCATGAAGCTAAGCATCACAGACAAGGGCCTTTCATTGAGTCCTATTTAGCCTGTTTGGGCAGCAACCACCAAGGACTCATAATTTGAATGGGCCCAAGCACTTCTGTATTTATTAGAGACTGAGGAGGTGTTTATTGGGCAGAGAGGCCCTGTTTTTTATAGCTGTCTGATGCGGACATTTTCTGCAATCACATAGACACATTCTATTATCTGCTCCTGGGTTCTGTTATGAAGGCTGCATAAGGCCTTGCCATTCAAAATGTGGTTCTTCAATCTTTAGCATCACCTGGGAACAGATTAGAAATGCAGAATCTCAGGCCCCACCCCAGGCCCACTGAATCAGAATCTGCATTTTAGCAAGATTCTCAAATGATTCATATGTGCATTTAAATTTGAGAGGCACTAACCTCAGACATAAATATATGCCACTTAAAAAAAATCAGAATTGGAGGTTCTCCTATACAGTTTTAACCAGCGGATCTCAGTTCTGGGGACAGGAATGGATTCTCATGGGCTATGGGGCTTTTCAACACTGTTTAGAGGTTCTGGGATGGGTGGGTGTAATTAGCTAGAAAAAAACCTTGGAGATGATGCTGAAGTGGTCTCTAATTCCACCCTGACCTCCTCTCCCAGCCTGTGCTTGACAGCCATTGCTTTAAACACTTTCACATAACACAATTCAACTTGGTAGTTGAAAGAATGCTGGATTTTGAGTCAGATGACTTGACCCTCATCCTGGTTCTGTATTACTGAATTAACTGCATGACCTGAGTCAAGACACGGAGCCTGTTTCTTCATCCATAGACTGGTGCTAGTCATGACAATTACATTTATAGTAGTAGGATGTAGTGCTGAAATGATATAATGCATGTGAAGATGTTTTGGAAGTTTGACATTTCAGTATAAATGCCAATTTTTAATGATAATTAATTACATTTTTAAAATAAATGAACTAAAGAGTTTGGGCAGAATTATTAACTACTATATAATGTTAGGGGTAGAAGAACTTTATCCTTATTACGTCTTGTTTGACGTTAGTGCCTCCTTTCTTATATAATTGCCAGTTAGCCCATTTCTGTGCATGTTGCTGCCTGATTTCAATAAGTTTGGTAGAGATAAATATATAGTCTGTAAACCAAAAATAAAATTCTAAGCCCCCCAACCAATTGAATGGACCACCCCCGACTCCTTGACTAAGGGCATTCTAAATTAACCTGAAAAGCTATTTCAGGCCATGATGGGAAGTGGGGGTCGGACATGCCTCACTATTCACTCCACCCTTTGGAATTCAGGGACAGCTGACCAGCATATAACATTAAAGCAGAGACCTTAAGACTGACAAAGCAGACTCTGTAGCAATAAGATACCAACATGACAGATAGCAGGCCCTAAAATAAATCTAAGTGTTTTACCCCAAAACATATTTCTTTGGCATATTTTAAAATGGCCCTACAAAGCTGTCTTTTGTGGGTAAAATCTGCATTGTGTAGAGAATTCCTTTCCATTTCTAGGTCTCCTGCCAACCCCCCTTATCCAAGAGAGAATTAACCAAGAGTCAGGTACCTTTTTAAGTCTGATAAGAAACACAATCTATTCTTTCTGAAGCCTCCTACCTGAAGGCTTCATCTGCATAATAAAAACCTTCCTCTCCACAACCCTTTATCTTAACTCAGACAGTCCCTTCTATTGATTCCAGGTTTTTAGACAAACTCTTTCAACCAACTGGCAATCAGGAAATCTTTGAATCCACATATGACCTGGAAGCTCCCCTACTCCCCAACCCCCACTGCCTGAGTTGTCCTGCCTTTCCAGACAAAACCGATGTACATCTTACATAGATTGTTTGATTCAAGTCTTATGTCTCCCTAAAACATATAAAACCAAGCTGTAGCCCAACCACCTTGGGCACCCATTATCAGGACCTCCTGAGGCTGTGCCATGGGCATGTCCTTAACCTTGACAAAATAAGCTTCTAAACTGATTGAGACATGTTTCAGATCCTTTTTGGTTTACAGATCCCTTTGGGAAATCAGCATACTGGGTTGAATAGTGTAATGGTCTGAATGCTTATGTCCCTCCAAAGTTCATGTGTTGACACTTAATCCACAATGAAATAATACTAAGAGGTGGGGCCTTTTGGGAAGTGATTGAGACAGAGAGGGTCTACACTCATGAATGGAATTTGTGCCCTCATAACAGAGGCTGAAGAGAGCATGCCTGCCTTTTCCACCACGTCAGGACACATCAATGATGCCCCATCTTTGAAGCAAAAAGTGAGCCCTTATCAGACCCTGAATCTTCTGGAGTATTCATCACAGAATTTCCAGCCTTCAGAACTGAGAAATTAATTTCCATTGTTTATAAATCACACAGTCTAAGGTATTTTGTTATAGCAGCAGGAATGGACTAAGGTAAATGACATCTCTCCAGAATTCTTGTACATCCAAAAGCTGAGAGTGTGATCTTATTTGGAAACGGGGTCTTTGCAGATGTCATTAGTTATGACGAGGTCATATTCAGTCAGGATGGGCCCTAAATCCAATGACCAGTGTCCTTATAAGAAGGCCATGAGAGACATGGAGAGGCCCACAGAGGGCAGATAGCCATGTAACAACAGAGGCAGAGATTGGAGTGGTATTGCTACAAGCCAGGATTGTCAGGAACCAGCAAAATCTAGAAAAAGACAAGGAAGGACTCTTTTCTAGCACATTCGGAAGAAGCACAGCCCTGTCCATACCTTGGTTTTAGACTTCTACCTTCCAGAACTGTGAGAGAGTACCTTTGTTAGCCCGAGGAAATGAATATGGCCAGGTTATATTATTCAGTGAAAAGGTCCAGAGTTTAATGAGAGATAGAGCTAAGAACACTCACAGAGCCATTTCATACATTCCTTTCAAAAGTAAATCTAATGTCATTTGAAAAGGAAAGTCACAGGGGTATGGAACCTTAGTCAGCAGGAAAACCAATTTAATTTGGAGAAACTAAGTTGTATTTACTGCTGGAAGTAAATAGTTATGATTTGTTAAATAGGTAATTAACACCTGGATTCTAAATAGCAGCCCAGGACAAGTTAGAACGTGTGGTCCCAGAAGCTATAAAAATCACTTACACCAGGGGAATGAGGGAGAAATATAAATAAGGAAATACTACAAAATAACATATTAAAACAGGTTAGCAACAAGAAATTTCTCTGATGTTAGGAAATTTAAAAACCAATTTTTAAAACACTTCCTCTAGTGGTGGTTTGTAAGTTAAAGGTGCTAAGGACTTCTCATCCTGTTGTCTAGATAAACCCATGTTTACATCCGAAATACCTGTAAGTTTAACTATGTACCATACCTCATCTCTCTGCTATTCAGCTCCTAGTAAAAGCAGGTCCTGCTGAAACGTGGTGGCAGTTACCTATGTGTGGCTCACGAGAACAGCATTTTTTCACATTGTGGGTAGCAATCCGTTGTTGGGTTATAAATCAATTTAATAGGCTTAATCAGCATTTTTTTAAAAAAGTGGAATAGAACAGATGAGAGTAGAACAGAAAATGTAAGGGTAAACAGTGTTTTGTAAAATGTTTGTTGATGTTTGCATGTGTATACTAAGCCATATTCCTACCCCAAATGATGATAATAGTAATTATTAAATTATAATAATTATTACACTTTGAGATTCATATGAAGGTAACATGATCCCAATGTTTCTCAAGCTGAACTTTGGATAATTTCACTCAATAAGAGAGAAGGTAGCCTACCTTCCGCACTCTGCAAAAAGGGACAGAACTCATGCTCTTTTGACATAACTTTAGCTTAGGAGTTCTACAACTTATCTACCTGTTACACCCTGTGTATACCTTATCTACAACTTACTTATATGTGCATAGTTTCTATGTTATGGTCCTATTGGTCCTTTCTTAGTTCTAACATTTGTATTTCTGATCTTTTATTTACTGCTTTTTGTATTCTGTTGCTATTTGGGTTTTGAATAAAGTAGTTTACTTCATAATATTTCCTAGGATTTAAACTGGGTTGATACATTTTCATTAATCACTAGCAAAGCTACTTAGTACTTAAATCTTCATCATAAGAAAATGCCATATATTAAATTACATCTGGTCTTTAGTGCTATATTAGGACAGCATTTTTGTTATTATTTTATATTTTGAGACAGTGTCTGGCTCTGTTACCCAGGCTGGAGTGTGGTGGCATAATCAAGGGTAACTGCAACCTCCACCTTCTGGGCTCAAGCCATCCTCCCACCTCAGCCTCAGCATCCAGAGTAGCTGGGACTACAGGTGCACACCACCACAGCCAGCTAATATATATATATTTATTTTGTAGAGAGGGAGTTTTGCCATGTTGCCCAGGCTGGTCTCAAACTCCTGGGCTCAAGTGATTTGTCTGCCTTGACCTCCCAAAGTGCTGGGATTTTAGGCATGAGCCACTGTGCCTGGCCAGGACATTATTTTAAACTTCTGATGAAATCCTTCAATATTTAAGCAAAGTTAACATTATTGATAGACTATTGATTGATATTGGTTGCTAAATATGTGGGTTTTTTTCAGTTATATGATTTGTCTCAAAATAAGAAAAAAGACCCAATTTTTGATTAGGTAAATGTTTATTGATCTTACATGACTTGAGATCTAGTGATCTTACATGACTTAAGTTATATATAACTTAAGTAATTAATTTTAAAATAATGGATTCAATAGTTTTAAACTATAATATTAGGGTATAGGTCACATTTTGCATTCAAATCTCAGTTCTATCGCTCACCTGGCTATGAGGCATCTACTCTTCAGGTAATAGATGTGATAGCATTGAGATTAGAGCTTAAATATGTCTAGTACCTAGTAAGTGCTTTTAAATAGTGGCTAACATTGCTGCATATATTCAACAAATAGTCTTCATAGATGAAGACATATGTCTGCAATAATATCTGATTATCAAAGCAAAATTTAACCGCCAAGATATTTAGTCTACAGATAAAAATACACCGAGTATATTACGACAAATATCCAGATAATTTTCACATGTAACCTAAACATTTTCATGTTTAAATTTCTTACTTCTTATGTAGAAGTTTAAAATATTTCTGTAATTTCAAGCTAGGGATCCTCACTTGGTCAAATGCAATCAGTTTGTCAGTGGTAGACCTACATATGGTCACTCCATCACAGCCTATGGCCACGCCTTATTTCCTGTAGCCTGTCAAATATTCATCAGCTGCAAAGGGGAGGTGGCAGGTCACGTCTGAAGGATACCACACATATCTTCTCTTCTGATGATGGAAAAAACAGTGGTTGTTCAGAAGCCTATCTTCTGTGTGGTACACAACTATTTTGAATCAGTCCCAGTTTAAAAACTACCCATTCCCCCCCACCCTCCCAAAAGTCTTTCTTAATCTCCATAGTGACAATCACTTCCTTCTGTGGTTTTCAGAAGCCTAGGGGTTCTTTGGATGTGCCTTGGGGGGCCACTGCTGAAAGAAGGAGAAGACTTAGTGGACAGGGCTATGGGAACTCGACTTCGGCCATGAACCAGGTGGAGCTGTTCCTCCATATAGTGCTGAAGATGCTTAAATATGTAAAGAAGTGAAAAATTCTCATAGAAACACCTTATGCTATGGTGTAACATATGCACGCATATAAATACATGCATTTACATATATAAACAGATGTATATCTCCTTTGGAGATGATACTACTGATAAATATTGCTAGCTGTGCTTGAAGATATGGTGGAAAAGACCTGTGGGTGCCCAAAAGCCCCCATTCTATTTACCCACAAATAGATGGTATTTTATTTGTGGTCACAGCTGTTGTTTGCAGAGTTGGTCACTGAGCACAGTGTTGTCTTTTAGACTTCCAGGTTTTCTAAATGCCAGGCTAGTTTTGTATATGCCAGGAATCTAAAATTTGACCTCCTAAAACAGGCAGAGGGCATGACTAAACACATTATATTACAGTAGCACATAAAACTGCAACCCAATGAGCCCTGGCTGCCGCTGGCCAGCTGCACCACATTAAATGGCCTCTAGGAGGCTGAAAGCTTTGTGCACCAGGAGAGACTGAATCATTGATTTTCTCCTACTATTGGAGTAATATTTTATGCCTTTGAATCATTTATATAAACATAATAAAATATACAAAATTCATTTTGCCACATTATTTATAAACTAGTTTAGAATTCCTTAAAAAGGGGAATTTTAGGAATTTTCCCAGATCCGAGTATTTACCTTAAATGCCTATTGAATATGTGTTATTTTTATCAAATTTTTATTTATGCAAATGCAATCCAACAAATACTATCTGTGGCCCTTAGGCTTTCTTTATCTTATTTTCTAAGACATTAAGCTAAGCAAAACAAATTCTAAGCTTTCTACATAAATAAAGGAGTTAACATAATAATAATAAAAAATATGCCCAGGGTCATTCCCACAACCCCATTCTCTCATTGCTTAAATAGTGTTTGCTTCTGAAAGTCTAAGCAGACAAAAGAACAAAGCACAGACAGAAGATGACTTAGCACTGCTACAGAAGACACAACTTTTATGCTGCTTGATCTTTTTGCTTTAAAGTTCTTATCCTAATGATATGGTTGGGAGATTGTCAGGTACCACAGATTTGGCAGATAAATAAAGAACACCAAAATTCACAATAGAAATAGGCTGAAAGGAACTAATTTTCTCTCTGTAAAATCATGACTAGGTAGGTTGAAAACGAGAATATAATTGCCTGTTTGCATATTGGCATTCCTGATCAACCTGGGAAACACTGTGGGGCAAGTTTTATTTACCTTGGATACCCTTCAGCCTGCTTCCCCTTCTCTCTACACCTTTCACATCCCTTTGGGTCCTTTCTCTTCCCTGTCAAAATATCTGCCCAAGCAACCATTGCCTACACCTCCTGTTCTACCAACCTGATACCACTATGAGAGTCAGATTATATCTTGACCCATCAGTAGAATTCCATCATCATCAGTAGAATTTCAGGCAATGGAGCTATTTTTGATTAGTGGGAGCTTTTAAATTATACCACAAAAACATTCACCTATTATACCTAGTTGTAAAGCTGATATTACTGGAAAATATATTTTGTTATAAGGGACCACCATTCTTTTAAAAATTTACCACTTAAATTATATATAACCATCCTTTTCCTTTCCCGATTTCAACACCATTGACAGAATACAAATTCTGTTTGAACTGAAACCAAAATACTATGTCATGTCACATACAATTGCCAATTAAGAATATTTTAAATGGAGTTGATTTAGTGACTAGGTCTCAGGCTTTTAACTCTGGAACTTTTTCTAATTTTCAGTAAAATAACCATATGCTCATTTAATAACAGCATAAATTCTCTATTATTCATATTGTCTCTTTTTGCCTTTTTAAAACATCTGAACATTGTAATAAGGGTGATATCTCACATATTAATGATTACTTTTAGTCAACTGATTATAGTATTTACTCTGTCATTCCACTGGAAGTTTATTTGGTGCTAAATTCAACCTTTTGATCCTTGTTTCTCTTTGCTGTACATGAGTTTATTTCATTTTGATTTATTCACTCTTTAAATCATTTCTCAACTTTAGTACTCATCGAAAAAGCCTCAAAAGGAAATGATTTCCTTCTCAGATTAATGATTTACTATTGTTTATGTCTAGAAACTGATACAGACAGAAGGCAAGAAAATTCTGGGGGGAAGAGGGTGGGTCTGCAGTGAGGGGACCCTCAAGCCCAAAAGCCTGATACTGTGGCCCAAAATGATAAATTCCATCCCTGTTTTCCAGCTCGAATGTTGCCTTTTCTAAAATGACCCATGGCCTGCCCCATCTCCCGTCCTATGCCCATAAAAACCTCAGGCTCAGCTGACAGAGAGAGGAGAAGCAGCTGGACATTGGAGACTAAGGTTGGACACTGGAGAGAAAAAGCTTGACTTCAGAGGGACAGCTTGATGATGTAGCTTTAGAGAGAAGTCTGGCTGGGGATGGCCAAACTTCATGGGAAGAATACCTTCCTGCTCTGTCCACTTTTTAGCTCCCCTTCCTGCTGAGAGCCACTTTCATTAGCAATAAAATCTCCCACATTTACCATCTTCATTCAATTCATTCATGTGACCTCATTCCTCCTTGATGCCGGATAAGAACTTGGGTGCCAGGAGTGCAGATGCAAAAGGCTGTCACGCTGAACCTACACTGAGCTATTAATACTTAAGCTGTCCACGGACAGTAAAGTTAAAACAGCACTGTAGCACTCCTTCTGGGGCTTCAGGGGTTACAGACACCACCCTCAGATGCTGCTGTGGGGCCCCCATGGAGTTTTGCTCCTGCTGGTGCCTAAAAGCTCTCACCCTGGCTCCTCTCACCTGTGCTCCCCATCTCATGAGGGGGTGGAACACAGCGGGACCAAGCAAGTGGAGTCTGCTCCTGCCACCAGTGAAGTGGCTAGCTAGTTCCTGCATCTGTGCACTCCAGTTCCTGCTCATGAAGGGGTCAGGGAAATATCCTGCCTCAAAAATCTCCCTTATAATCAATAATCTTTTATATTTAGCCAACCTTTTCCAAAAGCATGTGGGAGAAAAAGTGATTTAAAATTAACCCTTAATATAAACAAATTAATATCATTTTTTGCATATGATATCAGTGAGCTCCCAAGATCTCCTGGATCCACTCCATGGATCTCCTGGCTTAGAAATGGTCTCCTGAGACCAGTTCCACATTTCCAAATTCTTCTGTGATATTTTCACTTACAAATCAATTGGTCCCTCTAGCCTTACAAATGGTTGAAAAAGGAAACTCATGATGTTGCTTTCTATTCTACCTTCCTGCAAAGAATCCTTTCAGATTTTTCTTTTCTTTCCTTTTTTCTTTTTTTTTTTTTGAGACAGATTCTTATTCCGTTGCCCAGCCTGGAGTGCAGTGGCACAATCTCTGCTCACTGCAAGCTCTGCCTCCCGGGTTCATGCCATTCTCCTGCCTCAGCCTCCTGAGTAGCTGGGATTACAGGTGCCCACCACCACGCCTGGCTAATTTTTTGTATTTTTAAGAGAGATGGGGTTTCACCGCATTAGCCAGGATGGTCTCAATCTCCTGACCTCATGATCCGCCTGCCTCAGCCTCCCAAAGTGCTGGGATTACAGGCATGAGCCACTGTGCCTGGCACCAGATTTTTCTATTTCTGTTAAAAATACTGCCTTTATTTCATTTTTCCACTTGGAAATTAAAGTTTCCCCCCCCTAGTTCTAATATTCTATGTCTATATCTATGTTTATGTTCAGCTCTTCTTCCATAAGCTCTACATCAAACTCCCTAAATTTGATTCATTCATCCTTTACAAATTTTTTCCCCAATCCATACCTCCTTCCCCCTCCCATGTCAATTAAGAAACTTAACTTCTCATTCCCAAACAATAGGATTAACCTTCTACCTGGTTCAACTGCCTCCAGTCTTGCTTGTTTTCTGTTTGGGATAGAATGGATGTGGAGGAAGAGGGAATTCAAAAAGTGAAGGGTGCTTTCCATTGTCCTTATCTGTTTCATTCTCCCTGCAGCTTCTTCCTATTGTTTTAAAGATTAGTCCTGCTGGGCGCAGTGGCTCATGCCTGTAATCCCAGCACTTTGGGAGGCCGATTGTGGAGTCAAGAGTTCGGGGTGGATCACAAGGTTAAGAGTTCAAGACCAGCCTGACCAACGTGGTGAAATGCCGTTTCTATTAAAAATACAAAAAAAATTAGCCGGGCATGGTGGTGTATGCCTGTAATCCCAGCTACTCAGGAGGCTGAGGCAGGAGAATCACTTGAACACAGGAGATGGAGGTTGTAGTGAGCCGAGATCGTGCCACTGCACTCCAGCCTGGACGACAGAATGAGACCCTGTCTCAAAAAAAAAAAAAAAGAAGATTAGTCATTTATCTTATCTTTCCTGCTGGATTACAACTCCTCAA
Source organism: Nomascus leucogenys (assembly GCF_006542625.1). Taxonomy (NCBI): domain Eukaryota; kingdom Metazoa; phylum Chordata; class Mammalia; order Primates; family Hylobatidae; genus Nomascus; species Nomascus leucogenys. The sequence goes on from NC_044396.1 coordinate 34,650,256, forward strand.
TCATCAGGATATGTCTGATTGAGATCTGTTTACAACACCTAACACAACGCTTATACTTAGGTGCTTCATGAATAAACTCTAATCAGTAATATTCATGAATTTATTTTTAATATTAAGTCTGTATCTCAATAGTTGGCTGAATTCTCAACACCAATGTATCGTCCATTAAATTGTTTTAAATTCTTTCATCCTCTCTTCTCCCTTAGATCAAAGTATCCTGTTTGGATCTGAGGTGTAATCACTTTTGTATCATTCAGTTGCACTTTCAGGTACGCAGACTGTCTTACTTTAACTCCAAATTCCACATCGAAACTAAAACCAAACCACATAAACTATTGCATTCAAACAACCCAACTGAGAACTATTTCTTCTAAAGCCATTAAGAGTTTTCAATTATAAGTAAGCACGGCTAGGAAGTTTAGAAAGTTTAAACTGAGAATCCAAAGTGTTTTAACTAATAAAACAAAAAAAGTAATATTGTCATCTCCCTATATAGTTTTATTTTCTCCTAAATTTCATTTTCATTCATCCTCCTACGGTTTGGATGTTTGTGTCCCCACTAAATTCATATGTTGCAATCATAACCCCCAAGGTGACTGTATTAGAATGGGGGAATGCTTTGGGAGGTGACTAGGTCTTGAAGGTGGAGCCCACATCAATGGGATGAGTACCCTTATAAAAGAGGCCCAGGAGAGATCACATGTGAGGACGCAGTGAGAAGGTACCATCTACAAACAAAGAAATGAGCCCTTACCAGACACTAAATCTGCTGGTGTCTTGATCTTGGACTTCCTAGCCTCAAGAATTGTGAGAAATAAATTTCTGTCATTTATAAGTTACTCAGTATATGGTATTTTGTTGCAGCAGCCTGAATGTACTAAGACACATCCTTTTCCCCATTTCTCCTGTCTGAACCCTTTCTCCTAGTCAAAACTTAGGAAAGTACAATATTCAAAGTGCAATCTCAACATCAACCAACTGACATGTCACAAGAGAGAATTCAAACAATTATATATTCATGAAATGTTTGTTGAAAAGTGTCATATCTGAAGAACCAAAGTAACATCTGAGTACTGCAGAAGAGATACAAACATCTGATCTGATAAGACCAGGTCTGATCCTGGAACTCCAGACTGGCTGGGAAGTGTCTGTCAAGGGCAACCACAGACATTTAGAATGATCAGACCCTTAGCTCCTGGCTTCTGAGTTGAGAGTGCCTCGTGGCCCTCTGTCTCATCCATCCTTGGAATGCCAGTGTTCAATCAACAGACACTGTTGATTGAGATGAGAGGAATGCAGGACTCCAGGGACCTTGCACCTAGCCTGGTACTTGCCTCATCCAAGTACAGCTACTTATTGCAGTACCCTCAAAAGTACCTTGGTATTTCTGTAAGGGAGAATAGCAATCCTGTGCTTGAGTTATTACATAAATAGTTGAATACATATGATATTTTCTTTTTAAAATGTAATCTCCTGAAGGGAAGACTCTGTATCTTACAACCATACTGTCCATATCCAATACATTTCAAATGATAATGAGATCATTGTCATTCCTGAAATAAATTATGATAGAAATCTATGAAGTGAGAGTTGCTCTCACCAGTAGGTGTCTCTGTTCGATCATGCTCTGCTAACTTGCCCAGGGTTCTCCTGGAAATATTGATGTTACATAAAAGGCACCTTTTCTTTAGAAACTGTATACTTTATAGAGAAGAGATAAAATAACTTATCTTTTTACTTATATTCACTTTAGCTCTGAGTTTGGTCTTGCTTCACAGAACTGGTTGCCGAAAATGTTGGAGTGCATTTTCAAGATAAACCCCCTTTCACCTTTTGGTACTTAAATTAGCTTTGTTGCTGAGCTTTATCTCACACAAATCAGTGGTGCATTTCTGAGCAAAACAGCAACAACTAAGCTTCTAGGTATGTGAAGCTGTTCAAAGGTAAAAATCTTTCTCCAAAACATTTATTCCCTTGCCCATAAAATGAAGCCCTGGGTTGAGCATCCTTTGGGATAATCTCAGGTGTTAATTACTGAGTGATGGTATAACAGTTAAGTATGCAGCCTCTGGCTCCAGACTATGTGGGTCCAAATCCTGGCTCTGCCTCTCATTACCTGATTGATCTTCTTTGAGCTACTTACTCATTTTGTGCTTCAGTTTCTTCATCCTCAAAGGAGGATACTGATAATGCTAGTACTACATGATAAAGTTGTTGTAGAGGTTAAATTATCTAAAGTGCTCAGAACACTGCAAGACATGATAGATTATATACATCTTTTACATATATAGGATATATAAACCCTACATATCATATTATATATTACTCACATATATATATATATGAATAAAAACTAGTTATCACTTTGCATAGCTGAACTGAGTTACTAAGGTTACTGTAGGGAATATGTGCACCTTTTTTTGTGACTTGTCTCATAAAGGCTATGAATGTTGGAATGGATGTAAATCTTGTGGCCTTTTCCCTGAAGTTAGTTATTTCATCCACCTCATGTATTTTCATAAGAGGAGAGCTGCCAGTCATCTTCTGAACACCTGAGAGGTTTTCCACTCCCCACAACACAGGAAACCCCTTTCCATGTGGAGTTGGGTTACACATTTTGGGTTGTTACAAACACAACTTCAGAAATGAAGACAGTGACACAAATTGGGAAGGAATCATAGGAAAATGACCCACATGAAGATGCACACAACTTTTGATGACAAAGCCCAGGAGCTAGCCTGGTTTTTTAAACAAGTTTGACTAGAATATAAAGTGAATGACGTGAGATATTTAATAATGACAACTAAACACTTACATTCATCAGCTCATGCCAGACTCTTAACCACATTTTAAGGTTGGTACCATTATTACCCTTGGTTGTAGAAGGGGAAAGAGAAAGACAATGGTTAAGGACCATGCACAGTGCTAAATACTTGACATGTGTTAGTTCCTGTTGTCCTTGCCTCTACCTACCAGGTGATACTGTTGTTCTCATTATACAAAACAGGAAACTGAGGCACAAAGAGATTAAGTAAATTGTCCATAGCTACTAAGTGGCCTAGCTGGGATTTGAACCCAGACAGTCTGGCTCTAGAGATGGCCCTGTGAAAAGGAGGAATTAGTGCAGTAGTTCTCAAACTTAAGATGGCACAATAAGAATCACCTGCTGCAAGTCAGCCCATTGAGATGATGCTGAACATTGGAGACTACCATGACAGCTGGAAAGTCCTGGCTAAAAAGGCAGTGTTGGCCTTTCATTTGAAGGCCATAATGGGAAGGGTATTCAGCTTGGGACCTGGCTCTAGTTTGATCAATGATGTCATGGTACAGTCTTGGCTAAAACGACTCATTTTGTGCCTCAGTTTCCTTATTTGTTCAATGCTATTTCCAGGTCAAAGGCTTTGAATGGTGTGTGCCCCTGCATGCACGTGCATGTGTGTATAGGAGTGTGTGCTTCTCTGCATGTGTGTTTGGACAAATAAAGCTTATTTCATTTGAGGGTAAAGGCCCTAACACAGATCATGTAAAATGTCCTCACAAAGATAAATGAATCCTGAGTACCAGTCCCAAATCTGTGTGTTCTCTTTGATAGTGAAGGGAACGCAAGGCTGCTTTCGAATCCACAAAAGTCATTGAGAAGACCCTGAAATGGGATCTAGCGATGCAGACTGTTGTCAGAATTCCTGTCTGATAGAGACCTTATAATGCTGTAAATGGGAAAATGAATTCTCCAAGTGAATACACATGCAATGCAGAAAATTGCTACTGATGCTATATAGAGTTTAATTCCTTTTCAAAAAAGCCTTGAGAACAGAATAAACACATTATACTTGGATGGTGTATTCAAGAAATCTCCTCTATAGGAAATGACTTTAGGATTATTATTTTCCCTTTCCTTCGGCAGTGTCTGACAATGCACGATAAAGAACTAGAATGGAGCGTCCAAATTCAGACCCTGAAGGTCTTTTTGTTACACTTCAAACCACAGCATGAGGCAAACTCAAATTTCAATAGTCAGAATACACTTTTAACTTTGTTCTTATGCTCCTGCCCTGCACTGTTTTTAATGAGAAGTATTTGCATATTAAATAGTGATCCATATCTGGCAACTTCTCTCAACCTGTTATAATTTTGCTTTTATCCCTGCCCTTCTAATGAAACACTTGTCTCAGGGGTCACAGATCCCAACTTGTCCCTGAATTCAATGTCACTTTACAGTCCTTACCTTTATTGACTCTGGTAGAATTTTACTCCACTGACCACTTCCAGTAGAGTTTCTTCAAGCCCTCTCCTCCCTTGGATTCCATGATGCTATGGCACTCTTTTCATTTTCCTCTTACCTTCCTAGCTACTTTTCAATCTCCATTGTGTATGCCCTTTATGTATCCCTTCAATGTTGGTGTTTTTTTCTACACTCTTATCATCATTTCCTCCAGTGGTTCCTGGTATCATCTATGCATTGGTGGTTCTCAAATCCACCTTTGATGGTTCTATGCATTGGTGGTTCTCAAAACTACATTTCTAGGGTAGATGACATTACTACTCCCACCAACACTACTCCCACCACTGGCACTACCACTACTGCCACCAGCAAAGATTGATTGAGGCTAAGTGCCTTACAAAGATTATTTCATTTATTTCTCTCAATAGCCTATGAAGTAGGTAACATTATTAACACATTTTTAGAATGAAGAAATTAAAGCTCAGAAAGGCTTAGCAATGTAACGTGTACAAGCCCACACAACTCATAAGAGACTTGAGCCTTGGTCTCCCCTGACGTGAAAGTCCACGTTGTTATGACTGTTGTATATGCCTACATGTGAGGACTACCAACAAGAGGAGTCACACAGACTATTGGGATCTCTCTCCTTAGCTCCAGATCTGTCAAATCAAGTAGCAGCTGAATATTTCCCCTAAGATGTCCCATGGATACTTTTCACTCAAACATACCTCAAATAGAATTCACCATCTTTCCTCTGGCACTAAATCTATTCCTCCTCCATGTGTCACAGCTTAGGGGAAGGTCCCATCATCCCGTAGTGATGCAAGCATCCTTGATTCCTCATCTCTTCTTCCCTTATCATCCAATCAGTCCCCAAAGCCCAACCAATTGACCCCTTAAATATCTCTCATACCTCCTCATTACTCTTCATCCTTTTTGCCACTACCTGAGTGTGGGACTGCCATCATTTCCTCCCAAGATTCATGCCCAAACCTTGGAACTGTCCTTCCTCCCATTTCTTGCTCCTCGAGTGCATCCACCATGTTGTAACAGTCAGCTCTTTAATACTCCCATCACCTCTAATCTTCCCATTGTTCTCACCATAAAGCTTGCACTCCTGAGGTGGATTACAAGGCACTGTGTGATCTTGTCCTGCTGAACTCTACAGGTTCTCCCTCACCTCTTGCCCCTGTGCCTTCCTGCCACTCCTCTCCTCCACACCATGCTCCAGAATCCCTCTCCCTTCCTCTCACATGCAATGTTCTCTCTTGTCTGTGACTTTTTGCATACTTTGGTCCCTTTGCCTGATGTGTTCTTCTTCCCCCTTCTCCCTTGATTAACTCTCCTCACTGGGTTCACATCTTAGAGCACATGTCTTCTGGGACCACGTGTCACCTGGGACCCATGAGCTACACCCATGTGAGCCCACAGCTCTCTGTGCCTTCCCTATCAGAACACTTACCACATGGAACTGCCCTGGATTATTTGCTGTTGTTTTTGGCGCATTAGTCTCTAAGGTTTGCAAGGACAGTGGCCATATCCACATCAATTAAAAAAAAAATCCTTCTATCCCCAGGACTTGGTACATGACCAGTGCTTAATAAATATTGTTCACTGTCTGACTACATCTGGAATTCCAACTGTCTGAAAAATGGCTGGGAAGAAAAATAGCAAGTCATTACTCTGCTGTATTGCCACATGTGTCAAAACCAAGTTTGGATCAGCCCTTGGTTCAAGTCTATTTTTGTCGTGTGGGTCCCCTGGATCAGGGAGTTTCTGTAAGCCAGGCCCCACTCTATGGGAAGGAGATAATCTTTTAAAGCGTCTTCCTTGCAACCCTGATTACTCTTCCAAGGAAGCAGAGGGATGTGTGAGGTGTTCTGACTCAGCTCCTGTGCTCCTGCTGCTCTGCAGCTGTTGCCTTTGTCTAAACCACATCTCGTTAGCATCTTCTTTCCAGCAAAATAATGTGAAAACACCTTAGCCAGGCTGTTTATAATTTTATCCCATTCTTACCTTTCCAGTCTCATCTACTTTCCCTGCCCAGCTATACTTCTTTTCCTATACTATGCTATGAGCTCTTGGAAGGAAGAAACTATGTTTCATTCATTGACCTATCCATTCATTCATAAAGTACTAATCAGTCCACCAATTAACTGAGCAGTATTGTGGGCCAGGTACTGGAATAAATAGGTGAACAAAATCAGACATGGCTCCTGTTCTAATGTTGGAGAGATAGACAATAATAAAATAATCAATAAATGAGTTGATTTACAACTGAAATCAGTTCTATAAAGGAAACACTGAGGTTCTATGCAATAAACATGACCAACATAAACTAGAAGGTCAGGGATGCTTCTGTGAGGAATTGATGCTTAAGATGAAGGAAAAGAAAGAGTTAAATTAAGTATAAAGTGGGGAGAAAAGTTTATATTCCTTCATAGTTCAAAGATCTCTCCAGTGCATGGCACAAAAGAGGAGCTCAATAAATATCTGCTGAAAGAATCAGGCAAGGTGAAAAAAAATACCCAAGAAAAAGTCAGTTTAGACATTTTCTTAGAGGAAGAATAACCAAGCTATGCACACAATGTGATTCAAAGGCTTGAAATTTTCAGGATGTGCCAGAAGAAGAGATAAATGGTCTTTGTTCAAGTGGAGGATGACAGTTCTTGTAGACAGGTGTACAGCTTTTTTCTTTAACTCAAAAAGGAAAAAATAAATTGGAAGTTAAATGTAAGAACTTATTAATTCAGGTTGTAAACCTTATTATATAACACTCAGGGTATATTAAGGCTATAAACTTTTAAATTTGCCCATTGGGTTCACAGACAGTAGGGAGGCCACCTTCAGCTACCTCTGACTCTAAATGACTAAACATAGGAACATACAGGCAGAGAGAGACTGATGCTTTCGAGCCTACTTTTGGCATGGTCTGACTGCAGAAACTTTTAAACACAGCTTTGATTTTCTATTTGCAAACATTTTTGTGTTAGAGAATCCAAATATGTCTCTGTATTCCTGCTAGGTTGAATTCTCCTTTTAGGTTGCATGAAGTCTTTAGGGAGGGGCTTCAAGCAGAATCTGCTCTGCTGAGCATACCATGAGCCTTGGATTGACTTTATCTGTTCCATCCATCTTCTACTTTGCATAGTGTACAGCTCTTCTTCTTCCTCTTCCTCTTCCTCCTCCTCCTCCTTCTTCTACTTTTAAATAGTTGTGTGTGTGTGTGTGGTTTTTTTTTTTTTTTTTTTTTTTTTTTGAGATGGAGTCTTGCTCTGTCCCCAGGCTGGAGTGCAGTGGCATGATCTTGGCTCACTGCAACCTCTGCTTCCTGGGTTCAAGTGATTTTCCTGCCTCAGCCTCCTGAGTAGCTGGAACTACAGGCATGCGCCACCATGCCCAGCTAATTTTTGTAATTTTAGTAGAGATGGGGTTTCACCATGTTGGCCAGGATGGTCTCGATCTCTTGACCTCGTGATCCACCTCCCTCGGCCTCCCAAAGTGCTGGGATTACAGGTGTGAGCCAACGTGCGCAGCCTTAAATAGTTTTTAAAGGTTGCAACTTGGTTTTATTTATCAAGGATACTTCATGGTTAGTTAAGTCTTCATAAATAAAAGTAGCAAGAAACACACACTTATTAGCAAGTACCTATTTTTACTTCCAAGCAAATAAACATTGATTTGTTTCTCTGCTATTAATGGAAATGTTCTTATGGCAGTACTGATTGTACCACACCTAAGGTTAGAATATGAGGAGATACATCTTTGTAGTCATAGACACCCATGGTCTTAATTGCCCAGTGCGTCCTACAAGGACAGGTAATACGAGGTCACAACTGGTAGCTCTGGTGGCAAAACTGTGATATTTATAATGGAAAACTTAACATTAATTAGAAAGCAATCAAATGACAAGGCAGTCATTGCTGTCGGGAAAGATATATTTTAAAAAGTCAAAACATTGTGAGTCACTCTCTTACGATGCAATTCTCTATTTTGGCTCCACCTCGTTAATTTGCAAACCAACTTCTACTCTAAGAGAGGAAATGATTTTTTACATAAAATCACCAAAGCAGCTTCCTTTCACCATATAGTTTAAATTTAACAGAGTATCTTTTAAACTATTTTTAAACCATTGAACACTTTGGTTGTAAAAGAAATGGAAATAAATACTTTTTTCAAAATTATAAATTCTCTTGTTTAATGTGAGCTAATCCCAGGACTAATGAAGGTGACCCAAACCTCTTCTGGAAGTATTTTTGATACTAGCCAGAGTCACAAGATCTATAGGGGACTGAAAAGCAAAAGATTCATTGGCTTCTTAAAATAGGAGTTTTAGATTAAAAACTATACATGGCTAAAGAAATTAAACCAACAGAAATGAATTGTTTTTAGTGGAAAAGAGCAAAAGGCACAAGGCCTGGGTCTCACTTTGCTATGTATTTCTTCCTCCCCTAAAGCTTCCTTAAATATAGCTAACAGTTTTACTTATGTGCAAAAGCAAAGACTAAGATATTCATCTGAAAATGAAAATGGCAACTTTCGAGCTGCTTGACAACTTAACAAAAATGTTGAGAAGAAAGAAAACTGAATTTTGGCTTACTTCAGATAATAGAGGAGAAAGTCTTGTTCAGGGTGAATCCAATGGGTTTGGCTTGAAATCGTCTCTGCTATGGGCAGTGACCCTGAGGGATTCTAAACTCCTTCATGGGCACCCTTGATCTATATCCCAAACATCTTATATGAATTCCTGATGGTCTGGTGGCATTTGGTAAGCATGCTACTGCATGAGTTCTGGATGGACTCCAATAATCAGTTTCCTCAACGTTCTTGGTGGGTTCAGAGTTAAAGCCAGGCTTTTGGAACACACTGGGCATCTGACAGAAAGCCTTTTTGCTAGAAGGAAGCCTGCCTCTTACCCACAGCAGTTGAAGTGCTCTACTTGCTAACAGACAGTCAATGGCATTGCAATACTCGTGCTCTCCGACAATCAGAAACAAAGGCCCACAGCAGAGGACTGCGGTCGGCTGCACCGAGTGACCCCTCCACCCTGCTTAAGTGCCATTACTCTTCTTGTACTGGAAGCTTCTTCCTTATAAAATTGCCTCATGCCATTAAAATTCACTTAACTTTCTAGCCCTCTTATAATTTTAGTGCACAAATATTTCTATAAAGTTCTGAGTTTCATGTTGATTTTCTGCAATTACACTTCCAAGTGTCTTTCCTTAAGTTCCATCTGAATGGCCAAACTGAAGTAGAGAGCTGTGGAATTCTGGGAACTGGGGATGTTTTAGGTGGCCAGACTGAAGGGGCAAAAAGGACAGGAGGAAATCCTTGATAAAACTCTGTTAATTCAGCCTATGAGTGCATTTCATCACTTGGCTCACTCAGTCTGTGGTGAGCTTTAAAAATATTCAATTACCTTCATTTTCAGAGGTCAAGCTTAGCTTCTAAGAGATTTTGATAAACTTTTAAAGACTTTGGTTCTTAGGTCATAACCATTCGATAGATAGGAGTCAGGAACACTGAAGGTGAAGTCAGTACTTAGCAGGTGTTTCATGGTTAAAAGATCATCATGATGATCATCACTCTCCAGATCTTGTGGAAGAGTTCACTTATAGCTGTCTCTCATCCATCCATCCAGCTATACATCTACCCAATACAAGGTACAAGGAACACAAAAGTGAATAAGACAAGGTTCCTGTCTCCTGGATGCTGTATTCTTGTGCAAAGGAAGGAGGGAGGAAGGGAAGAATGGAGGAGGGAAGGAGGCAAGTAAGGGGAGAGAGGGGTGGGGGGGCATTTGAGCAAGGGATGATAATAAGGAGTAATAAATTTTAAAGTAGATGTTTATGTAAAGTGCTATGGGAACACTAATGAAGAAACATTTTAAAAAATAAAACGTTGTGCACATGTACCCTAAAACTTAAAGTATAATAAAAAAATAAAAAAATAAAAAAACATTTAAACACCAAGGCTACTTAGAGGCAACCACCTAAGCTAATTTAATTTGTATATATCTTTCTTTCTCTTGTCTAATTGTTAAATAATTTCTTTTTTGTTCTTTTTCTTTTTTAAAGTTTCCAACTTTTAAGTTCAGGGGAACACGTGTGGGATGTGCAGGCTTGTCACATAGGTAAACATGTACCATGGTTGTTTCCTGCACAGATCATCCCATCACCCAGGTATTACTCCCAGCACCCACTAGCTATTCTTCCTGATCCTCTCCCTCCTTCCACCCTCTGTGTTAAAAAATTTCAGAATGTCCAAATCTGTTTCAAAGTGCAGAGGAAAAATGGGGTGAAGTTAATATTATACAGAAAGTGAATAACTTTCAAAGAGTCTAAAACGATCTATACACACTTTAAAAATCATGTAGTTATGCATCTGAATAATGCTATACTTATCTGTAAGCACACTGATGAAAGTGATTGGTGATGCAGCCAACTTCTATATACAAGAGTAAGGCATTTAGATAAAGATAGTAATAGATGAAAATAGAAAAAAAGATGGTATAAAAATAAAAAACGAGAAAGAAAAATGTTTCAATTACTCTACTTCTCAAACACTTTTAAAAAATAACCCAGAGGTTTATTTTTACTTATACTACTCAAATGGGAGTAAGGCAGCTTTGGACTGTGGTTATTTGCTTATATTTCCCCACGGTTTTACCTCCCCTTTAGCATGGAGTCTCGTCAAGGGCAAAAAGTTGTGTCTTATCCATTTAAGTACTCTATAAAATTAAGTTTTTTTGAATAAAGAAATATATTTTTCCTTCTAAAACCTAGGTAATCCACCTAGAAGAGGTAGAAGGAGAAATTTATATGTTATTGACATGATAAAAATGGAGGTATCTGGCTTCCTAGATGTCCAGCTTTCATGGGAAAGAACATCTTTCCATAGATGACCTTTGATTTAGAGTCACTGGAATATTTGAGAGGTTATTTCCAACAGCTTGAACCTCATTCTGTGGCCAGGAACTGGCATAATTTCCCTTAAATCGTTTATTTAATTAATTTATTTATTTATTTATTTACTTATTTTTGAGACAAGGTCTCACTCTGTCACTCAGGCTGGGGTGCACTGGCACAATCATAGCTCACTGCAGCCTTGACCTCCTGGTCTCAAGAGATCCTCCTGCCTTAGCCTCTCCAGTAGCTAGGACTACAGGCATGCACCACCATGTTCAGCCAGTTGAATTCTTAGGTTGTCCAGCCAGTGACAGACAAGAGTTGGAGCACAAATGCCCCAGCTTCCTTCCTTGTGTGGGTGGTCAATTATGACCTCCACCTACCAGCAGTCCTTGCCAGGACTCAACCTCAAACACCCACAGTAAAGACCTGGTCCTCAACACACCCAGTATCAGGCTCTTTCCCTTTGCTAATCACCTACTAGTGCTACCAGGGATCACCTCTCAAATAAACCACTTGTCCTCACATCTTTTTTTCAGGATCTGTTCCTGGGACAACTCAAGAGTTTCAGTGTTTGCCTTCAAAGCAATCTTAAACAAAAAGAATTTCAGACTAGATGGGTGAATACAACTAGAATTTTTACTTTCTCAGTTACTTCAAATTCCATACTCAAAGAAACCCAAATTTTAGAATTAGAAATGAAATAGAGGTTATCCAGAACCACCCTTATTTCTGAAGATAAATCAGTAAGAGCTTTGAATAAGGTTACAGGTAGTGAGCAGCAAATCTGGGACCAAATCTCTGATTTCCCATCTTATTGTTTAGACATTTTTCCACTATATATTTCTTCACAGATGGAGGAAAAATAAGATGCAGGGAAAGAAATATGCCAATTTTCCTTACTAGTCAACTGTCAGACAAGATCACAGAACAAGTCAGTAATACTATCTTGAATACTAAAAGTAGATATCACTAACATCCTTAAGTCATATTATCTCCTAAAAGCTGAATAAGTTCCTCCTACAGCAATTGGATTACTCATTCAGTTGTTCATTTAATGATTATTTTATGAACTTCAGCTACAGTTAGGCAATAGGCCCTATCAGAGTGAAATAATAGACATTTCTTCCATTGATAAAATATTTGGTCAAATCTAGCTCAAACCCCAGGAGAGTTCAATATCCATGTAGCATACCCTTCTAACGCCCTAGCATTTCAGTTTCTGAACCTTCTTAACTTGAATTATCTCCCAATTCATCTGTCCACCTCCATTTTCCCACCAGGACTCTGCTATGACCTGGCACTACTCCAGATCTGAAATCTCAAACTCTAAAACTCCACCCTCTGATCACAGCTTCATATTTCTCTGGCTTTCCCTTCACTCTCCATCCACAACACCTATCTTTGGCTCTTCATCATGGTCCTTTGTTCCTTAAGTCCTTTCTGTTTAGGCCGTTTTAGCTTCATTTCCTTCTTCATTCTGTCTAGACTCCATTGTTTTGCCAACACTTTAATTTCATTACCCGCTTGTCTACGTGCCACCCCCACCTTGCCACAGATTAATCCAATCATTTATCATTTTTAAGTCCTATACTTGGTCCATGGACCACTCCTGAAGAAATTTGCCCTACTATGCTGACTAACATTAGGAAAATCTCAAAGAACAGAGTCTTGGCTGAGCCCTTCACATTACTGAATGGTCCTGTCTCACTTGTTGAGTACTTCCCTTTTCTGCTATAACTTCCCTGCTCCCCTCAAGACATCAACTCAAACCTATCTCCTCTATTCACTGGTGACCTTGCTTTCTACTTCAACAGAAAACAAAGCACCAGGCTTAAAGTAGCTCAAATTCCTACCCTGCTTCTCCAACATAAAATTATCTGCACTTGATGGTCATTGCTGATGGGAATGCAAACTAGTGCAGCCTCCATGGAAGGGAGTTTGGCAGCATCCAGCAAAAGTGCATATACCTTGACTCAGCAAACCCACTTCTAGGAGTCTATCCCAGAGATAAAATGGCAAACACACACACAAGCCTATTAATTCTAGCACTGTTGTAAGAAGAAAAGGTTGGAAACGACCCAAATGTTTTTCAGGATCATAAACTATGGCTCATTCAAAATGGAGCACTGTGCAGCTGTACAAAAGAAATGAGGATCTTCATAGATTATAGTGGAGTGATCTTTGGTATTCACTAAGTGAAAAAAGCAAGGTATAGAAGAAAGTCATAATGTACTGCTTTTGGTGCAGAAAAGGTGGTAAAAATATGAATCTATATACATTCTTTTTTATATTTTCAAAAGGAATAATGTGTAGCTCTTTGACTCTTACATCTTGACTACTGCCTGGATATCCCAAGGCAGGGTTTTGTCTCTTTATTTGAAACCCTGCTACTGTTTCTTGCCAGTCACTTGCTAAAATGTGCCCAACATTGTCACTGCCCTCAGATAGTCTGCCACCTCCCCCTCACTGTACTGTTGGAGTCATCTCCTGCAGCAAGTCTACACCTCCCACTGGATCCCAGCTTGCTATTCTTCCTTGCCTGGCTCGTGGTGTTCCCACGGGTCTCTGGCCTACTGCTTCCAGAGTGGAGGAGTGCAGAAGGCCCAAATAATGAAATAATGATGGTTTCAAAAGCTACCACGTCTTTGCTATTGTGAATAGTGCTGCAGTGAACCTATGAGTGTGTGTGTATTTTGGTAGAATTATTTATTTGGGTATATATCCAGTAATAAGATTGCTGGGTCAATTGGTAGCTCTGTTTTAAGCTCTTTGAGAAACCTTCAAACTACTTTCCACGGAGGCTGAACCAATTACATTCCTACCAATGGTGTATAAGTGTTCCTTTTTCTCTTCAGCCTTCCTAATATTGGTAAATATTTGACTTTTTAATAATATCCACTCTGACTGGTGTGAGATGGTATCTCACTGTAGTTTTTATTTGAATTACTCTGATGATTAGTAATGATGAACATTCTTCATGTTTGTTGGACACTTGTATGTCTTCTTTTGAGAAGTGCCTGTTCATGTCCTTTGCCCATTTTTTATGGGCTATTTGTTTTTTGCTTATTGATTTTGTTTAAGATCCTCATAGATTCTGGGTATTAGATCTTTGTCAGATGCATAGTTTGTGAATATCTTCTCCCATTCTATGTTGCCTGTTTATTCTGCTGATAGTTTCTTTTGCTGTGCTGAAGCTCTTTAGCTTAATTAAGTTCCACATGTCAATTTTTGTTTATGTCACAATTGCTTTTGGGGACTTAGCCAAAAATTCTTTGCCAAGGCTGACATTGAGAGGGGTATTTCCTGGGTTTTCTCTTAGGATTTTTATTGTTTGAGTTCTTACATTTAAACCTTTAATCCATATTGAGCTAATTTATATATATGATGACAGTTTGGGGTCCAGTTTTATTTTTCTGCATGTGGCTAGCCAGTTATCCCTGAAACATTTATTGAATAGGGAGTTCTTTCCTTATTTCTTGTTTTTGTCAGCTTTGTCAAAGTCAGATGTTTGTAAGTATGTAGCTTTACTTCTGGGATCTCTATTCTGTTCCATTGTTCTATGTGTCTGTTTTTGTATCAGACCCTGCTGTTTTGATTACTGTAGCCTTGTAGTATAGTTTGAAGTCAGGTAGCATGATGCCTCTGGCTTTGTTCTTTGTGCTTAGGATTGCTTTGGCTATTCAGGCTGTTTTTGTTTTGTTTTGTTTTGAGATGGGTTCTCACTATGTTGCCCAAGCTGGTCTTGAATTTCTGGGTTCAAGTGATCCTCCTGCCTTGGCCTCCCAAAATGCTGGGATTACAAGCATGACCCATGACACCCGGCCTGTTTTTTGGCTTCATATGAAATTTTAGAATACTTTTTTCTAATTCTGTGAAAAATGATGTTGGTAGTGTGAGAGGAATATCATTGAATCTATAAACTGCTTTGGGCAGTGTGGCCATTTTAATGATATTGATTTTCCAATCTATGAGGATGGGATGTTTTTCCATTTATTTGTGTGATCTCTGATTTATTCCAGCAGTGTTTTGTAGTTCTCCTTGTAGAGATCTTTCACCTCCTTAGTTAGCTATATTCCTAGGTATTTCAATTCTTTTGTGGCTATTGTAAATGGGATTGTGTTCTTGATTTGACTCTCAGCTTGAATGTTTTTGGTGTATAGAAATGCTACTGATTTTTGTACATTGATTTGATATCCTGAAACTTTACTAAAGTCATTTATCAGTTTTGGGAGCTTTTGGTTAGTCTTTAGGGTTTTCCCGACATAAAATCATATTTTCTGTGAAGGGAGATAGTTAGACTTCTTTTTCTATTTGGATGACTTTTATTTCTTTCTTTTGCCTGATTGCTCTGGCTAGGACTTCCAGTACTATGTTGAATAGGAGTGGTGAGAGTGGCTATCATTCCCCTCAAGGGGAATGATTCCAGCTTTTGCTCATTCAGTATGATGTTGGCTGTGGGCTTGTTATAGATGGCTCTTATTATTTTGAAGTGTATTCCTTTGATGCCTCGTCTGTTGAGGGTTTTTATCATGAAGGGATATTGGGTTTTATTGAAGGCTTTTTCTGTGACTACTGAGGTGATAATATGGTTTTTGCTTTGAATTCTGCTTAAGTAGTGAATCACGTTAATTGATTTGCATATGTTAAACCTGCCTTGCATCCCAGGATTAAAGCCTAGGTGCCCATCAATGGTGGATTGGATAAAGAAAATGTGGTACATATACACTATGGAATACTATACAGCCATAAAAAATGAAATCACGTCCCTTGCAGCAAAATGGATGCAGCTAGAGGCCATAATTCTAAGCCAAATAAAGCAGGAAATGGAAAACCAAATACTGCATATTCTCACAAGTGGGAGCTAAACATTGGGTACCACGGACATAAAGATGGGGACAATGGAAACAACAGACACTGTGGAGTACTCGGTTGAGAAACTACCTATTGGGTACTATGTTCACTACCTGGATGATGGAATCCACACCACAAACCTCAGCATCATGTAATATACCCATGTAACAAACCTGCACGTGTAGCCCCTGTATCTAAGATAAAAGTTGAAATTAAAAAATAAAAAGTGCATTTCTAGGAAGCTCAACAAAGTTGGAAAGGAATAGGGAAGAGCAAGGGAAACTTCTGGCTTGGTTTGATAAGGGCCCTGGCTTGACTTCAATACATTTGGTAAGTATAGTTTAAGCCAATGTTGCTTTGGCCTTTAATGCAGTCCAGGGACTATTTCAGACAAAATAAGTGGTCAGCTTTCCAGTGTTTTCTTTTTCTTTTTTTTTAATTATATTTTAAGTTTAGGGTACATGTGCACAACGTGCAGGTTTGTTACATACGTATACATGTGCCATGTTGGTGTGCTGCACCCATTAACTCGTCATTTACATTAGGTATATCTCCTAATGCTATCCCTCCCTGCTCCCCCTACCCCACAAAAGGCCCCAGTGTGTGATGTTCCCCTTCCTGTGTCCAT
Source organism: Nomascus leucogenys (assembly GCF_006542625.1). Lineage (NCBI taxonomy): Eukaryota > Metazoa > Chordata > Mammalia > Primates > Hylobatidae > Nomascus > Nomascus leucogenys. The sequence goes on from NC_044396.1 coordinate 34,666,868, forward strand.
GTGTTCTCATTGTTCAATTTCCACCTATGATCAGCTTTCCACTGTTAAAGGTGTTCAGTGTTTCCAAAGAAATTCTCCTCAATTCTCTCCATATATGTCAGTCCTTGTTAGATATGCAAATCTTCCTGAATTCCATAGAGAAATAAATCCCCATTAAAAAAATAGACTTGAAGTATGAAACAAAAGACAGATAATCCATTTCCCAGGGTTCAAGGGCTGCTTTTGGAAAGCCCAAGAAATCCATTAAAAGCTAGAGGTATCAGAGGTGTGCCTTTGAAGCACACAGGCTTTGTCACTACCTAGGGTACCTCTGTCCCTCCAAGAGGGTCTGTGACAGTTTTCTGCAAGACGCACCCTCCATATCTGAGAACAGGGTGCACCCAAGAAGTCAAAATTGCAAATGAAGAACAAAGTGTCAAGGTAAAAATTTCTTTTATGGATGATAATTTATATTGATTTCCCACATTTAGGATTCATTTAAAACAGCCATCCCTCCTCCCCAAGCAATAGTGCTTTCAAAGGTAAGATCAAAACAGCCCAAATGTGGGGGCATGTTGGAAACAGAAGTTATGAATTAACGAATTTGGGACAAATAGACAATGTAAATAATTTGGATCAAACCCTAATCTTCAGTTTTGCATGGCTGTGTCGTTCTGGTCATGGAGCTAATTTTAAATGATTAGCTGCTACCATCTTTTAAATAGGTTCTTAAATAAAACACTTAATTTTGATCTATGATTACACAGATTACACATGCAAAACAAGGAGAGGGCAATGAAATATTCAGTGTGTAATTAAAACTGAAGATGATTTATATTTCAAATATCTTAGTGGCAAAATTTGGTTTTCTGAATTTGCTGTTCAGGTAATTTCTTATATTCTCTACTATCCTGCTAAACTAGATGAGTTAGGATCTGGAGGCTTAATTACTCAGTTTTATTGTGCATATGAAACAGGTAAATTAGATAATTTTTTTATTTTCACTTGATTTTTTATTATTTTATTAGTTTTCTATTATCTACAGAGTAAAATTCAACAAAAATTTAAGGTGGCCACTATATTCTAGGTGTAATGGATTAGACAAAATTAATAAGGTGTGGTCTCAGTCACACTATAGGGGCATGCATAGGAAAGATCAAGGCAATTTCCTACATTGTAATGACATAATAAAAAAAGTTCCATCTGGAATTGTCTAGAATCTAGAAAATGCATTTATGTTACATAAGTCTATGCAATTGCAAGCACAACCCTAGTCTGTATTTTCCATAATACTATTCCAATTTACTAGTTCAGAACAACAACAACAAAAAGCAATTCAAAAATGCTCTTTTGGGGTACACAGATATTGACAATGACAGTGAAAATAAAGTTTCTGATTTTGATGTCTTTTGATGTCTTTGTTAGGCTTGAAGATATGAATGACTCATTTCTTGACTTTTTCTTCCTAGTGACAGAGCCTAGATGTAGAAGAACCCTCAATTAAGATAGTATATGAAAATCAGTCATTTTGAAAAAGCACAGTGAGAAAGGGAATTTCTGAGTTTTAAATACAATGTTTTTTTTGAAATATCTTCTGGATCATTGAAATTAGTGTATTTGATCTAATAATTTAGCACTAAGAAGGCTGATATTTGCTGCTGGCAAAATTAGATATATTAGGATAACCTTTGTATATTTACACAGACACATATCTGCACAAATGTTTAAATGTAGTAGTTTCATACATAAGCATAAAGATTCATACATAATTATGAATCTGAAAAGGAGACTTTGCTCAACCTTTCTGCTGTAATTTGAATGTTTCATTTATTAATTCATGAAATATCATTTAGTGTTGACCTTATGAAAGATAGTGTGCTCACAGCCATGTGGAAACAAAGGTGAAAGGTACATGTTGCATTTGCCCAAAGGAAGGAGAAAATTTAGAGAGGGACAAATGCCAAATCCACAATAATTCCCAGTGTAAGGAATCCAGGTGATGGTATCCTCCTCTAACTTATGTAACAGATAAACAGTGACCTTGTGGACTTTCTGGAAGAGGGACTGGCTGAAACTTGTCATTAGAGTTAAGCTTATTAAATATCAATAGCCACTTGAGAGGATTTCCTGAGCTAACTTTCTTTCAGTCTGGAACATTCAGCAAAACAAAACTCTGCCAGAGTATAGATAATGCTTCATTATAACTCCTCTCAAAGATTTGAGTTTACAGAAACTTATTTTGGAAACCTGAAAAAAATAAAGGCTCAAGGATACTATGCCCTGCAAATTTTATGAGCTGTAAATGACAACTTAAATAGTTATAAAATATAGACTTTTAAAATTAGGAACAAAATCTATCGCTAATCAGTAGTCATATTAATTAGCCCAAATATTTTTTAATTTATACAGAAATCAATCAAAAACATCCCTGTACCCTGCACTAGTTTAGTCAGGCTGCTGGTCTTGAGTATTGGTCTTAAAGGCGTTAAGAGTTATGTTTTGTCTTACCCTCTGCAGAAGGTAAGGTGTTCTATCACAGGTTTTATGGACAAAGATTTGCCTCTTTTATGAAACCCTGAGCCTGTGACTTTATGTTCATCTCTCATCCTTACCTCTTGCACTTTCTAATTTACTCCATGACGTGGAATTTTATTCTGTTGCATTTGTTTCTATTGCTGCTGTAACAAATTATCATTAATGTAGTGACTTACATAGCACAGATTTATTATCTGGCAGTTCTGTAGCTGAAAAGTCTGACATGGATCTCACTGAGCTAAAACTAAGGCATCCTGACAAGGCTGTGTTCCTTTTAGGAGGCTCTAGGAGACAATCCATTTCCTTGCTCTTTCCAGCTTACTTAGGTCATGTTCCCCTTCTTCCATCTTCAAAGGCAGCAACACTGCATTGCTCTATGCCTTTCTTCCATAACTCCATCTTTCTACAGCTGTCTACTGACTACCTCTCCCACTTTCAAGCATCCTCGTGATTACCTGGGGCCCACCTGGATAATCCAGGATAATCTCCCTATTTTAAGGTCAGCTAATCAGCACCTTAATTCCCTTCACAATCATAATTCCTTTCTGCCATATGACATAACCTATCGACATGCCCTGGGAATTAGGATATGGACATCTTTAGGGGAACATCATTCTGCCTCTCACATCTGTCATTATAGATGCCTAATAAGTATCATTCTGTTGTGTTCACCGATTGTTTTATGACTGTTGGTCCATTTTCCCAACCACTTTCTAAGAGCCTTAGGGGGAGGGTCCAGTGGATCACAGGAATATTTATGATCTCAGTCCCTGCACTTAAGGGATCTAGGGAAACAACATGAAAATTCTCACCTGATTACTTAACAATACTTTTCAAACATCCCTCCCTTCCATCTGGGGTCTATCTATCCCCATCATGTCTGTGTTCTCACTGAATGTCCAGATGGTCTAAAATATGCAATGCAAACCTATTGTAAAGTGAAATTACAATTCCTGAAAAGAGGCAGGATTTTATGAACTTATGGAAGGTGATGGAGAACTGCTTAAATCACATGTAAAGCTCTCGGGAAATGGAGTCTAGACCAGTCAACATCCAAACAGGATGAACTGGGAAGGATGCTGCTGCCCTGGATACCTCACAAGAGAGGCCTTGGGAAGATTGATGAAGGTTTCAAATGTGGGTCACACTGCAAGGGGAAAAGTGAAGCCAGGAGGTGATATGATGTCATGCAATCTAATGTAATCAGCACACAATTCATTGTCTTTATTCTAAGGATTAATGCGTAGTTATGATTCTAACTTAAACTTTTAAAACTTAAAGAATATATAAATTGAATCACAACCCTCGTCTTAAAACCCTCCAAGGGCTTCCTCTCACATTTAGAATAAAACACAAATTCTTTGTTCTGGCCTGTAAAGCCCCACGTGGCCTTGCGCCTCCACCCTCTCTGACCTCATCTACTTCCCCCTCCACCTTGACCAGTGATCTCCAGCTACACAGCCTTCCTGCTGAGCTCCACCCTTAGGGCCTTTGCATTACTCCACCTTTACGGTCTTTGTATTAGTTTGTCCCTATACCTGCAATGTTCTTCCTACACACTGTTGCATTGCTGGCTCCTCCTTGTCACTTGGATCTCAGGTTAAATGTTGAAGTGAGACTTTCATCATTCACCTACCCCAATCCCTTATTTGAATTCCTGGCATAGTATTTATCACTCTGAGACTTTTCTCGTAACTAGGCAATTTGCTCCAAAAGAGCAAAGAAAGTATCACTGTGGCTCACTGTTGTATCCTCTGTGCCCAGAACAGTGCTTGGCAGAGGGTAGGGGCTCAATAGTTAGGGATGGCATGAAAGAATGGACAACTGGATTTACACATGACTTTATTATTGTGTCATTTTTGATGGCATACCCCTGGGTTCAAACCTAATTTTACATTGTCATGAAATTTGCTCTGTTCTCTGTGAACATTTCTGTTCACTGGCTATGTAGCCAATCAATTCAATCAAAACATTTGGCTTTTGAGTTTGGATAACAACAAACATCTGTGTTGAAAAAAGAAACTGGCTAGACATTTTGGTGTGTATAGATACTATCTAAGCCTCAACATTTTTTCTTGTGTTATCTGCTAAGGGGCCAAAAAAAGATGGGATAATAGTGATGAGTTGTTTTAATCTTAGTTGCTTCAACTAATTTTGATAAGCACTATACATGGAGATTGAATATGGTGATGCACATATAAAAACACTTCACACAGCTCATTTAGTGCTATTATTTTGTGGAAGGTATTATGGTTAAATTTTAGCTCTTAATTGTGCTTACTAAAAATGAAAGGTTTTTTTTGTATTAAAATAGGTAGAAGTCCCAGAAATGCAAATACAATAACTAAAAGTAAGAAATGCATAAAATATAGGGTATAAAACACTTGACAGAGTTGGAAAGAACAAATCAAAAATACAGTTTTTGCCCCACGTTGAAATAAAAAATAATAAATTTACTGTAATAGTACTTGGGACATGAAATGTATTTATCATGCCCAGAGAGCAAACCGATGAGTGTGATTTTTTTTTAATAAGCAGAATAAATATCAGGGCAGATAAATCTATCACAAAATCTATCACAAAAGCAAACAGAATCTCTTCATAAATAGCAAATTATATACCATGCCATGGCCATCTTGTTTTTTGTTTTTGTTTTCTTTTTTTAATCAACTTGCATCAACCTCCCTCCTTTTACCAGTCCTCAGATCTAAATCACACATACTCACTATCCTAAGGTCAAAGCAAATTTTCTCACTGTGCAGTAGTCCAGTACAAAATCATTAAATATTCCCAAGGGTTGATCAGCTGACACTGCAAAGCTCATAGTTTCCGAAGTGAAATGTTATCATGGCCATTTCCTTAAGCACATTTGCTGCTTTTAAAAATAATTTTGCATACTTATTTGAACAATAATTTAATTTACAACCTAATGGCCATATGTCCAGAGCTATAGGATGGTGGAAAATTTTCCCTGGGTAACAGTTTTCATAGAGGATTTAGAAAAAAATTAACAAGAATTAAGGTATGGAATTTAGGATAAGAAGTAGTATAGGAGAAGGAAAACGGCTCAAGCTTGGGAGTCTCATAGATGGGTTCAAATTCTGGTTGTGCCACTTTGCAAGGACATAAACTTTGAGCAAGCTGTGTAAACTTCGGGAGACTCAGTTTCCCCATCTACAAAATATGGATGGTCTATAAACTTTTCAGGCTGCGGAGGGTTCAATGAAGTGATTTCCATGAAACATGTGGCATATGCTGGATGCCTAGCAAATTACCCTGGATTAACTGAGAAGAGCCAGTTTTCCCATGTCAAAAATGGGAAAAAAGGATGAAGTAGGCTTAGATGTTTTAATTTAATGAAGAGGTCATTTTTGACTTTCTGTGGGTAGTGGTCCAACTGGAAGCTCCTTCCTGACACATTTCGTGACTTGGAACCCTTTCTAAGGTCACTGTTTCTGGGGCTGCCTTCCACACACACAGACCTTGTTATCTCCCCCTTCTTACATGGGTAGTGAGATCACTACCCCTCAGGAATCAAATAGTGAGAGCCCAGTATGGGGAATATACTAATTTTGAATCAATCCCCAGTGGGAGAGGGGTTTAAAATGAAGAACCTAATACAGCTCAGGGAGAAACTTCAGGTTTCCTCTCCTGCTGTTTTGTGTGTGCATTAACAATGAAATGGGGCAAAACTGAGGGTGTTGAAACAATATCTTCGGCTTCCCTCCATCCTTTAACCCACTTTCCTTCAAGCTGCTCTGGCTTCTCAGACCTGTGACCACCTGCCAGGCTCCCAAATTCTCTCCCCTCCACTTGGAGCCTATCAAAATCCCATGTGACCAGTCATCCATCACAGGGATGACATTTGATTAAATTATTCACACCAAGGAATAACGGTTGGTAGAAAGTGGGATGTGTTAATTCCTGAGGGATTATTTTTGTAATTTAAAAGGAAAAAAAAATCTCTAGGTACTTTTGGCCAAAGCATCCCTTTAGATTAGGCTGAAGCATCATCTCCTCTATCTGGATGATGTGGTTAAGTCTCAGAAAATGTTCTATAATACAAAGATTTATGAACTATGAGTCAATGAAGTCATCCATTTAGTAATTTATTCATCGAAGTTCTGTGTGCAGTTTAGGTGTTGTACTTAAGTGCTAAAATGGATCACAAGACACCAGGGTGCCTAAATTTTTGGTGTTGGCTTTCTTGATACCACATTGGAAAGGATGTGATTCTTTTGTAATTTAAGCTGAATGGTTACCATTTCAGAGAACTGCCTCATATGACCCTGGTCCATTCCTAATTGTATAAGCATGTCCTTTTGCTATTAATCCCTCCTAAGTCTTGCTACATAAACATGTAAAATAATTTTGAAGACAGTGGTGGAGCTTTATGGAATGCATCCTGCGTAACCCACAACTATACTGTACATTGAAGTGGTAAACACTACCATCTCCAGCTCTAATCTGGGCTGCTTCTACCATTGCTGCCTCATGACGATATATGACCACAATCTTTACAGTGCCAAGAAAACATATTTATTTTACATTAAAAATATGTAAGCAGCATGTGGTTTTAGAACCATTAAGATTTTTCTAACAAAACACAAAACTGGTGTTCCATTTCAATCGTTTTCAGAAATGACACTGTAGCCTGGCACAATCTGAATGAAGGAGAGGTGACGATCTTGGCCACTACTGCTGTTGATCTATCTGTCGTATGGATTCAGTCTTTGTTTATGTAACTTTATTGGTTTTAAGGACGATGGGGTTTGTGTTGAGGTTATCACACGAGAGAACTACACTTGGTATTCCTTAGGATTCTCTAAGGCAGTCCTAAAATTTATGTAATAATCCACCAGTGTTGACAGTTAGTTTTCTGCCATGAATTGCAATCTACACTAAAGAGTCTCAATTTAAGTAGACAGTAACAGAACTATGTCTATTGTTGTTTACAGTTACTTATGGGCAAAAGCAGTGGAACCAGTGAAACATAATGGACTTTGAGGTCTGGGGTGGCTCCTTCACTTCTTCCTGATGTTAGTACTACCTGACTTCTCTGAGCCTCAGTGTTTTCATCTGGAAAACGGGGTTATAGTGAGGACTCAATAAAATAATGCCCCCTGTAGGCAATAAGAGTTCAAAGTTTATGCACATTTACTTTTTCCTCCACAAGGGGGGGTTCTGCTGATTCTTGTGGTGACTGCTGGGAACAGGTGAGGCAGTGTGATGGGACCGGGGAAGGGACCTGAGCCTCACAGGTCTGAAGAGCACTGTCTGAAGGTAGCTGCAGCTGATGTGCCATAGTCTTACTAAGAAGGCACAGTATAAGCCTCTATTACTGAGGAACAAGGGGCTTAATGTTGTTTTGTTCGGGGCTGAGACTTACTCGCATTGTGTCTGCAAAGCAGCAGACTTCAATCTCCGCCTCTGCCACACCCTTGGGACTGCCAGTCCCCACCCTCAACTAGACGTGAAAAGCTCCTTCAGTGCGTGTCTTTTCATCTTTGTAGTTTTGGTGCCTGGTATTGTTGGAAGAATAAGTGGAATGACTTCTAGATATTTGTATTTAGGTAGATGAATCATCTGCAGTCACTTTGTTACAGAGAATGTTATAGAACTGTAGAATCTGAATCAGATCCTTTGTCAGATGATTAAATTCTCCATCCCTCTCTTTTCTTTCCAAGCCCAGAAATAAAACTGAAAAAATAAGGCCATGCATGTTGGCTCAAGCCTGTAATCCTAGTACTTTGGGAGGCTAAGGTGGGTGGATCATTTGAGGTCAGGAGTTCAAGACCAGCCTGGCCAACATGGTGAAGCCCTGTCTCTACTAAAAATGCAAAAATTTGCTGGGCATGCTGGCACATGCCCGTAATCCCAGCTACTTGTGAGGCAGAGGCAGGAGAATTGCTTGAACCCAGGAGACGGAGGTTGCAATGAGCCAAGATTGCACCACTGCACTCCAGCTGGGCAACAAAGTGAGACTCCATCTATATATGTATATAATGGAGTTTGTTTGGGTGTCAAGAGTTTTACATTTATTACTCCATTTTATTGATTGTTCAAGTGTGTGTGTGTTCTTTTTTTCTTTTGAGACAGGGTCTCAGTCTTACCCAGGCTGGAGTGCAGTGGTGCGATCTTGGCTCACTGCAGCCTCCACCTCCCAGGCTCAAGTGATCCTTCTGCCTCAGCCTCCAGAGTAGCTGGGATTACAGGCATGCAGCACCATGCCTGGTGAAATTTTTATTTTTTATAGAGTCAGGGTGTTGTCATGTTGCCCAACCTGGTCTTGAACTCCTGGATGCAAGCAGTCCTCCTGCCTAAGCCTCCCAAAGTGCTAGCATTACAGGTATGAGCTACCGCACGTGGCTGTTGGTATGTTTTGTTTGTTTTTGTTTTCATTAGGGAAATGTCTGTTTTCCTCATTGAGCGAGGCTGTGTGAAAACGTGCCTCTAGTTTAAATTCCTACCTTATCCTTTAATGCCCTGGGATCATAAGTTATTTAGCCTCAGTAAGTATGTCTTTTTAGCTGTAAAATGAAGATTTCTACATCCAGTGATGCTGGGAATAGTAACAGTGATGTGTTGCAAAGGGATTTTTCAACCATGAAATGTGGTGCAATACCTGGTACCATGCAGCTATCACACTCCCTCTCCCCTAAGAAGCATGGGGTAATGCTTGTCACATGTTGGGAAAGTCCTTCAGAGAGTGTGCTCTCTACTGTGCCGAGCAGCTTTTAGAAGTAATCCAGAACATTTCCTTCAGGTGACAGATCCTGCAGTAGATTTTCCGAGTCCCAGAGTTAGTGTTATACAAACTGCAATTTGTGAATCCCAAATTTCATAAGAGCAGTAGCAGCAGCAGATGGCAAAAATACATTTCTAATTCATTTAAAATCTGCTCCAAGAAATGAGTTCTCCCTGTACTCTTTATACTGTTATTTTTCTATATGTCTCTTCTATGCCTTCTAAATAAAATAATTATGAAGGAGAGAGACTGGCTTATGTTCCCCTCTACTGAGAGGCAGCAGCAGTTTATATCCCATAGTTTTACTGGGGAATTGTGACATAAGCCTTTATTACTGAGAAACAAGGAGCTTAATTTTGCTGTTTTTCAAGTCAGGCTTTAATGATGGCAAAGTACTGAGTATAATTTACCTTTATGTTTATGGAATGTTTTCTTATTTTAAAATGCATAGCTGTGTCAAAAGCAATAGTCAGCCTGAGCCAAGGGCTTAAGAAATTTACTTCAGTCTTGTTTGTCCGAGAATTTTATGTACTAAAAGCAAAATTTTAATAGCTGCTTAAAAGTATCTGTTATAATTATGACTGTGATTACAGGGAGATTAGAAAATTAACTGACTGTGGCCATGTGCGGTGACTAAAGTCTGTAATCCTAGCACTTTGGGAAGCTGAGGTGGGTGGATCTCTTGAGCCTAGGAGTTCCAGGCCAGCCTGAGCAACATGGTGAAACCCTGTCTCTATAAAAAAAAAAAAGTACAAAAATTAACCCAGGGTGTGGTGGTGTGTGCTTGTAGTCCCACTACTCAAGAGGCTGTGGTGGGAGAATCACCTGAGGCCAGGAGGTCGAGGCTTCAGTGAGCTATGATTGCACCACTGCACTCCAGCCTGGGTGACAGAGTGAGAACCTGTCTCAAACAACAACAAAACAACAACAACAACAACAAACTGGCAATCAATCAAGAAATATTTATCAGGAGATGATTATGTGCAAAACACTTGATTAAAGCAGTAAGGCTCTTGCCTAAGGAGCTTAAAATCTTAGGGAGACAAGACACACAGGTGGTATAAGGCAGACTGTGTTTATTGGGTGTATCTTCCAAGTAACACCCTTCGGGGAGCCAGGGAATAGGCTGAAGAGGATTGCAATGGTGTGTTCACACCATCAGGCCTGTTCACATTCCAAGCTCCTTTCTGAGCAGAGAGAAAGTGTAGGGCCCTGGCTTCTATCTGGGGGTTTCAGAGCTGGAGTTGATTGAATGAGAAGAGTTGGGACAAGGTTGGGTTGGATCCCACCTGGGAATGGCAGGAACAAAAATCCGAGAGGCATAACTAGTTAGGTCAGAGAAATAAAGCACTTAGGAAAGTAGAGGCTTGAAATATCTCTGGGAACAACAGTTTGCCTTGGAAGGAAGCCTTTTCCTGAGAAACAGTAGCTCCTCCTGTGTGCAGGGGGCCAGGATGAATCCATTGAGCCAGTTTACACAGTGGCTTTTGGTCAGAAGCCCTCTTCCTGTCTTCCTGTTCCTGGCTAGAGACTGGGCCCATCTTCTGATGAGCTCGTACAGTGTTTATCTGAAATTGGGCCATCCAAGAAAATCAGGAACCATGTCAGCTCCTCTCCTGTATAACTGGTTGGTACACTAAGTTTATTATGCATTTTGGTAAAGTTCCCGCTCTCTGTGCTTTTAGGTAATATTTTCCATCTTGCTTTAGTTTTTGAAAGGTTGGTCACTAAGTAGTCAAGATCCATTGCCCTCATGACCAACTTTCCGATGTAGAAAACTGTACAAGGTGTGATGTTGGACTGAATTTGTATTAGACAAATAGGCCATTCCAGGATGGAATGAGGCATTTCTAATGCCGTGGCATTATTTTAAGGTCTATACTCGGGATCTAACTCAGCTCCCTTACTTGATGGCTCAGAAAGCAGTTATAGAAAATTCTCACTAAGCTGGCTTAAGGTGTCCTTAATTATCCCCTTTCACTAATACAGATCAACCATAAACAGAACATATCCTTTGTCCTAGAGAGTTTGGCACCCAGAAGCAAAATCCTTTTGGCATTGGGCAAATTCTCCTGGCCTGTGTCTCTCTAGCTGAGAGAACATGTGCCATCCCTTGAAAATTAGGGCCCAGCAATTGTTTAATGTGACCTTGGTTAAGCCTTTAGATTATTCTTTTGTCTCTCTTCAGTGCCACTGGACAGCTATTGATTAATATTTACTGAATGTTCACAATGTGCCAGCTGCCACTGCGATGCAAGTAGCTGATGATCTGTTTAAATCGCTGCTATTTTGTTTGGCTGAAAGAGTCTGGACTGTGAACGTCATTGCCAGGGCAGCATCAGGGGAAATTAAGTAGGGTCGAGGCCAGCTCTAGGCTTTGTGGGGATAAGCTGAATGAGCTCAGGGGTGCAAGTAGCTCTGTTCTCTTCCCCAAGGAACATGACTTGGAGAAAATATTTATTTCTGAGCAGAGAGTAGATGGTGAGGACCGATGTTTCCCAGATAGAAAGATGCTTTATGTCTAACTCCTTAGGGGAGACAGAATGTCTAGGAAAGAAAGAGGAAACCTTTCTAAGTAGAACTTTTGGCTAGGAGCCAGAAGACTGTCACAAGAATGCCATGTTCTTTGTTCCTCTTTTTCTGTGTGGCTTGGCTTTCTTTTAGTGTTTGGTAAAGAGAGACTGAGAGAGAACAGGCTTTAGGATAACAGAAATGTGACATGTGCTTTGAGGGGAACAAATCAACAGATTCTACAAGGTGACAACACAGATCGGAGCAACAGGGAGGTGGGGGAGGCTGCAGGGTGCCCAGGTCAGGAGGCGAGTGAAGAGGCTCACCGGCTGCCGTTGAAGTGAAGCACAGTAGTAGGTACACAGGATATCTAAAAAGGAATATGTTTTTAAGCTGAGTTTGATCTAAACATCATCTTTAAATATATAAAGTTGAACAATTAAAATTATTTCTGATATAGGGAAAGATAATTTGTGGGATACGAAGGTAGGGAATAACAGGTTTTTTTCTTTTTTCTTCCAGAGCAGTTAGTTTAGAAGTCCTGGGGTTGAGGGATGGGGTTTGATGGCACTCAAAGCTGCAACATTGATATTTTTAGTCAGAATTAGAAAAATATCTTGGAAAACAGTAGAGTAAAATACCAGGAGACAGTCTTTATCGTAGCATATTCTATTTAAAATCATGAGTATTTAGAAATAGCCCTACATACTATCTCAAAAATAAATTATAATTTCAAAATTGTAGCAGAAGAAATTACTATTCAAAGTTCAGCTTTGTGATGTCTAAATGAAAAAGGAAAAAGGCAGGAGAAAGAGGGAGGGAAGAGAGATGGAGAAGTAGACACAGTAATAGAAACAATATAGAAATTAAAAGGTGGATATAACTACTAATACTGTAGAAATTTAAAAAGTCCATAATATGTTTTGATGCACACCCTTCTGCCAATGTTCAATACTAATATGAAATGTATAATTTCCTAGAAAACAATGACTTAAAAAATGACTCAAGGAGAAGTTAGGCATCTAAATATACCAACAACCATTAAATAAACTGAATCAGTAATCAAAAGGCTAAGCTTACCCAAAATACATAAAACTCAGATGGTTTTATATGTGATGCTTAACAAATCTTCAAGCAATAAATAATCTCTTTATTGCATAATGTGTTTTAGAGGATAGAAAAAGAGAAGGCTACCTAACTCATCTGGCTAGTAGCTAAAAGTGAACAAGAAAGTACAATAAAGTTACAGACTGCTCTCATTAATGAATATAATGAGATATTCCGAAGTAAAATATTAGCCAATTAGGTCAGCAGTATATGTGACCTAGGAATATTTATTTAAGAATGCAAGCATAGTTTAATATTTTAAAATCTATTAATGAATATACTATAAAGGAGATTATGTCATAGACCATATATGATCATATCAATAGACACCAAAAATTTTGATAAAATTCAACACTCATTTAGGATTAAGAATTCTAACCAAACTACAAATAAGAACTTCCTAATTTGCTAAAAGATATCTTTTTAAAATAAAATTACATATTAATCTATAACTGTAATTCCAATTGAAATCCCAATAGAGATTCTTATGACACATGACAAGCTTATCTTAAAAGTCACTGGGAGGAGCAAAAGGTTAAAAAGAGCTAAGATACTTTGAAATACAAAAGATAGTGGGGCTTGTCATTATTATGAAGTCTTGGTGACTAAGACATGTGATCTTGGTGTGGGATAGATTAAAAAGGACAAATGAAACAGAACAGAGCGCCTAAAACCAATCCCAAACATACATGAAAATACATGTAGGATAGAGGTGTTATTGCAAATAAGCATGGAAAGGATAAAGTCTTCAATAAAGATGGAAAATGATAAAGCCCTATTTCCCAACATACACAAATTCCAGAGGGATCAATGATTTAAATGTGAGAAGTGAAATTTGAAAACTTTTAGAAAATAATGCAGGAAAATATATTTATGATCTCCAAGTAGGGAGATGTTTCTTAAACAAGACATACAAAGCATAAGCCATAAAGCAAAGTATTAACAAAGTGGACTCCATTAAAATCAAAACTTCTGTAAAACAAGAGCCCCCACAACACAACACATGCGCACGCACACACAACCCCCCCTCCCCCGGCTAACACACACACACTTGGAGAAGATATTTGTGATGCAGAAAACCTTCAAATGATTGTTACTAGAATTAAAAAGCATGCTTACAAGTCAACATAAAGGAGACAACCCAATAGAAAAAAAAAGAGGAAAATAAAGGAATAGGCAATCTATGGTGTGAGAAACACCCATGGTCCACAAATACGTGGAAAGATGCTCAAGCTCACTAGAAATCAAAACACAAACATTTAAACAATGACAAGATGTCATTTCATCCTCATATTGGCCCAAATTAGAAGCCTCGACAATGCCAAGTACTAGAAAAGAGAAAGAGGAATGAAAGCTCTCACATATTGCTGCTCAAAGAGCTAAAACAATGCAATTATTTTGGAGAAGAATTGGCAATAAAATAAAGGTAAAAAAGTGCTGCCTTGTGATTCGCAATTCCACTTCTGGGTGTGTAAAGAGACCCGTGCACATGTGTGTAGGGAGACAGATGTAGGAACATGCATCGCAGTGTTGTTGGTAACAGCAAAAAGTCAGAAACAATTTATATGTCCATCAAGAAAAGACAATATTAAAATCAGTCATGATGTATTTTCACAGTGGAACACCACATAACGCTTCAAAATGGGCCTGTTGTCAAATGGTTAAATCTAAAAAGTATATTTAAAATAATGCACGAAAAAGATAATTTAGGCTGCTGCTAACCTCTGGAAAGTTAAAGAGAATGGGATTGGGGAGGGATACTGGGGAGAGCTTCAACTATCCTTATACACTACTGTTTTATTCCTTAGAAAAAAAACCTAGAGCCATATGGCAGTGTTAGCTTCCAATAAAGCTGGGAAGTGGTTGGGTTATGCTATTCTCAGTTCTCTTCTATAGATCTGGGATAACTCCTAATAAATTGAAGTAAAGGGACAGCAACAAATGAGTTGCTTTTATACAACTGAAGTGAAATGCAGCAACAAATCCAGCAACAACGGGTCATTGAGTCAGCTGAGAGACTAAGACCATCCTTCCAGCCAGGTCAGTGGATAACTGAGGACAGCAGGAACCTATGCAGAGACTGTAGTTACGCCAGGATTAGATGCTTGTTGGTGGTTGGCACCCCATTAAATAACTGCCTCTAAGTTTCGCCACATAGTTGTTTCATCTTCTTTTCACCGCCTTCCTATTTTTAAAACCTGATGCTCTGAGATAAAAGAAACATTTTTGTGCTTTGTAAACCTAGTGAAGTGGACCCTCCGCCAGCCATGTTCTCAACCATCTGGCCTTGCAGAGACTGAGAATCTGGCTTCGCATCAGATTGTAAAAGCGTTGAGAACGTAAATGACTTCTGGGACCAGGAAGGTAAATAATCAGGATCCAGACGTGGGCAGGTGTAAGCCTGGGGAGTGGAAGGGAAGTGGAAAGGGCCTGGAGAAGGCAGATAAAGAGGGAAGTGGCCACAACTTTAGCTGACTGTGGGCACATGGAAATGAGGCTGTGTCATCAGATTT
This sequence comes from Nomascus leucogenys, assembly GCF_006542625.1. Lineage (NCBI taxonomy): Eukaryota > Metazoa > Chordata > Mammalia > Primates > Hylobatidae > Nomascus > Nomascus leucogenys. Next base: position 34,682,261 of record NC_044396.1, read on the forward strand.
TCCAACTCAAAGGAAGCCAGAAATTTTAATTCTTTTTTAAAAATGTGAAATCTCCTGATTTTTAAATGCTTCAAGTAATTTGAAGCATATCTTAAAATAATATGTAGCACAAAACAACAAGAGCAACATGAAGCAAGCCTCTCCTGGATTTTTTTTTCTTTTTCTTTTTCCTATTCATTCTATTTCTAGAGCTCCTTGAGGATTTCTGCTAGCAGACCATCATCTTGTTTAGAATTGGCAGAGAAAGCACCAGCTGCTGGAATCCCACGACCGACTGGGTCTCACTACTGGCCCAGTTGCTAGGAACTTCAAGTGCAGAGCAGTAATGAAGACACACATTTTCTCTCTCTCTCTCTCTCTCTCTCTTTCTCACAACTGTCAACAGTTGGCATGGTCAAAAATAAAGTACAGACCTGACATGTCAGCTTTGTAAAATCCAAACAGGACCACTGAATGAGCTGGAAAGAGCAGTGGCACTCACCACGTGATGAACTGTGACTTCAATGTACACTCTCCCTTTTCTGCACAGTCTCCTCCCACTTCCTCGCTTACATGCATTCCAAGGGTAGCCCCTGAAGGCATGTGAGTTTTTCCAGTTCCTTTACAACAGCTTACTGCAGATGGGGAAACTGAGGGCCAGAGTGGTATAGGTGGCCCGTGAGTCACAACACTGCACTGTTTCACCCGAAAAACCACCCCCGTGTGGAGGTGCTGGTGGTATCTCAGGAATCTGATGAGCACTTTGTCGGGCACAGGTGTGCCCTGAGGGTCTAAATAACACCTGATCGCTTCAGCACATTTTTTTTTTCCTGCTAAGGAGAGAAGATTGCAGAATCAGAAGAAAAAATTTAGAATTGGTACAGAACTGCTCTTGTTTGCAGTTATAAAAAGGAACTGTACATTTTCCCAGCCTACCAAAATGATAACGCTGGGTTTTATTTTTGGAAAATGTACTTTTCATCTTGTAAAAATTTAACGGCCTTTCAGTGACAGGGAAGTTCTGAGTGGTTTTCACTGGCTCTTTTCTGGCCACAGCAGAAGGTGGATGCTATGGCTAGGGCCTCCCCCTGCTTGAAGGGACGGCCAGGGAGAGGAAACACGCCCTCTCCATTGTCTGGGTGCTTCACAGATTGTGCCTGTACAACATTCTTTTCTCTTCTTCCCTCTCTGAGCTAGAGGCAGGGCAGAGGTAGCCAGACCTTAAGATAAGATTGCCAATATTAACATCTAACTTCTGGTAGTACTTTTCTGTCTATAGATGTTTGAGTGCCTTAATTCCTTTATTTTTTAAGATTTGCAATGAGCAGAGATTTCCTTCCACTTGGTGTTAATATAAAATGATCATACATCTGATCATTAATATAAGACTTGGACCAGGGCTTCTCAAGGTTGAACATGCATCTGAATCACCTGGGGGATCTTGTTAAAAGGTAGATTCTGATCCTGTGTTTGTGGAGCGGGCTGCCAGGCTGCTATGGCTGCCAGGTGGTGCTGATGTTGCTGGCTCATGGACAGCACCTGGAGGAGCAAGGGAGCGTTCAGGATAACAGAAAAGGAGGGTGAGAAGGAGAAGATGCAGGTTCCCTCTTTTTGTTCTGAGGGTGTGTCTGTTCTCCCCTCACCCAGGATAATCATCCATCATCCAAGCTGGGAGGAAGCCTCGGCTACCAGCAAAGGCCCAGGAGGAGGCTGCGGGTGTGTGTTTCTTTGTGAAAAAAGATCACAGTGCTAGCAGTCATTGTTCTGAGAACAGCAGCTCTGGTTCCTCAGCTCCCCTGACAAATATTCTCCAGGATTCCAGAGCAGCAGCTGAGGCTGCTGAGGCTCACCAGAGGAGGTGAGCCTGCCATCAGAGGGTGTTAGTGGAAAGAAGCTCTGTGGACTCTTGAAAGCAACAAATTATCAGTTGTGTTTGTTTTGAGGTTGTAGCAGACTAGGTAATTGAAAGAGAGGGTGAGGATGCTATTAGTCTGCTCCAAGATTTTTCCTTGTCGCAGACTGGATGGAGTGAAATTAAGCTCTCAAGTGCCAGGCCTTTTGGCCCGAGTCCCTGGCACACAGATGGTGTCACAGTCAGGCCAGCCCCCCTCCTGCTCCTGACACAAAGGTGATGAGGGCCTTTGGGCCTTGTAGGACTGCAGCAGATGTTGTTTGGTTCCAGCAGCTGAGCAGGAGCCTCGGCTGCAATGTAAACATTTCATCAGCTCGGCCAGTTCTTTTGCTGCTCTGCCTTTGAACAACTCCCTTCCTAGAGGTGTCTATGTCCACCTGTCCAGGCTTTGGCTGGTTAGCTACTGAAGGGCAGGGGCTGTGATGCATTTCCAAAGCTTGCCCTGCTTGTCACTTAGCTTTACTGCAGAAGGCCTTAGATACAGACCTACGGGGAAAGCAGACTCACTGACTGTCCAGATGCTGCAGCTGGTGAATCCCACTCACCACCTCTCTCATACACCCTGATAGAGGTGCTGGCTCGTCAGTGTTCATCATGGCTGGAGTAAAATAAAGCTGGCAGCCCTCAGTGTACAATGTCTTCAAAATTTTTAGAATATAACCAACTAATTCTGATCACTCCCTAGGACTAAGTTATACCTAAGATTTTTCCAAAATAATTTTGGTAATGGTAAAGATTTTTTTAAAAATTAGAATGATGTCCTACTCAAATTAAGAAAAATGAGTTAAAGTAAAAGAATAGTCTCCAACTGATAAGAGAGAAAATAATCCCAATTCATTTTAAATTGAAGATCTGAACTAGTAGGAGAAGGCAAGTCCACAGTTGCCTACTGATATTTCTTTCAGAAGTAAGGAAAATACTGCTTATATTTCATGGAATGCCAAATCATGTCAAAACTGTAAATGACACACTATCTGCTATCAGAAAATAAGTTTCAGGACATGCTATTTCTACATACAAGGGAGAAGTTGAAGTCCATAAGAGGAGCTCTGTTCACCTAAAGGTAAATGGGCTAATAGGTGGATGCTGCTGCTTGCTGCAAGTCACCCAATCCCAGTGGAACTGCACGGTGACTTACAGCAGAAGATGTGAATTTCCCTTTGTTCTCAATGGAAAGACTCTTCAGGACAGGCATGCCCACTACATTGTGTAGGACCATGGGTCTGTGTCATTCTCTTTGTCCCCAGTGCTGTCACACAAATACAGAAGACCAGATTATGTATGTCTTACTCTCTTGCCACACTCTCAACACCTATAGTATGGGTTCTTGTTCACCTGTTGGTCGGCTTGGCCTCGCCAGAGGCCCTTATGGATAGCAAATAACATTCATTGAGAAGCTACTTTGCACCAGGCACTTTCATGTACATCACCAAATCCCACCCCAGTGGGGTAAGGAACACTGCTTTCACTATTCTAATTATGAAAAATCCCAAACTTAGAGAGGTTTTCTATTGCTGTTTTTAAAGTCAAAGGCTGCATGGCATGCATCTGAGCCAGGTTTCAAAGTCATGTTGACTCTCAGACTCTGTCCTTTCTATTGGCCCTGCTAAACAGTGAAAGGGTGGGGACTTGCATTTGTGCACCGCCTTGCCGTTCGGCAATGAAGCAGCCTTAATCCACGTGACATGTAGTCCCCTCCCTGCGGCACAAGAGGAAATGACTACAGTGGAGGCTGGCCATTCTGGCTCACTCTCAAGTTTGGATTTTAATGAATGAGGGATTTGAAGACAAAATGTCACCACTGAGACCTTCAGTTGTGCCATGATGGGACAAGGAAGTGGCTGGGAGTCTGGGAGAAGAACCTGACTTTGTGCTGTGCTAAGCATGGGTGCTGCTGCGTCGGTGCACACAGTGGAGCCTAGGTGATTCACCTCATCAATAAACATCTACTGAGTTCCTACTCTGTGCCAGCCATGGGGAGGCACTGGGAATTCAATGAGGAATATTCTGACACAGTCTTTATTTGGGGGAGACATCGTCCTTTGAGGAGATTCAGGACAGCAGGACAGAGCTGGCCCACACAGAGAAATGTAAAAGTTGTGCTAGGCAGATAAGCTAACCCCTCAGGATATTTTAGACTTGTTCTAGAACTTACTTTTCTTCTTGATGGTTGTACTCTTTATCCTAATGAGAGCAGCTTAGACAAAGAATGGAGACCATGTTTCTCATTCCATGCTCTTCTTTTATAGAAAGGTGCATTTGTGTTTTAAAAAGCTGTTCTCTCTTCCATGTAGAACATCTTGCTATCATTAACTGTTATGCACCACTCATGACAATTCACTGGTGATTTTTTAGGAAAGAAATTAGAGTCACAGAAACCTCTTCAACTTGTAAGAGAAATCTACAGGCTTCCTTCTGGGGGAAGTTTCTTCCCAGAACTAAAGCTGATTAACATCCAAACAACTATCCAGGGACTCTTGCAATGCACAAACCACCACCACATTAGAACTGATGGGGAAGGGAGAAAACTGCAGAAGACCACATCAAAGAAAGCCGGTTTATGAGGTTTAACTTTGAAAGGCTGACTGGGAAATGTTGGGGATGAAGTTTTTCTGACAGAGCTATTTGCCTGAGAAAGACGGTCAGAGCTCTTTCTGCTGAGAACTTTAGTCAATTACAATCACAGCTCCACTGCTGAGATGCCAATTTATACTCAGATGCTGCCAAATGGAGCAATTTCCACAAAATGCACCACATGCTTATTCTCCAAAGACACTCTCTATTTTAACAAGCAAATGGTCACTACTTCAAGGATTCAATAGGCTGTGTGAAGCTGACAAGCTGATATAAGATTTCACATTTGAGCACATTGTTCTTGGCCATGGAAGGGCCACTCTCTAAGGCTGAGAAAAGAGCATGGAGAACTGGTCCCATCAGTGAGAAGCTCCTAGATTTGGTCATGATTATGCTCCAAGGTGTAATGGACTTGCATGATGGAAGCCATTCATTCTAGCAAGAATCACTAGTGAATTTCTGAAGTTTGATTTGGGTAAGATACCATATGAGTTCAAACTATTCTACTGGCTCTCCTATGATATAAAACATGTTTTCTCAAGCACTTTTTAGCGGTAAAGGTAACAACATAAATTTAAAATAGAAGTGCAGTAGCCAATTTATCCATTTGAATAATATACCTTGAAAGCCCTTTTTAATTTCAGAGTTTTACTGACACAGAGAACAAAGGGAGAGTTTGCAGGAAATAAGAGAATTAAGAATGATTCATTATGAAGAGATATTATTGAAAGATTGGTTACAAGAGCAAGGGTTATTGAATAAGTTCAATTTGTAAGTACCTGCTTGGTGCCTATTGCATATCAACACTGGGATGGGACATGCTGGGGATACAAAACTACAAGTAATATGTATCTTGCAGAAGCCTTCAATCTAAGACACTTAAATGCTGGCAAAGGTTATAGTTATGGATTATTAGTTGTGATCTCCTTCTCATGAAATTTGATACTATTTTCTAGGGATGTCTTTATAATGCTTTTCACAATCAAGTATACCAATCAAGATTTTGGTATTTCAAATGTTGGGAACTTTGTGAGGCATGCATTCACTTAATTCATTCAATAAACATCTACTGAATAGCTTTTGTGTGCCAGACACTATATACTTCCCTTCTCTACATAATTTTTCAGCTTCTTTGGTAATAATTCCTGTTGTATGATACTTTCAGTTATAATACATGTGTTTCTACATCTGTTATTCCATTCGTTTCAGCAATCCCGTGAGGTTGGCAGCATGGATATTATTACAGATGATGAAACTAAGATTCAGAAAATTTAATTGTCTGGCTCAAGGTCACATAGCTAGTATGTTTGGTGGGAGGGAACAGAACTAGAAGCCATCTATTTTGACTCTACTTCAATAATTTTTCTTTCTTTTCTTTTCTCTTTTTTCCCCCTTGAGACAAGGTCTTACTCTATCACTCAGGCTGGAGTGCAGTGGCGTGATCTTGGCTCACTGCAACCTCTGCCTTCCAGGCTCAAGTGATCCTCTCACCTTAGCCTCCTGAGTAGCTGGGACCACAGGTGCACGGCACCACACCTGGCAAATTTTTTGTATTTTTATAGAGATGGAGTTTTGCTATGTTGTCCAGGCTGGTAGTTTTTCTATATGTCACAAAATTGCTATCCTTATTAAGAGCCACCATTTTTGTAGTGCTTTGTCACAGGCAGTAGGTAAAGTATTTTGTATACATTACCTCACTTAAATCCTCAAAATTACAACTTATGGGGAAGCCAAAACTCACATATATTAATTTGCTTAAGCTCATACATAGGTGGAAAAAAGTAACATTTGAACCCTTACCCTACACTGTTTCCCATTATGGGACACACTGTTTCCTTTCAGATGAGAACATAACATGAGGAATGTTCCAGTTCTGCATTATTGAACTCAAGTTCAGTTAGAAGAAAAACGACTATAATACAAGTAATATACAGTAATGAATCCAGCCTGAATTATATTCATATTTTTCTCAACGCAATTATATAATTTTAATGTTTTTTTAAAATTTGTTTTTACTGCAGTAAGAACACTTGAGATCTACCCTCTTAACAAAATAAGCGCACAATACAGTATTGTTAAGTATAGGCACCATGTTGTACACAGATCTCTAGAACTCATTCATCTTATATAACTGAAACTTTATGCTCATTGAACAGCAACCCCCCATTTCTCTCCTCTCTAGCCCCTGGCAACCACCATTCTACTTTCTGTCTCTATGAATGTGACTACTCTAGGAACTTCATCTAAATGGAATCATTCAGTATTTGTCCTGTGACTGGCTTATCTCAGTTAGCATAATGCTCTCCGGGTTCATCCATATGGTTGTTGCATATGGTAAGATTTCCTTTTTTAAGGCTGGTAATATTCCATTGTATGTATACAGCATGCTTTCTTTATCCATTCATCTGCTGCTGGACATTTAGGTGGTTTCCATGCCTTGGCTATTGTGAATAATGCTGCAGTGAATAGGGGGGTGCAGATATCACCTTGAAATCCTGATTTTAATTCTTTTGGATATAAACTCAGAAGTGGGGTTGCCTGATCAGATGGTAGTCTACTTTCAGTTTTTTGAGGAACTTCCATACTATTTTCTATAGTGGCTATACTAATTTACATTGCAACCAATAGTGTACAAGGATTACAATTCCTCCACATCCTTGCCAACACTTGTCTTTTTGATAACAGCCAATCTGATAGGTGTGAAGTGATATTTCATTGTGGTTTTGATTTGCATTTCCCTGATGATTAGTGATGTTGAGCATCTTTAATATACCTGTTGGCCATTTGTGTGTCTTCTTTGGAGAACTGTCTGTTTAATTCTTTTGTCCGTTTTTAAATTGGGTTATTTTATTTTATTTTTTGCTATTGAGTTGTAGGAGTTCCTTATATATTTTGGATATTAATCCTTTATCATGTATATGCCTTGCAAATATTTTCTCCTATTCTTTTAATATGGTTTTAATAAAGGAAGGAGCCCACAAAAGCAAAAGTGCCTGAGGCCCATGAAAGTAAATATGCAGCTTTATTCCCTTGTCCCCTCCCTAATGTATCTAAACCCTTGAGGAGGGTCTGTGAGTTGAGTTTTCCTTGTGTTTGCTTCTCCCTTCAAACCCCTCTAGCTGGTCTGGAGGCACACATCTACTTTTCTCTGCCTCCCAAGGCCACTTAAACCTGTCGCTGTCATTAAGCTCAAGGCAGGTAACTAAACCATACCCCAGTTCTTATCTCTGTGCAGCTTCCTGAGCTAGATGCATTTCCTCTCTATGTTAGTGAAAGAACTGGTGCTGGCTTTGTAGGGAATGGTCGTCTTCTTGGGGTCTGGCACCAATTTCTCTTACCAACAACTATCCCCTACCTTGCCCCCAATTGATAGTCATCTGCCTAGTTCTGATTTTGATAAATGAGGACTTTGGTGGAAAAAAGGAAGAGACTCTCCTGTTGAAGGGTTGTTTGTGTTGTGATGGGTGGTGGTGATATTGGGATATGGAGAGGTCCTGGTTAGAGCCTTTCGTGGACAAAGATGTGCACCTTTGGCCAACACATGCCCTTCTGATACTCAGCCATTTTTCTCTATTTTGAGTATTTCTACTTTTAAGAACAAATCAGTTTAGAACAACACATTTTATGTCTTGCTGCCTGAGCTATAACTCAGGCAACTAAGGTAGCATTATAAAAATGTTCACTTAAAGTAGACAATTAAACTTCAGAGTTGCTTTTAATAATGGGGTCCTTTTATTTGTGTGTGTTTTTTGCTTGTTTTTTGGGTTTTTTTTTGTTGTTGTTGTTTTGTTTCTGAGACGGTGTCTTGCTTTGTTGCCGGGCTGGAGTGCAGTGGCATGATCTCGGCTCACTGCAACCTCCAACTCCCTGGTTCAAGTGATTCTCCTGCCTCAGCCTCCCGAGTAGCTGGGACTACAGGCATGTGCCACCATGCCTGGCTAATTTTTGTATTTTTAGTAGAGACGGGGTTTCACCATGTTGGCCAGGATGGTCTTGATCTCTTGACCTTGTGATCCACCTGTCTCAGCCTCCCAAAGTGCTGGGATTACAGGTGTGAGCCACTGTGCCCCGCCAGTAATGGGGTCCTTATTAGAATTGGAAAGCATGAATGTGTGATGATTAAAGAGCAAGAATAGGCTGGGTGCAGTGGCTTATGCCTGTAATCCAGCACTTTGGGAGGCTGAGGCAGGAGGATCCCTTGAGCCCAGGAGTCTGAGGCTACAGTGAGCTATGATTGCACCACTGAACTCTAGCCTGGGCAATGGAGTAAGACCCTGTCTCTAAAAAAAATAATAATAATAAAAAAATAAAACCAAAATCAACCTCCACTGGCTTGTAGACTATTATTTCATTGGCCAATGAAATGAATATCTGCCATGTTTGCCAATCATTTCAAAGAACTGGATACAATTTTTCCTGTGAATTCTCATGTCATCCTTATGAGGTAAAACGCAGAAAGAAGATAACAGCCAAATAATGTTGGAATCTATCTACAGCGAGTGGCCATTGCTCCACTGCCCTAGTCTAGAAAATGATAGTAGTGATGTCATCTTTATCTGACATAAAAGAAAAAAAGACTTTGAAATAGGGCCGCTGTCACTGGATGAATGGTTCAGGTCGTACCATGTCTAGTATGTGCTAATAACTAACCTGAAATGTGAGTGGATTTGTAGGGCATGCCTTTTCGAAACCTCAACAAGCAGGAGCAAAAAATGTCTCAACTCACTAGTTATATTCATGACAAATGTAGCTTGTGTCACTGTGGACTACTTTTTACATAGGTCCATAGATCACACACTCATTTGACTAAGTTTAAAGAAGAGCCATTGTTTATTATCAACAAGGTAATCTCTGGCCCACTGCTTTGTTTTGTTTTGTTTTTGGTAGAGAAAGGGTCTCCCTTTGTTGTCCAGGCTGGCTTCGAACTCCTGGGCTTAAGCAATCCACCCGCCTCTGCTCCCAAAGTGCAAGGCTTATAGGCGTGAGCCACCACTCCCGGCCTCTGGCCCACTGTTTTAAGACATGCTCAACACGGTACTTATTGTACGATATAGGTAACAACTTTTTTTATAAATGAGTAAATATTCACATCTGGAGCTACCTGATTTCTCATATCAAGCCATATGTTTCACAATATGGTATTTGGTGACATATTAATTAGGTGTTACTTGTGTAGATACTGTCTAAAATACAGGAAAATTAAGAGGGTTATAAAGGGATGGACAATTGACTCATATCTCCAAGTCATTGGCTAATTATTCATTTATCATTTTTTATTAAGCTTCTACTATATGCCAGGCAAAGTGCAAGATATAGTTTGGGATTTAGAAATTCCTTGGGACTCAGAGCTGAAGGACACAGTCCCTGTCCTCAAGGGGGCAAGTCCTTTGGGACAGTGTGCAATACTGAGATGTGTAGGATGCTGTGAGAGCACAGAAAAGGGCCACAAGCACACACTGGGGGTTCTGGGATGCCTCCCTGGAGAGGCTGACACTTCCACCTGAATTAATTTCGAAGGCTGTGATTAATTTAATTGGGAGTCCCTAACTAAAAGAAAATACCTACCTTCCTGTGCTAAAGCATTAAAATAAATGAGATGAGAATTTTGCTTTTCTTTTAAAAAATAGTAAAATGAGAGGTGCCCATAGCAGCTGTTGGGTTGCTTGTAGGAAGTGCACCCACTTCTATGAATGCTCCTGCAAGTGGGTCCTGAGAGGTTCAAGAATGTTACCTTGACAAACGTGTATTCCCAAAAGGATTGTTCTGAAATGTGTTCAAACAGAGCAACTGCAATAACAAGAATTTTAAGCTTAACTCTCAAAATCAAGTGCTTTTGGAGTGGAAAACTTGATATTTTTGGGATCCTGTGTATGCCTATCTTGTACCTGTTAGGCAAAGATGTTCAGTAGAAACTTAAGTTGGGTAATTGAAGCTGAGGTAGAAATAAATCTGTGCAAACATACTTAAAGGACAGTTTCCTATTTTCTCAGCTTGCTCTATTGACTGTCCCTATGGGGCACTTTACTGAATTCAGATACCATCGATGTTTGAAGCAGATAATGTTTCTGTTTTCCAGTAGAATGCTCTCAGTATTGAGTGGAACTGGGAAGGATGGCTCGTCAAGTCACACATACATTGGGAAGAGCAATGCGAGTGTGTTCCAGGAGCAACACAGCACAAGTTTCACAATAAGAACTATTTTTCTCCAAAGTCAGAATGCTCAGCATACTCAGATGTTTTTGTTGGTCTTTTCCATTACTGATAGCCCTTTGTGGTCCTCATTTCCAACATCTGAATGCCAATGTGCAAAGAGTTGAAATGGGTCATTAATTCAACAAATATTTATGGAATGACCACAATGGGGCAGGTCTTGTGCCAGGAGCTGGGATACATCACGGCCTCTGCCTTTGTGGACATGATAGTATAGGGTGAGAGACAGATGGTATCACACAAACAGATTACTGCAAACAAATAGATGACTACAAGTAGCACTGAACACCAAAAGGAGAGGGACAAAGTGAAGTTAGAGTGGATGGGGGTCAGGGTGTTTCCTTAGGATGGTCAGGGGATGTTTTGCTGAGGAGGTGACATTCAGAAGAGACCAGAAGGATAAGTAAGAGGCAGTGAGTTGAAGAATAGGAAGACAAGAATACAGAAGGCATGAAAGAGTTTAGTGTGTTGGCAACTCTGAAAGTCCAAAACTTTTAAGAAGTAAAGCTTTTATAATTTTGGAGTTCTGCGAATGACTCATATGTAAGCAAAGAAGAAGGGGTGAAGACTAATATTAAGCAATTGTTATGGGACTATTCTAAGTGATTTTATAATGATTATCATCACCATTGTTAATTATTTAGTGAGTGTCAAGTACTATGCTATACGTATTCAAAATACATTTTCTCATGAAATCAGCCAAACAAAATATGTCCTTGGAGTTCCAGGGAACTTTTTTCAGAGAGAGAGAACGGAAAAGAACAATAAGATGGGTCAGACAGGAAACTGAGGCACAGGCCTGGGCACTAGATGCTCTGGGGCAGAGTATTTCTATAGTTAACGGAGGGGTATCTGGTCCTGGTGGAGGGAATAGAATCTCAAGCCTTTGGGGGCCAAGCAAAGGACAATTGTAAGGGATGGGGAATGAAAACAGGAGTGGCAAGGGACTCTCAGGCGTTTCTGAGCAGAGGCCAGGCATGCTTAATTTATGGCTACAACTCAGCCAACAGCAGGATGAAGTAAAGGGAAAGGCCCAGAATAATCCTCAGAGGTCAGCCAGAGCCTGTTGCAATAATTCTGGGAAGAGACCAAAGGCCTTTGCCAGGAGAGTGGCCATAGGCAGAGGAGAGAGACACAGGTGAGACAGGTGGGAGGTGAATGAGGCCCAGCAGGAGGTTGGGGGAGAAGATGAATCCTGTTAGGTGTCAGCAGGACAAACACATAAGTATCTAATGCTGGTTCTGATTCCTTCTCGCACCCACTTCATTAAACCAAACAGAATCCCTTCTGAGAGATTTAATTAACTAGGGCTCTAATAGAGCCTGGCCGGCAGCAATTCCTATTCCTTCACAAATGCTCTTGAAGAAACATCAGATGGCTAATCAAGCCATGCAAGGAAAGAGGAGAAAGTGCTGGGGATGGCTCTATATAACATGCTGTCTGTAGAATCCTATTACAGTCACCTTCGTCTTTCTGCTACTTTCCATATCTCTATTGGCAAATTACATGTTAGCACACATCGGTATTCACAGAATGCATCAGAAACCTCACCTATCTTGAGCCTTAATCATTAGCTCAGAGCTCATACCCCTCTGGCACATGTACACTGTAGGTTGACCTTAATGGAAGTGAAATAAATTATTTATACCTCCTCTACCACAGGCAGAAGGGTGTCTACTAAGGGAACTCACAGGTTTTTTGCTTTGGTTTTTGTTTTAAAGAACCAGGATAAAAGAGAATAGCTTCAGAATAAATGACCCACCTTAAAGACATAAAAGATAGACTTTGGATTGAAACAATTTTGCATTCTCATAGATCTATTTAGTGGATATTTTCCTTGATAGGGAGCATGAAAGGGCCACCATTGTCTTCTGGGTGGACACCAGGGGCACTAGACTCTTCAACCTGATGTTTATTACTCATTTAATGACTTTTGTGTCCTTTAAGTTCTGATCCTTTGCCTTGGCCACCACACAGTCATTCTATCCAGGAAGTACAATTGGTTTGAATCAGGATTAGGGAATCAATTGAGACACCAACTCTTAGATCATTGACCGCTAATGATGACACGATGGTGAGGGCCCAGGTGGGAAGACAGCTCAAATGGCATTGCTGATAGGGATGCTGATACAAATATATGCCTGTTTTTTTCTTTTTCTTTAAAGGATTTTTTAGTTGACCTGGGCTTTTGCATAATAATCTGGTGTGAATTCTGAAATCCACTAAAATATACAAAAACCTAATAAAAATTCCACAAATTCAAAATTTATTATCATTTTGATAGGCTCAAGCTGTGTTGGCTTATTTTTGCTTGGTAAATGCTTTCTTAATAGTGTAAAATTAGTAGTGCAAACCAGATTGCAGAGGGAATGTTTAAAATACTTAAAGGACAAATTGTTTTCAGCACTGACAATCCCTGTAGGAGTGCTGTTTACACAGAAACAAATGACACGCTGCTTCTAAACCATTAGAATTTATTAATTAAATCAGATCTTCCCTACTAGGCAGCACTGAATTGGCTTATTTTGAGTTATTTTATGGTTTTTTCAGAGAATAAAACTGTACTTCTTAACATTATATTGTAATTAAAAAGAATACTTGGAATAGGGCAAAAAACATGGGCTTTGAAATCAGAAAAGTCTGAATTTGTATCACAGGTTTTTAATTTAACCATCTTTGTAACTTTGGTTGGGTGGCTTAATGTCTCCGAACTTTAGTTTTCTCATAGATAAAGTGAAGAGTGTATGCTGACCTTTGTGAGTCTCTATGAAGATACCACAGTTACGTGTAAAGCTGCCAGAACCACTCCTAGCACATAATAAGGGCTCATTAGTGTTTCTACCTGGACAGCCATCGGATTGAGAAGTAAAAATGAAAGTCCCACAGAAATACAATATGGGCCCACAAACTAGAACATGAACAAGAGTGGAGACCTGAGTAATGATAGTAACAGTAAAAATAACAGCTTCATTTACTATCAGCTATTATTGAATCCCCCTTTTCACAGGTGAGGAAACTAGAAACTCCTCTCCTTTATAATTTTAGTGTTAAATCCAATGACCTAGATATAGAAAAGGAAAAGATTCTCAATAAAAATGATCTTAGAAATCATAAAATCTCTTTAATATAAGTATCTTGAAAAACTTCATGTTTAGTAACTACTAAAAATTTTGTAGGTCTTAGGTTTTGTGTAAAAAAAATTGTAGAAAGGAATGGACTATACAGTTATTGGCCACTTTTAACTAATAGCCACAGCTGGCAAAAATACTAGCGCATTCATGACTTTTACTTCTCTTTACACCTGTATTTATACCTGAAAACTAATTATTTGTTTAACTAATTAAAAAGATTAAATTTGCCTTGTCTCTAGACTTGCAAAAATTAAAAATAGCGGCCATTTTTTTTACAAGTTTCTTTGAGTTTCAAATTGCTAGTGTTTCTCAATGAAATGAAGATGCAATCAAACATTTCTTAAGATGGTAACGACTCTTTTTGTTTGATTTTTTGAGACTGAGTCTTGCTCTGTCGATCAGCCTGGAGTGCAGTGGCGCAATTCTCGTGTCTCACCCTCCAGGGTAGCTGGGACTACAGTTGTGCACCATCATGCCTAGCTAATTTTTGTATTTTTAGTACAGATGAAGTTTCAGCACGTTGGCCAGGCTGCTCTTGAACTCCTGACCTCAAGTAGTCTGCCTGCCTTGGCCTCCAAGAGTGTTGAGATTACAGGCGTGCGCCACCGCATCTGGCCTTGGTAACAACTCTGATAAGGACAGTCTTTGGCCACAGGAGACGTAAACTATCCCTATTTTACAGAGGATTCATGGGACATTACGAGGCCACCATAACTAACAGTAAGTAAACTTTAAGCACATCATTAATTTTAACAAGATCAATGAACTTTTTAAAATTAGTTTTTCATTTGCTTTGTTTTTCTGGTCAGGCAGGCCGATTGAGAATTTCCTTTTGGCAGGGAACGTTTATTCCAGTCCTGCTGCAGGCAGGCTGGGTGAGCAGCCCACCAGGAAGGGTCAATGCCGAAACCATCTTGGGCCTCCTCCCACATTCTGCTGCACAAAGGGACCCTTGGTACTCAACAGCTGAGTTTCAGGAGTTTGCTTCTACCTGTACTTTACAGCAGGTGCTGCTGCCTACCCTTGAACCATCAGGCTTCTTTCGTGAGCTTTTATCTCTCAAGACCAGCCTCGGGAAATGGTGCTGTAATTACCTCTGAAAGGATGTCAAGTAAGAGGAACTAGACAGCATTCCTTGGCTTTTAAATTGCGTGGATATGATCAAATTCTTATTTTTGCCAAAATTGCATTATAATAAATGACATAATGGTTTTGAGGTTGGAAATACACAGAAAAATCATGATTTGCAAATTTGATCATTTTGATTTCTTTCCATTGGGGACATTAGCAAATGTGTAGGAGCTCAACAATTATAAATGGACTTTGTTCAAATGAGACACTTAAGCTGAAAAGCAAGAAAAATCACTCTCATTATGGATCTTACTATTTTGAGAATATATAAATGAATGTACATAGAAAAGAAACTTCCGGTGTCCTCCTAGCTTACTGAGGCTTAAGGTGTGGATTCTTCTAAGCCAGATAATTAACTTACTAATGTACTAATTTGTGAGAAGCTACAGTATGCTCTATGTTTTGTAAAGAACTTTAGTGGTATTAAAGAAATGACACAGCTCTTGATTTGAAGTGGCTTATAATACAGTATACACACATAAAAACAACTTGTAAATATTTTCCATGTAAATCGGAAACTTTTCCTTCAAAAGTCTTTTTGGTTCATCCTTCAAGAAGATGCATCATGCATTTGAGAAATATCTGAAGGGATACTCATCTGTTCTTGTGACCATTTAAATATAGATTGAAAAAAGGACAGCGGAATGCATCTTGCCTCTTGATTTCCTTATGCTAGGGGTAGAAATGACTTCTTTTGAGTGCATTTCCTCAGATAGCAGTAAAGGGCCTGCTTGCTATGAGATGCTGCTTCTCCAGACAAATGCAGCTGCAGCTTTATAGATGTGAGCAGAAACAGGAAAGACCAAAAAGCCAATGATTTATTTGAGGGACTCTGCCCATTACCTGGTATTCAACTGGTGTTACTTTTAAAAGTCAGCAGAGAAACTTTTTTTTTTTTTCAACAGGCTTTAATACAAATGACTAGTAAGCACATGAAAAGATGCCCAACATCGTTAGCCATAAGGGAAATGCAAATAAAAACCACAATAAGGTACCATTTCACATCTACTAGGATGACAAGAAACCAAAAGATAACAAGTGTTGATGGGAATGTGGAGAAATTGAGACTCTTCATACACTACTTACTGATGGGAATGTAAAATTATGGAGCCTCATTGGAAAAAAGTCTGATGGTTCCTCAAAAGGTGAAACAGAAGGTACCATATGACCTAGCAATTCTACCTCGTATACTGAAGGAAAAATGAAAACATATGCCCAGACAAAAACTTGTACATAAATGTTGACCTCAGTATCCTTAATAGCCAAAAGATGGAAACAACCTAAATGCCCATCAGCTGATTAATAAATAAATAAAATATCCTATATCTATGCAATGGCATATTGTTTGCAATAAAAAGAAATGAAGGCTGGGTGCAGTGGCTCACGCCTGTAATGCCAGCACTTTGGGAGGCCAAGGCTGGTGGATCATCTGAAGTCTGGAGTTTGAGACCAGCCTGACGAACATGGAGAAACCCCGTCTCTACTAAAAATACAAAATTAGCCGGACATAGTGGCACATGCCTGTAATCCCAGCTACTCTGGAGGCTGAGGAAGGAGAATTGTTTGAACCTGGGGGTTGGAGGTTGTGGTGAGCTGAGATCACGCCATTGCACTCCAGCCTGGGCAACAAGAGCTGAACTCCATCTCAAAAAAAAAAAAAAAAAAAAGGGAAAAAAGAAATGAACTACTGACTGATCCATGCTACAGTGTGGATGAATCTTGAAATCATTATGCTACATGAAAGAAGCCAATCCAAGAGGACCATATACTGTACTGTGAATGTATATGAAATGCTGAGAATAGGCAAATCTAGAGAGACAAAAAGTAGATTAGTGGCTTGCTTAGGGTTGGGAAAGTGTAGAGGTGGGATGAGGAGGTGATGGCTAAGGGATAGAGAGTTTCTTTCTCGGGGTAAAGAAAATGTTCTAAAATTGATTGTGGTGATGAATGCAGGCCTCTGTATACATTGAAAACCATTGACTTGTACTTTTAAATGGGTAGATTGTATGGGATGTGAATTATATTTCAATAACGGTGTTATTTGAAATAGGCATCAATGTATTGATAACTCACAGGACACTGCTGCTTGATAATATTCCACACTACACTTCCCCACTTTGCTTGCTATACGTGAGGAATCTCAAGTCAACTCCTTCTTATGTTTCCCCATCTGTGAGATGCCAATAACCACAGCAGACCACTTCATCCTTTTTCTTCCTCATATGGGCCCAGAGAGACCAAACATTTGTGTCCCAGATTCACTCTGAGAGGTCCTCCTCTCTCTGAGACTCATGCTTTAAAAATTGGAGGCATTAATTGTGAAAACTGAAGGTTCGTAGGGTCAACCTATGAGGACATTTTGCAGGAGCAATCATCTTAGAATTTGTGTAATCCTCTATTTGTGATGGGGGCAAACAAAATTAGAAGCTCCATTCTTGAAGCCAAGACTAATTTACATGAGATAAATGGCATAGCAAACAGAGAACATTATTACCCTTGGAGAATTACATTTATTCAGAGAAAGTTACCAGGAAGAGGAGCAACTCTTATTGTATAAGACAACGCGTATTGAGGAAGAGAGAAGGCAACAATAAAAGCTGTATTTTCGGATGGTCCCATTCTGTAGCCAATTGCAAGGCCACTGGCAATGCTGGCAGGTTCTATTAGAGATTTATAGTGACAACTATCTTGAAACTTCATGTATTGCCCACCTCATTTCCAGATCTTTTCCTGATATTCTTCGTTGTATGAGAGGGTCATAACTACAGTGTCAAGCTGTGGAGAAAAGCAAGTTTGTGCTGCCAGTTTAGCTCTGCAAAGCAGGAAAACTGCCTAGTGCCTTAACACAAAACAATGCAGGTATGAAAACATTATTTAACAAATTTCAGTAGAAAATGGCTAAGCTGTACATTATAGTAGAGAGTCAAAGTTACTTCTTGATCTAAGCATATATATATATATTTTTTTCTTGTAAAACCACACTTCTTTTTTAAGAAAGTTAAAATAGTGCTGTTAATGGACTTGATTATGGTTTCCTTTAAAGACATATCTTAAAATTATGGAAATCTCATAAAATATTATTGGACCAAAGCAATTTAATTTAATTAAACTTTTTAATGATTTTAAAATATTATACTTTAAAAAATGTTATCTATCTGAACTAGAATGTAGTAAATGTGGAGTTTTATGTGTTACCATTCTGTCTGTTAGTTCAAAGTACTGAAATATATCATCTTATGACTACCTATGCATGTAGGAAGGTAATGAAACTAAAAAATGCTCAGTTTTAACATTTAAGGCCAAGCAGATAAGGTTTAACAACTTTTCCAATATAACTTTTAATGTCAGAGACTAACTCCATTTTAACTCTAAAGTTACTCTTAAACATCAGCTAAGTAAGATTCCCTTTTTTCTTGGCCTAGTGGAAAGAATGTAGACATTGCAGGTTGACAGATCAGATTTTATATTCCCGCGCACCCACTTGTTAAGAAATAATCGCAGGAAAGTTACAAAACTGCTCAGAGCTTCAGTTTCTCTATTGCAAAATACATTGTGGGGAGAATGAAATAAGGCAATATATACACAGAGCCTGAAAATACTAGGTTTTTGATGAGTGGATCGCCTTTCCAGGGTTATTGCATTGTGATCATTGGTTCAAACGCAGTTTTGATCTATTGTGTTTAATGAAGTCCTCTAATTCTTTTTCTGACTCTTCATTCTTCTTCCCCCTCTTGTCTGCCACCTTGCCCCATTGCTTCCACTTCATCTACCCACCTCCATCTCCAGGCAGGCACTCTGCCACTCTTTTTAACCCATTGCAAACAACCATCTCGTAGGCACCTGGGATTTTATCATTTTCAGCTCTTTGTGAACTTGACCTCCAACCTACTTCTCCAGCCTCACTAACTGCCATTTTAGTCCTTAAGTTCTACCCTGCACTCTTCATGAGCTTCTTCTCACTCCTAGAAGGGCTAGCTTCTGGAAGCCAAGATAACCATATGCAATCTTAAATCTGTGTCTTCCATATGCTCATTCCTCTACCTGGAATGCTCTGCCCCTTTCCATTCAACTAGTCAACTCTTGCTTCCCCTTCAGTTCTCACCTCAGTGACATTTCCTTAATGAACCTCTGGTCCAGGCTCCATCCTGCTTCTAAAAGCTCTCATACCTTTCACCGTGCGTATTGTTCAAGTCTGACTCCCTCAAGAGGCTCATGTACCTGAAAGACAGTGATTGTATGGCTGTGGGGCCTAGCACAAGGTCTGGCATATAATAAATGCTCAATAAATATTCATTGAACAAGTGACTAAAAGAATGAATGAAATAAGATTATATTTCTCAAGAAATAACTGCTAGTCCTTGAACTAGGTGCAAAGATTGAATAGTCATACTAAGGAGGATTACAGTCTTTCTGCCCATATACTTTACTTCTGCATTTCCATATGTTTCTGTGGTGGGGGAAGGGGGGCAGGAAACTTTGTTGATTCTCACTCACTCTGTGATATTAACAAATTGATCAATCGAGAAAAGCTAAAATACTGATTCTGGGGCAAGAGGAGAAATGTTGCTAGGCAACAGTATTCCAGTTGTTGGCTTTTTTCTTCTGTAATACAGTATTTTCTAAAATTTAAAATATCATCTCACAATGTTCTTTAACCCACTGCATCCAACTACCTCAAATGAATCTGAGGTTTTAGAACCAAGAACAGTGATTCATAAAAAACGGAAGAAACGCTGATTTGACTTATTTTTTCAGGTAATAATGATACAATACTTAAACTATCTACAGATATTATGTAGAAACAAGTAGAGACATTTCATCCCATCAACATAGAAAACCAAATCAGATTACATAAGCATCTAAATTATCATTTGACTTCTTCAAGGTCTTTCCGATGAGGCCCCTATTGATTCTGTTCAATTTAGTTTCAGGTTTTTTCTTTTTTTGTGGTTGCTGACCTTACCTGGATGCTAACTATCTTAGATTTGCACTGTCCAATATGGCAGCCACTAGCAACATGTGGCTCTTGAGAATTTCAGAGGTGATCAGTCCAAATGGACATCTGTTGTAAGTGTAAAATATGCACTAGATTTATGATATTTAGTATAAAAATGTATATATTAATTTTCATATTTATTATATGTTGAAATGATATGTTGGCTATATGGCATTATATAAAATATATTATTAATGTTAATTTCACCTATTTATTTTTACTTTTTAAATATGGCTACTAGTAAATTTAAAATGTGACTTGCATTATATTATATAGTCAGCCCTCTCTATTCATGAGTTCTGTATCTGTTCATTCAACCACCTGCAGATTAAAACTGTTCAAAAAAATTGCATTTGTACTGAATACGCACAGACTTGTTTTCTTGTTATTCTCTAAACGATTCATTGTAACAACTATCTTCAGAGCATTTATATTGTATTAGGTATTATAAGAAATCTAGAGATGATTTAAAGTATATGGGAGGATGCGCATAGGTTATATGCAAACACTATACCACGTTATATAAAGGACTTGAACATCTACCAGTTGTGGTATCCGTGGGAGGTCCTGGAACCATTCCCCAAAGATACTGAGGGACAACTGTATTTCCATTTCACAGTGCTGGTCTAGATTCCTGGACAGTTGATTTAAAGGGTCTGGAAGGCAAACTGACCTGCCACCAGCTCAGTTAGTCTAATAATCTTTTTTGTTTACCAGAAGCTATACTAGTCCTTGGAGATATAGAAAAATAACAGATCATTTATTTGCCTTCGTGGAACTCATAGTTTAGTGGGGGCTACTGATCGACACATAATTGAATAAGTTTAATAATATGGAAAATATAACAAAGAATATGGAGAGATGATATTGGGTCACAGCAGATGACAGATAACTTGTTTGGGAGGGGGCAATGAGAAGTGAGAAAAAGCTTCCTTGAGGAGGGGTTGTTTGAGCTGAGCATTGAAACAGAA
This sequence comes from Nomascus leucogenys, assembly GCF_006542625.1. NCBI lineage: Eukaryota > Metazoa > Chordata > Mammalia > Primates > Hylobatidae > Nomascus > Nomascus leucogenys. The sequence continues at coordinate 34,703,165 of NC_044396.1, forward strand.
GAAAGGCCAGAAGCCTGAAACATTATGGTATGCACCAACTTTGCTGAAAACTTAAAATCAAAAGCTGTCTGGAGTTTCTCAGATTTAATGATACAGGAAAAAACGTGAGATGAGGGTGAAGAGAGTGCAGTTTTGAAGATCTCTCTGTGCAAAACCAAATTTTATTCTACAAGCAAGGATAAACTTCTGGAGGGTTTAAAGCATAACCATGTCGGGCATATAACCCAGGAAGCTCCTGTAGACGATGGATTCAGACTTAATAAATATAACTGTATGATAAGGATCTCACTGCTTTTAGTAGCCTTTGTATGAGAGCCAGCCATTCAGGGCTAAGGAAGGACGATTTTTCAGAGGCAGGTGTGTGGAGGACAGAGTGCAATAGTGCTGAAAGGTGTTGGTGGGGTCCCCACTGGGAAGGCCTCCTAGAACTAACGTGGGCAGTCCCTTGATGTGGAAGACACAAAATACATTTTCACTGGACTGAGATGGATCTTAGCTAGGTGACCTTCCCTTTTCAATTCTGCTCATAGCTTGTCTGGATTATTGCTCTTAGTTTAAATGCTTGTCTTATTATCTTAGGCCTTCTAACCTGACCTGTAACATTTGACCATGTCCCCTCCTGCCACAGTGCCTTTGCACATGCTACTATTTCTGCTTGGGATGCTCTTTCCCCCTCTACTTCCTCCCACTTTTTCTCCAATGTCAGCTTAAAGATTACTTTTTCGGGAAGCTTCCTCTGACAACTTGGAGTTGCTCAACTTTCACTGTTCTTTTAGCACCTAGCACAGGTTAGCTACATTTGCTCATTCTTTGATTAAAGTCAGTCTCATTATCTACACTGCACCTGAAGAGGGCAGGTGTCCTATGTGTTTCTCCTCACCATTGTACCCCCAGATTATTGGCGCAGTGTTCTGCACTTAGCAGATACTTGGTAAACATTTGTTAAGTGAATGAATGAGTTTTTATTCTTCTAGGCATTTTGAAAAATCTGAAAAAGTATGGCCCAGTGTTAGCATTATGAAACATGACAGTCCCAAGGATAAAAATGAAAATCAAAAGCTAAATTTTAAATAGTCTTTTCATAACACTTAAAAAATATATAACTGACACTTGTGTATTATCTCAGATGTATATGCCCAGTGCATATGTAAGAACGTGAGCTTTTACTCATTCCAATTTATTTTGCCTGCTTAGGAAAAATGCATAATATTTAAAAGGTAGCAAGATCCAGTTTAGGGAATGCCATAATAGCCTTCTTGACTAGGTTTGACTAGTCCAGGAAGCAATTAGATGCTCTAAATAAAAAGTAAATAATATCCCATAAATAAGTAAATAAATACCTCATAGGATTTGAAGCAAAATAGCCCTAAATGGTTCTAATTTAATTGAGGGAAATGTTTCAGATTTACAGATGAGTTTTTGTCCCTTTTTTTATTATTTTAAGACAATATCTCATGGATAGTGAGGAGGGTAGATAAGAAAGCTGAATATTGTGGAAATATCTATCTACTTGTATGGAAAAACACTACTTAAAATTTTAACATAAGAGGAATTTGGAAACTGGGAAAATCTTCATTCAAGTCACGTGAAGGTGCAGAGAAAAGGGTTGTCACTTTAGATGCATCCAAAAAGGGCATTTATAGCACACTTTGATGGAGTGGAAACAGTAAGTCTCAGAGAATTACAGGAGTCACTTTATTAGCATTGGTTTTAGTAATAACATTGAAGATGGCTAACATTTGTTTAATTCTTTCCAGGTTACAAAAGCACTTTCACCTAATGATGCACTGCTTAATTCTCACAATAATCCCATGGATCAGTGATTACTCTTATTTTACAGATAAAGAAATCGGGCCGGGCGCAGTGGCTCACGTTTGTAATCCCAGCACTTTGGGAGGCCGAGGCGGGCGGATCACGAGGTCAGGAGATCGAGACCATGGTGAAACCCCGTCTCTACTAAAAATACAAAAAATTAGCCGGGCGTGGTGGCGGGCGCCTGTAGTCCCAGCTACTAGGAGAGGCTGAGGCAGGAGAATGGCGTGAACCCGGGAGGCGGAGCTTGCAGTGAGCCGAGATCGCGCCACTGCACTCCAGCCTGGGTGACGGAGCGAGACTCCGTCTCAAAAAAAAAAAAAAAAAAAAAGAAATAGAGGCCTAGACATTAGGTAAAGTATCTTGGGTCAGGTTTCCTAGAACCGGAGCCTGAGACAGGGATTCTTGTTCAATGATATATTGGACGAGTGCTTTCAGCAGAAGGTGAGTGAGGAAAGTAGGATGGTGCAAGGGGAAAAAGCGATGAAGGAATATGGTCTCAGCTGGAGGTCAGATTGAGCTTGATCCCTCCTGGAGTTCTGGAGCATGCTGCACCACATAGCTGGTCCCACCTGGAGGCAAGGGAACTAGCCTTTGTGTGCCATGTCAGCTCAGCCACAGGCTGCTGAATTTCCTGGACAGCTACTCTTTGGCCTTCCATGAGCTTCCATGCCTGGAGAAGCAAAGAGCTGTGTTCCGTTGGAGCCAACACTCTGAGCAGTTGAGGGAGTAGGACAGTAACCTGATAAAGGGGATTGGGAGGAGGAGCTAACAATATTTACTATAAGCGGCTGTCCAAGATAACACAAATAAGTATCAACTATGCTTTGGAGTCAAACCTACTGATTGCAAATCTAGTGCTCTTTTCAACACAATTGAATAGAAACCAATGATTTCACTCCCTCTCCCCTCCAGAAAAAGAGGCTATTGCCACATGAAGGAGTGGAATTTATTACCCATATGCTAGTGCAAATACTCTCCGAATAGTCACTATTCTGATGCTACTGATTACATTGTATTAATGAGAAAGTGTTATGATCACAGATTTATTTTCTGAGTTCTATGTATGAGAAATCCAGAAGTGAAAAATCCACATTACGAAAAAGTTACCTCATCAACTTTATAAACTTCTAAACTAAACTTCTAAAATGATGGGCAATTAAAAACTTTTTAGTACTTGCTCACTGTTATACATTCATTTATAAAATACCTTTACAAAATGAAATACCTTTACATAGAAAAATAAGAATGAGAAATTAACCATCAGATTCTATTGGAGTATCTCCACCATCCTGTGCAAAAAATGATTACATTTGAACTTATTCAGTTGTAGATTATCCACTGTAGAATATGGCTATTGATGGCTTTTGCATCTCACATAAATACTTAATAATATATTCTGCTATAAAACCAAGATTAATGTAATAGAACTATGGGCCCTGCAATATTTCAACTGTAGTTTGTATCATAGTGGTATAAGCATAAACAAAAAAGTAAATAAAATATGTAATACTGCTGATGAGTAATATAAACCTCTTTTGATTAGTGGAAAAATAGTAGAAATGGTAATGAAAAACATGGTACAATAGTGAAAAGAGGATAATATTGTTTCTAAAAGTTATATCTGGGAAAAAGAACATCAGAAATACATTCAAAATGGTCTTTTCTTTTCCCAGGCAGGGTCTCTCTCTGTCACCCAGGCTAAAGTGCAGTAATGCAATCAGAGCTCACTGCAGCCTTGACCTCCCAGGCTCAAGTGATTCTCCTGCCTCAGCCTTCTGAGTAGTTGGGACTACAGATGTACGCCACCAAGCCTGGCTAATTGTTTCTGAATTTTTAATTTTTAATTTATTTTTCATTTTTTTAGAAACAGGGTCTTCCTCTGCTGCCCAGGTTGGTCTTGAATTCCTGGGCTCAAGTGATCACCTCCCTTGCTCTCCCAAAATGCTGGAATTACAGGCATGGGGCACCATGCCCAGCCTCTGTGTGCCTTTTTATCTTTTACACATAACACACCAGATTTTCTTATATCTAATCAGGAACCTGTAATGACAGTAGGGAAAATCCTGGAACTCAGCAGTACATTTTTTTTTTGTTTGTTTCCTACAGCTTCTACATTAAAAAAAAAAAAAAAAAAGGAAGAAGAAAGAACGCTTTGCTCAATTCAGGTAAACATCAGCTCTCCCCTCCAAAAGAGTGGCAGCATCCTTGCTTAAACAAATCATGCCAATGGTAGTACTGGAATCTTCCCTTCCTTTACATGGAGCCATTGGACAGTTCAGAGGGTGGAACCTGACTAAATGCTCAGTGAGAGGTCTGGGGTGGAAGTCAACTTGCCTGTTCTCGAAGGGTTCGTGCCACTTATGAGAAAGTGATGGAAGTTCAGTTGAGAGGTACACTGCATTTAGTTTTCGGAGGAGAGCTCTGGCTCTGGTACCCATGTCCAATTCTTTAGAAAGATTTAAGGTCATTTGAAATTCTCCACATCAAAATTCATTTTGAACCTCAAATTATAGAATAATGCAAAATGAATGCGAAAATGTAATACAGTGCTAAATAGTACAGTGCAGTCACTTTATCATGCATTGTTCTGTCACCGATTGTCTTAGATGCTACAACTCGTCTCCCCTAACTAGACTTTATTGTCACTCAGTTGTGCCCAGGCCTCAGGCTCAGCACACAGGAGGGGTTTCACATGTACTTGAGATTTAAGGCAGTGACATGGAAGCAGAAATAAGGAGATGTGGAGTTTTATGCAGTTCACCTTTGGAGAGATTCTAGTTCATTCCATAGAAAGAGGCAGTTTGATCATAAACTTTATAGACTTTGCTGCATTAGCTTTAGCTTCTAGGAAGATAATGAAGTTTGGTGATCATCAACTCTTTTTATGGGATATGCTTTAGTGCCTGTGTCTGGATGCCTTGGCTTATGCCATGCCAATCACAGTGGAGAGTTATTCATTGTAGACATATATTAGAAGATGATAAGAGGAGCTCTATGGAATACCGAATTAGACACAGCCACAAATATTGGATTCCCAATCAAACTGACTATAAAAGAAGAATTTTTTAAGATTGATACTCATACAGAAGTCTGTCTTATATGACAATCACACACATGCACACATATAAATGGCAAGAGGTTAGAATAATTAGCCTATCCAATTTATGCCATGTGTTAACTTTCTGCATCTCATTCAGCCAGAGTTATAAAACTATTCCATTACATTTTCCCTTCTGGTATTCTACACACTAACTGGATTATGGAATTTATAGGATTGTGTGGAGAGTACCACATCCCATAAAAGTCTCCATCAAATAATTTCTTTCTGTAAAACAGAATCTGAGTTGTGCACCATAATTACTCATTTGGCTATCATGGGTAAAGAGGCTATTTGCAATTTATTAAACGTAAATGGTGGCTGGGTGCAGTGGCTCACACCTGTAATTTCAATTCTTTAGAAGGCCAAGGCAGGAGGATCACTTAAGCCCAGGAGTTCAGGGCCAGCCTGGGCAACATGGTGAAACCCCATCTCTACAAAAAATACAAAAACTTAGCTAGGCATTGTGGCAGGCACCTGTGGTTCCAGCTACTCGGGAGGCTGATATGGGAAGATGGCTTGAACCTGGGAGGTGGAGGTTGCAGTGAGCCAAGATCGTACCCCAGCACTCCAGCCTGGGTGACAGAGTGAGACCCTATCTACACACAAACACACACACACAAGCGCATGCACTCACATACACTCACACACCCAAATATCTAAATGGCAAGAGCAATCCTAAATACCTTTAATTATGCAAAATTAGATCTATATACAAACGGCCCTGAAAATTTCCTGTTATTGTGTTTATTATTCACTCAACAAACATTTTTTGGGTGTCCACTACTAGATGTCAAAACAGTGCTAGGTTTGGGATACAAAGACAGACTAGATATGGTCCCAGCCCTCACAACGCACATGATTCTATTTGACAAATGGTGGGTGTTGTAGATAACTGACCCTCAATGTACCTTGATGGCAAGACTTTGATTAGCTGGATGCACATAATTGTTAGATGTTAGGTTTTGGAGTCAAAGTCTTAGAAGGATTCCAGACTGCCTCCCAAGCCTTATGTTTCATAGCAGTGAAATAGGATGACACAGATACCTTGCACTGTTGAAGAATGACTGAAAAGAAAAACAGATACCAGGAGAGCTCCTGCTTTTAAAGCATATTTTTGGCTAGCTCTTCTCCAAGCAATAAAGATGCTTAACTTTCTCACTTTAAAAGTCTATAAATTTTCAAAGGAGGGAAGATTTTTTTTTAAAGTAAGCAAGAATGCTGGTTTATATTCTCTTTTTTAAATGATGATTGGCAGATTAAAAGAGTTTATATTTAGGAAAAATGAGTTTTATATTCATACAATATGTGTGCTTAGCATTAGAAAGATTGGTAGAACTCATTCCAGTGTCTCAGGAACAGTGAGAGAAGATGAAAACAGCTAGACAGGAGTAATAAGTTCTAGTGTTCTTTACACTATAGGATGACTATAGTTAACAATCATATATAGTTTCAAATAGCTAGAAGGAGGATCTTGAATATTCCCAACACAAATAAATGATAATGTTTGAGATGATGGATATGATAATTATGTTGATCTGATCATCACATATTATATCTATTGAAACAGCACCATGTACCCTATATGTACAATTATTGTTAATTTAAAAAAATTTAAAAAGAAGATGAAACCAAAGGGAATTATGATTTAGATTTGTAAAATAAAAAAATTACAAGGCTGATGATGGAAAAACCTCTTTTTGTGGCTAAGAAAATGAGTCATAAATACTTAACTGGGCCTTAGAAGAAATACTACATACTTATATAATATATGAATACTATATACTATATTAATATCGCATATATAATTATATGATGTTCAAGATGATGAAAATACTTAAAATAAAAAGAATATTAGATATAGAAGTTTAAAAAGTACAACTTTATGTTAAATTTTTGGTTTCATTTTTTTGAGATATTCTAGTGAAAACATTTCCAATAGCTTGTAAGCTCCTTGATGGTAGAAGCTGAGTTCTTTTCATTACTGTATACCTAGCATTTAACAGTGCCTGAATCTTAATAAGTTATCTATAAGTATTTGTTGAATAAATAGATGGATGAATGAATTAATCAATGAATTTAATATTGAATTTTAGGAGAAAGGAAATGAAACTAGCATTATTTAGACCTATTATATGTTATGCCTTGCCTCGTTTTACATAGGAAGTCACAGATCAGTCCTCTAAGGCAATGCTACTCAAAATGTGGTCCATGGACTGGACCCATCTGCAAACTGTCATTAATACAAGACAAGAAAAGTAACAGAATTGAGAGTAAGCATTTAGAGTTTCTTTTACAGCAATTGTGACATTGCCCAAATAGTCAAGAACATGACTATGTTTATCTCGATTCATTTATTATTATTCTTTACAAAAGTATTGGTCCATAATAAATTGAAACAAAACAAAACAAAGAAAAAAGTAGAAACTCTTCCTTCACCAGAGAGTTTTAAAAACACTGCTGTAAAGTATGTCCTAAAATCCCCACTTTGGAAACCAAAGCCAGTAATTCAAGTAGCTACTAAAGGCTGGGGTGGTTGGAGCCAAAACTCTAAGCACTTTCATATCTGGAAAACAGATAAATCTTGTAGTTAAGGGCTTAACTTTATGACCTATTTTGATTGATAGAATGGAAATAGAAAGCAGTTGTTTTTCTATATTCCAAATGCAAATTGGGCCTCACTGGTGTAAATAACAACCTCCTAGTAGCATTAATATTTAGGATTCCTGCCAGAAACAATGCAATGCAGGAAGAAACACACATGAAATAACAGAAAGTGAAAGCTTTATGCAAGAGGGCAGGCCTGGCTTGTGATCTACGGTGAGGAGAATGAGCGTTTAGGGGGAGAGAATTTAAAATACTTCCCACAGAGATTTCTGTTCTACCCTAGCTTTCCTACTGTAGCAAATATCGCTCTGGGAGGGGCTATTTATAATGAGTTGGGGAACTGAGATAACTATCTGGGTTACATGTGGAAAACATTCATCTAGTGATTCTCCCAACCATTTGCCTGGAATATCTGGGATATTATGGCGAATATATTTGGTGTTTTGTGCCTTACTTTATTTGGACAATCACTTTTTTTTTTTTGCATTTTCTTCAGTTTGAGCATAGAGAAATTCTAATGACGTCTCAGAAAACCAGGGCCTCCTAGATTGGTAGAAACAGATGAGTCCATCAAATGAAATTAAAATCCTTTACACATTTAAAGTGATTTCCCATCCTTGGTTGGTTGTAAAGATGCAAAAGAAATTACAGTCTTGACATAAGAATACTTGAACTTATAAATGAGTTAACGAATATCTGGGAAACCAAACAGCTAAAGTACAATGAAGGGCTGGAAGATGTAAAGAGACTTGTTTGTAGAAGCACTGTTTGCAATCCTAGTGATTAAGATTTGAAAAGCCTGCGAGATTGGCCGTCCCATGTTGAAGTGGAGATGGGAAGACCACAAGGGGGCGATGTTGTAAAGGGTACCAGGCGGGTGCTTGGCTTTCCTAAGGGAACATTGAAGTTTGCTTCTGACCCCAACCTCTTCCTGAAAAAGTGGCCTTTTATTCTGTTTCTTGAGTGGAATCCTGACCCAACTCATGAAATCATTTCACATGTTAAAGGAGCCTTCGCCCCCAGGCTGGCAAGATGGCTGAATAGGAACATCTCTGGTCTGCAGGTCCCAGTGAGATCAATGCAGAAGGTGGGTGATTTCTGCATTTCCAACTGAGTGCATAGTATTCCATGGTGTATGTGTGCCACATTTTCTTAATCCAGTCTATCATTGATGGACATTTGGGTTGGTTCCAAGTCTTTGCTATTGTGAATAGTGCAGCAATAAACATACATGTGCATGTGTTTTATGGCAGCATGATTTATAATCCTTTGGGTATATACCCAGTAATGGGATGGCTGGGTCAAATGGTATTTCTAGTTCTAGATTCCTGAGGAATCGCCACACTGACTTCCACAATGGTTGAACTAGTTTACAGTCCCACCAACAGTGTAAAAGTGTTCCTATTTCTCCACATCCTCTCCAGCACCTGTTGTTTCCTGACTTTTTAATGATCGCCATTGTAATTGGTGTGGGATGGTATCTCATTGTTGTTTAGATTTGCATTTCTCCGATGGCCAGTGATGATAAGCATTTATTCATGTGTCTTTTGGCTGCATAAATGTCTTCTTTTGAGAACTGTCTGTTCATATTCTTTGCCCACTTTTTGATGGTTTTTTTTTCTTTTTTTTGTAAATTTGTTTAAGTTCTTTGTAGATTCTGGATATTAGCCCTTTGTCAGATGGGTAGATTGTAAAAAAATTTCTCCCATTCTGTAGGTTGCCTGTTCACCCTGATGGTAGTTTCTTTTGCTGTGCAGAAGCTCTTTAGTTTAATTAGATTCCATTTGTCAATTTTGGCTTTTGTTGCTGTTGCTTTTGGTATTTTAGTCATGAAGTCCTGGCCCATGCCTATGTCCTGGGTGGTGTTGCCTAGGTGTTCTTACCCAGTTCATCTCATTGGGACTGGTTAGACAGAGGGTGTAGCCCATGGAGGGTGAGCCGAAGCAGGGTGGGGCGTCACCTTACCTGGGAAGCGCAAGGAGTGGAGGAACTCCCTCTCCTAGCCAAGGGAAGCTGTGAGGGACCGTGCCATGAGGAACAGTGCATTCTGGCCCAGATACTACGCTTTTCCCGCAGTCTTTGCAACCCGCAGACCAGGAGATTCCCTCGGGTGCCTACACCACCAAGGTCCTGGGTTTCAAGCACAAAACTGGGCGGCTGATTGTGCAGACACCAAGCTAGCTGCAGGAGTTTTTTTTTTTTTTTTCATACCCCAGTGGCGCCTGGAATGCCAGAAAGACAGAACTGTTCACTCCTCTGGAAAGGTGGCTGAAGCCAGGGAACCAAGTGGTCTAGCTCAGTGGATCCTATCCCCACGGAGCCCAGCAAGCTAAGAGCCACTGGCTTGAGATTCTTGCTGCCAGCACAGCAGTCTGAAGTCTACCTGGGATGCTGGAGCTTGGTGGGGGGAGGGGCGTCTGCCATTACTGAGGCTTGAGTAGGTGATTTTCCCCTCACGGTGTAATCAAAGCTGCCTGGAAGTTCGAACTGGGTGAAGCCCACCGCAGCTCGGCAAAGCTGCTATAGCCAGACTGCCTCTCTACATTCCTCCTCTCTGGGCAGGGCATCTCTGAAAGAAAGGCAGCAGCCCCAGTCAGGGGCTTATAGATAAAATGCCCATCTCCCTGGGACAGAGCACCTGGGGGAATGGGCGGCTGTGGGCACAGCTTCAGCAGACTTACATATTCCTGCCTGCCAGCTCTAAAGAGAGCAGTGGATGTCCCAGCACAGTGCTCAAGCTCTGCTAAGGGTCAGACTGTCTCCTCACGTGGGTCCCTGACCCTCATGCTGCCTGACTGAGAGACACCTCCCAGCAGGGGTTGACAGACACCTCATACAAAAGAGCTCCAGCTGGCATCTGGTGGGTACCCCTCTGGGACGAAGCTTCTAGAGGAAGGAACAGGCAGCAATCTTTGCTGTTCTGCAGCCTCTGCTGGTGATACCCAGGCAAATGGGGTCTGGAGTGGACCTCCTGTAAACTACAGCAAACCTGCAGCAGAGGGGCCTGACGGTTAGAAGGAAAACTAACAGAAAGGAATAGCATCAACATCAACAAAAAGGACATCCACACAAAAACCCCATCCAAAGGTCACCAGCATCAAAGACCAAAGGTAGATAAATCCAAGAAGATGAGGAAAAACCAGCACAAAAAGGCTGAAAGTCCCAAAAAACAGAACACCTCTTTTCCTTCAAAAGATCACAACTCCTCGCCAGCAAGGGAACAAAACTGGATGGAGAATGAGTTTGGCCAGTTGACAGACGTAGGCTTCAGAAGGTGGGTAATAACAAACTCCTCTGAGGTAAAGCAGCATGTTCTAACTCAATGCAAGGAAGCTAAGAACCTTAAAAAAGTTTGGAGAAATTGCTAACTAGAATAACCAGTTTAGAGAAGAACATAAATGACCTGATGGAGCTGAAAAACACAGCACAAGAACTTCATGAAGCATACACAAGTATCAATAGCTGAATTGATCAAGCAGAAGAAAGGATATCAGACATCGAAGATCAACTCAATGAAATAAAGCATGAAGACAAGATTAGAGAAGAAGAATGAAAAGGAATGAACAAAGCCTCCAAGAAATATGGGATTATGTGAAAAGACCAAACCTACATTTGATTGGTATACCTGAAAGTGACAAGGAGAATGGAACCAAGTTGGAAAACACTCTTCACGATATTATTCAGGAGAACTTCCCCAACCTAGCAAGACAGGCCAACATTCAAATTCAGGAAATACAGAGAACAATACAAAGATACTCCTTGAGAAGAGAAACCCCAAGACACATAATCATCAGATTCACCAAGGTTGAAATGAAGGAAAAAATGTTAAGGGCAGCCAGAGAGAAAGATCAGGTTACCCACAAAGGGAAGCCCATTAGAATAACAGCAGATCTGTCGGCAGAAACCCTACAAGCCAGAAGAGAGTGGGGGCCAATATTCAACATCCTTAAAGAAAAGAATTTTCAACCCAGAATTTCATATCCAGCCAAACTAAGCTTCATAAGCGAAGGAGAAATAAAGTCCTTTATAGACAAGAAAATGCTGATTTTGTCACCACCAGGCCTGCCTTACAAGAGCTCCTGAAGGAAGCACTAAATATGGAAAGGAAAAACCAGTACCAGCAACTGCAAAAACATACCAAATTGTAAAGACCATCGACACTATGAAGAAACTGCATCAACTAATGGGCAAAATAACCAGCTAGCATCCTAATGACAAGATCAAATTCACACATAACAATATTAACTTTAAATATAAATGGGCTAAATGCCCCAATTCAAAGACACAGACTGGCAAATTGGATAAAGAGTCAAGACCCATTCGTGTGCTGTATTCAGGAGACCCATCTCACATTCAAAGACACACACATAGGCTCAAAATAAAGGGATGGAGGAATATTTACCAAGCAAATGGAAAGCAAAAAAAAAGCAGGGGTTGCAATCCTAGTCTCTGATAAAACAGACATTAAACCAACAAAGATCAAGAAAGACAAAGAAGGGCATTATATAATGGTAAAGGGATCAATGCAACAGGAAGAGCCAACTATCCTAAATATATATGCGCCCAATACAGGAGCAACCAGATTCATAAAGCAAGTTCTTAGAGACCCACAAAGAGACTTAGACTTGCACACAATGAAAGTGGGAGACTTTAACACCCTACTGTCAATATTAGACAGATCAATGAGACAGAAAATTAACAAGGATATTCAGGACTTGAACTGAGCTCTGGACCAAGCAGACCTAATAGTCATCTACAGAACTCTCCACCCCAAATCAACAGAATATACATTCTTGTCAGCACCACATCACACTTATTCGAAAATTGACCACATAATTGGAAGTAAAACACTCCTCAGCAAATGCAAAAGAATGGAAATCATAACAAACAGTCTCTCAGACCACAGTACAATCAAATTAGAACTCAGGATTATGAAACTCACTCAAAACCTCACAACTACATGGAAACTGAACAACCTGCTCCTGGATGATTACTGGGTAAATAACAAAATTAAGGCAGAAATAAATAAGTTATTTGAAACCAATGAGAACAAAGACAGAATGTACTGGAATCTCTGGGACACAGCCAAAGCAGTGTTTAGAGGGAAATTTATAGCACTAAATGCCCACAGGAGAAAGAGGGAAAGATCTAAAATTGACACCCTAATGTCACCATTAAAAGAACTAGAGAAGCAAAAGCAAATAAATTCAAAGGCTAGGAGAAGGCAAATAATAACTAAGATCAGAGCAGAAATGAAGGGGATAGAGACACAAAAAACTCTTCAGAAAATCAACGAATCCAGGAGCTATTTTTTTGAAAAGATCAACAAAATAGATAGACTGCTAGCCAGGCTAATAAAGAAGAAATGAGAGAAGAATCAAATAGACACAATAAAAAATGATAAAGGGGGATATCACCACTGATCCCACAGAAATACAAACTACCATGAGAGAATACTATAAACACCTCTACAGAAATAAACTAGAAAATCTAGAAGAAATGGATAAATTCCTGGACAGATACACCCTCCCAAGACCAAGCCAGGAAGAAGTCAAATCTCTGAATAGACCAATAACAAGCTCTGAAATTGAAGCCTTAATTAATAGCCTACGAACCAAACAAAGGCCAGGACCAGGCGGATTCACAGCCGAATTCTATGACGGCTGTGGAGCTGGCTATGATGGGTACAAAGAGGAGCTGGTACCATTCCTTCTGAAACTATTCCAAACAATAGAAAAAGAGGGAATCCTCCCTAACTCATTTCATGACGCCAGCATCATCCTGATACCAAAACCTGGCAGAGACACAACAAAAAAAGAAAATTTCAGGGCAATATCCCTGATGAACAATTGATGCAAAAATTCTCAATAAAATATTGGCAAACTGAATGCAACAGCTCATCAAAAAGCTTATCGACCATGTTCAAGATGGCTTCATCCCAGGATGCAAGCCTAATTCAACATATACAAATCAATAAATGTAATCCATCACATAAACAGAACCAATGACAAAAACCACATGATTATCTCAATAGATGCAGAAAAGGCCTTTGACAAAATTCAACACCCCTTCATGCTAAAAACTCAAAATAAACTAGGTATTGATGAAACATATCTCAAAATAATAAGAGCTATTTGTGACAAACCCACAGCCAATATCATACTGAATGGACAAAAGCTAGAAGCATTCCCTTTGAAAACTGGCAGAAGACAAGGATGCCCTCTCTCACTTCTATTCAGCATAGTTTGGAAGTTCTGGCCAGGGCAATCAGGCAAGTGAAAGAAATAAAGGTATTCAAACAGGAAGAGTAGAAGTCATATTGTCTCTGTTTGCAGATGACATGATTGTATATTGAGAAAACCCCATTGTCTCAGCCCCAAATCTCCTTAAGCTGATAAGCAACTTCAGCAAAGTCTCAGGATACAAAATCAATGTGCAAAAATCACAAGCATTCCTATTCAACAATAATAGACAGCCAAATCATGAGTGAACTCCCATTCACAGTTGCTACAAAGAGAATAAAATACCTAGGAATACAACTTACAAGGGATGTGAGGGAACCTCTTCAAGGAGAACTACAAACCACTGCCCAAGGAAATAAGAGAGGACACAAACAAATGAAAAAACATTCCATGCTCATGGATAGGAAGACTCAATATCATGAAAATGGCCAAACTGCCCGAAGTAATTTATAGATTCAATGCTATCCCCTTCAAGCTAACATTGACCTTCTTCAGAGAATTGGAAAAAACTACTTTAAATTCCATATGGAACCAAAGCAGAGCCCGCATAGCCAAGACAATCCTAAGCAAAAACAACAACAACAACAACAAAAAAAAACAAACAAAAAAACAAAGTTGGAGGTATCATGCTACCTGACTTCAAACTATACTACAGGGTGACAGTAACCAAAACAGCATGATACTGGTACCAAAACAGATATACAGACCAATGCAACAGAACAGAGCCTCATAAATAATGCCATACATCTACAACCATCTGATCTTTGACAAATCTGACAAAAACAAGCAATGAGGAAAAGATTCCCTATTTAATAAATGGTGCTGGGAAAACTGGCTAGCCATATGCAGCAAACAGAAACTGGACCCCTTCCTTACACCTTATACAAAAATTAACTCAAGATGGATTAAAGACTTAAATGTAAGACCTGAAACCATAAAAACCCTAGAAGAAAACCTAGGCAATACCATTCAGGACATAGGCATGGGCAAATATTTCATGACTAAAACACTAAAAGCAATGTCAACAAAAGCCAAAATTGACAAATGGGACCTAATTGAACTAAAGAGCTTCTGTACAGCAAAATAAAGTATCATCAGAGTGAACAGGCAACCTACAGAATAGGAGAAAATTTTTGCAATCTATCCATCTGACAAAGGGCAAATATCCAGAATCTACAAGGAACTTAAATTTTCAAGAAAAAAACAACCCCATCAAAAAGTGCTCAAAAGATATGAACAGACACTTCTCAAAAGAAGACATTTATGTGGCCAACAAACATATGGAGAAAAGCTCATCATCACTGGTCATTAGAGAAATGCAAATCAAAACCACAATGAGATACCATCTCACACCAGTTAGAATGGCGATCATTAAAAAGTCAGCAAACAACAGATACTGGAGAGGACGTGGAGAAATGGGAATGCTTTTACACTGTTGGTGGGAGAGTAAATTAGTTCAACCATTGTGGAAGACAGTGTGTTTCCACAAGGATCTAGAACCAGAAATACCATTTTACCCAGCAATCCCATTGCTGGGTATATACCCGAAGGATTATAAATCATTCTACTATAAAGACACATGCACATGTATGTTTATTGCAGCACTATTCACGATAGCAAAGACTTGGAACCAATCCAAATACCCATCAATGATAGACTGGATAAAGAAAGTGTGGCACATATACACCATGGAATACTATGCAGCCATAAAAAAGGATGAGTTCATGTCCTTTGCAGGGACATGGATGAAGGTGGAAACCATCATTCTCAGCAAACTAACACAGGAACAGGAAACCAAACATGGCATGTTCTCACTCATAAGTGGGAGTTGAACAATGAGAACACGTGGACACAGGGAACATCACACACCTGGGCCTGTTGCGGGGTCGGTGGCTAGGGGAGGGAGACCATTAGGAGAAATACCTAATGTAGATGATGGGTTGATGAGTGCAGCAAACAACCATGGCAAGTGTATAACTATGTAACAAACCTGCACGTTCTGCACATGTATCCCAGAACTTAAAGTATTTAAAAAAAAAAAAAAAAAAAAAAGGCTGGGCACGGTGGCTCACGCCTGTAATCCCAGCACTTTGGGAGGCCCAGGTGGGCAGATCACGAGGTCAGGAGATCGAGACCATCCTGGCTAACACAGTGAAACCCCGTCTCTACTGAAAAATAGAAAAAATTAGCCGGGCATGGTGGCGGGCGCCTGTAGTCCCAGCTACTCAGGAGGCTGAGGCAGAAGAATGGCGTGAACCCAGGAGGCGGAGCTTGCAGCGAGCCGAGATCACGCCACTGCACTCCAGCCTGGGAGACAGAGCGAGACTCCGTCACAAAAAAAAAAAAAAAAGCCTTTCAAAGTTTAGCTCAAGCGGCACTCCTCTACTTTTTCTAGCCTTCCCCCGCTGAAGTGAAATGCATATTCTATAGCACCTTTAGGAATTATTGAACATATGTTGTGTGTGGTTTTGCTGTTTTGTTATTAGACTACTTTCATCGGGGATGAGATGGTGTCTTATTTATCTTTCTATTGTGATGCCTAACACATTACATGGCAAGGCATACAATTGGTGTTCAAAAGATATTGGCTGAATGGAAGTTGAATCTGAGATTTTCTAAAAAACAGAAGATACACCTCTTGTATATTTGTGTTCTTTTTTGCTACTTAAATAATGACTAATCATTTAATATTAAAAATAAGACTACATAGAAATGTAGAAAATATTTATTACAGAATTCAGAGAAAAGAACATAAAATATTATGTGCACCATGATTTAACTAGAAAAGGTATACGTTTGGTAATGAGAAAAGCAGAAGAAATTGTAAAATGGAAAATAATTGTATTTGGATAATGAACATCTTATTCTAATGGGGCGATTTTTACTATTATTATAATTGTTTAAAATAGTGTATGTTAGATTACCTTTTGAATTAAAATTTTAAAAATTTCTAAAATAACACAGAAAATAAGTTCAATTACTTTGAAACTTATTTGTGGCTAATGTTATTTTAGAAAAGAAATTACAATAAGCAAATAAAAAAGTAGGGGGAGGATTGTCTTGCTCATTCAATACCCCAAACACTTACTGGCTTCAAACACCTAGAAATTTCATATGAATCAAGGATTTTTATATTCTTTAACCAAAATGTAAGAAAAACTACATATATAAAATTTTCTTTATTTTACATGTTATTATCCATTTTATTGTACACATAGAACTGTATATATTACAATTTAGATCCAGTAATTGTAATGTGAACCTACCATATCAGGATCTAGAACTAGAAATACCATTTGATGCAGCAATCCCATTACTGGGTATATACCCAAAGGATTTTAAATCATGCTGCTATAAAGACACATGCACACATATGTTTATTGCGGCACTATTCACAATAGCAAAGACTTGGAACCAATGCAAATGCCCATCAATGATAGACTGGATAAAGAAAATGTGGCACATATATACCATGGAATACTATGCAGCCAAAAAAAGCATGAGTTCCTGTCATTGGAGGGACATGGATGAAGCTAGAAACTATCATTCTAAGCAAACTATCACAAGGACAGAAAACCAAACACCACATGTTCTCACTCATAGGTGGGAGCTGAACAATGAGAACACATGGACACAGGGAGGGAAACATCACACACCAGGGCCTGTTGGCTGGTGGGGGGCTGGGGGAAGGATAGCATTAGGAGAAATACCTAATGTAAATGACGACGAGTTGATGGGTGCAGCAAACCAACATGGCACATGTATAGCTATGTAACAAACCTGCACATTGTGCATGTGTAACCTAGAACTTAAAGTATAATAAAAAATAAAAGAAAATAGCTATAATACCTATAGAATTTACTCTAAAATATTTTGTTAATGAATATTTTAAGAGAATATAAAGGATGAGTACTTTCCTAAAAATAATATTAATGGCACAAAACCTAACTAATATAAAAAGGTAACACCAGTATGAATATGTAAATAAAACTCCAGAAATAATTATCTAGAAATATATCTGTGTTGTTTAAATATGCATGCAGGCCTAACTTTTGCTAACATATTTCATAGACTTTGTTGGTTAATAAATTAGTAAACAATTTTATTTTTAAAAAGGATTGAAGTTAGCATAGGAAGTACTTTAAAGTGCCTGAAAAATTTCATTTTTAAAAGTCTGTAACATTTCCCTTTGCTATGGATTCATTGCTATGGGGTTGATTATTATGGGATTAAGATCTTGCTATGCTATTACTTGGCTCAACAATATTTTATTGACTAATGAGACAATACATTTTAAACTTATTTTATTTCCTAAAAACCATGGATTCCTAATTGGTGGGATTTTGAAGTAAACAGATTTCACTGTATGTAATTAGTAGCTTTTGCTCAAATAACCTAAGTCCAGAGAAGATTGAAAAGTAATCTGATCAATGAAAATGTCATGGCACAACTAAGGATGGTGCCTGTCTATCTGATTTAGGAACTTGTAAAGCATCAGAGGGTTTTAATGTGAAAAGCTGTTGGTAATTGTTAAAAATCGAGGTTTCTAAGAAGTATCTCTGGAGAGCAAGAGGGCCCAAATTACACAGCAGCCATCGTGGACATAATGGTAGTTCAGCCAATGAACAGAGGCACAAAAGCTTCTAACTGTAGGTGGCACCTCTGGAGACCTCCAGATAGTATGAAGGATGTGGCTGCTCTGAGAAGGACCTACAAACATAGTGTGGCCCTTTTGATTGTGAGTAAAGGGCAGTTATAAGAACACTAGACAGTATCCCAGATAGTAGTTATCAGTAAAGATTTCTCTTGTTCCAGGAACAGTACGTCTAATTCTAAATATATTGAATTGAAAAAGTAGGGCTTAAACACATTTTTATAGAATTAGATGCCATCATCTGGAGAAATGTTCAGACCTTAAGTGGAGGTACCCACTGGGAAGTGTTTTATTGAAGTCTACCTTTAATTTGAAGTATCTGCACAAAAGAAGAAAGCTGTTGATGATATTTTGTTTGTTTGTTATTTTGAGACAAGGTCCCACTCTTTCACCCAGGCTGGAGTGTAGTGGCACGAACATGGCTCATTGCAGTTTCAACTTCCTGGGTTCCAGGATTCTCCTACCTCATCCCCCTAAATAGCTGGGATTACAGGTATATGCCCAGCTATTTTTTGTATTTTTTATAGAGACAGGGTCTCACCATGTTGCCGAGGCTGGTCTGGAAGTCCTGAGCTCAGGCAATCCACCTGCTTCTGCTTCCCAAATTGCTGGGATTACAAGTGTGAGCCACTATGCCTGGCCTCTTGACAATGTTTTGGGTAATGAAAGTAGAATAAGAAGGTACAAAGATAAAAAGTAATATGGAGCAACTTC
The DNA here is from genome assembly GCF_006542625.1 of Nomascus leucogenys. Classification (NCBI taxonomy): domain Eukaryota; kingdom Metazoa; phylum Chordata; class Mammalia; order Primates; family Hylobatidae; genus Nomascus; species Nomascus leucogenys. The sequence continues at coordinate 34,722,294 of NC_044396.1, forward strand.
CTACTCCTTGGAGTGGGGTAGCCATTTTTTAAAGGAACACATTATGTTGTTAAATTTCTAGGAAACCATGAAAACTCTAAGAAGAGTCAACCCAGGCTGGCACCACGACTCGCAACAAGCATCTGTCTGCTGTTGCCAGTAAAGGCATGTCACAGGTCTTGAAAAATACTTCCATTTTCTATTCAGTCGATTGGAGACTTTTTTCAAAGAAACATATCTGACTTTTCATTTTAATTGTTGTTTCATTTACCATAAGTTGATGGGAAAATAGCCTTGTTTGAAAAGAAATTTACTTTTAAATTGTAGCCAGTTTAAAATAAAAGTAAAGTTATAGCTGTGATGGGAACATTTTGAGTAACATCTCTGCAGTGAACCTTTTACTGAACACTGGTTTCTGTTAATCCTGTGATAGGCACTTGGCAAATTCAAGAAAAGAGAAACAATGGCAGGTGAACAGAAGTGGAATAGATGTGGCATTGACATTTTAACATAAAATCTAGAGAATTATTTGAGCAAAACATCCCAATTGAAAATTTTGCTGTTACATTCCAAAATTAGTAAAGGATGAAATGTTAAATATGAATTATTACAAAAAGACAAGGAAAAAGGCAGTGAGGGCAAGACTGACATACATTGGGAAAGTCAAATGTTGAGGCCTGTGTACTCTGAAGTCTGTTCAGGTTCACAGCTAGCACAGCACCTGGTGGATGTAGTGAGCATCAGTAGGATTGCGGAAGGAGTGAATGGGAGTGTGAATGAATGAATACTTTCTATAAGTGAATTTGCAGTGGTTAGGGAAAGAGGTAGGTTTTTGATCTGATTTACTCAGTTTGGCTCTCCATACTATCCCATTAATCAGATAACTGTGAATTTTCAACTCGTGCCATGTGTGATTTGTACTTTCTAGTTTGCTTACAACCTGGGGTCCTTACAAATTACACATCTGGGAGCTTTTTGCATACAAAACTTCAGAATAAGTGCAGATTTTTATTTTGAAGTACAGTAAGTATTGTCAAGTCCAGTTCCTGTAGCTCTCAGTGCCAACCTTAAAAGATAGAGGCGATTCACTTACAGGTTATCCTGCCAGAGTTGTAATAAAGAAAACATGATTCCCAGAACTCTCTGCCTTGGGAACTCTCCATCTTTCATTCGGCATCTTGGAGCTTATGCTTAGCTTGTTAACTTCCTGTTGTCTATTGCTTTCTCTTTCCTGATAAGGCAAAGTGACCATATCCCATAAAACTACAGCTGGTTTTAGTTTAATTTTGAGGGTGGTGAGGTATACTATTTCTTTCTAAAATAAAAATTATTATTTGTAGATGAAATTAAAATGCTTGAAAACACAACTACATTCTGCATTAATGTGAAGTCTCAGGAACATCCTCAGGATCTGAAATACTCTGACAAAGTGGTTTTGGTCAGAATTTGTCCTGATTAGCTTCTGTCCCACATGGATGCTTCATTTGCTTAATTTCCACCCCCTCAGTAATGTATAAGCTGAGTTACTCTACAAAGGTAAAATTGTTGTTGGAACAGGAGGAATGAGCCTCACCAGAGGAACATTCACCAAAGGACTCATCCTATCCCCTTCCTCCTGCCGGTTTTCCATTCATTAGCACTGGCACTATTTGGGGAAATCATTTGCCTTATTTGCTGGCTCCACACAGAGTGACAAAAACAAGAAGGCGATACTATATACATTTCAGGCGTGACTTCCTAAATTATATTCAAAGATGGTGATTGGCTTTTTCTATATCTTCGCAGTAATTATTTTCCTGAAATGTCACTGGGACAAGCAGAATATCACTTCATTTCTTTTATAGAAAGGTATGCCCAAGTTGAGTGCATCCTTTTTATCAATTAATACTAGTATACTGGACACCAAGATCACTCCCCTAGTCTTGCACCAAACAGGAGACTGAAGTTGCCTCAGGAAAGCTCTAGTTCCTTGGAAGCCTGCTCTAGGCCTGGCTCAGGTTTGTGTCTCAGGACTTCCAGCAAGGAATTTTGGTTTCGTTCCACCCCACATCAAAGATTTGAAATTATTTGAGTTCCTGTCAGCTGGGCTAGAGAAGGAGTCCTTGGGAACAGTGTCTCCTGGGAGGCTTAAGTGAAGGCTGATGCTCACATCGCTCCAGACCTGACCCAAGTTCATGCCCTGTCTGCTTCAGTGATTATTTTCTCCTATGAATTGCTTTCCTCTTCCTCTAGCAATGGTTCTCCAAATATATCAAAACTCCAGAGTCATCTCATAGCTTGTAATCTGCAGGGTCAGATGTTTCTTCCTTCAGTGTTTCCTTGTTAGTATAATGGGATATTTTTGCCACCAAGAGACTTGATGGGGGGGACATTAAGGACACTAAGGAAACAATGCAAAGTTTAAAATGTGAGATACTTGATTCCTGTTTAGGTTAAATAATGTCTCACACAGATGCATAAATAAGTAGATAATTAGAAATAATTTATGTGAAAAACAGAATGAATATGTTTCTCAACGAACTATTATTTAAAAAATCCTGTGGGAAGAAAAATGCTTTTGTGGAGAAAACAGTATCTGGTTTGTATCAACATATAACTGCTGTCACTTGGGCAAAATCACATTTGCTGATGTGAGAAAATGGAAGAGCCAAATGCAAGTCTACAAAAAGAAACAAAATAAAGAAGGGTGGTGGAACACTTTGTTGTCCATGCTGTCTTCTTCTGCCTTCATTCTGAGTCAATTGATTGACAGGCCTTCTCCTGACTTCTAAATTTTCTTCATCTCAACTCTGAAGGCCCTTTTTCATTTAGAAATGCTCTTCTGTGGAACTGCATTCCCCTTCTGCAAATATAACATCTGTACCTCCCAGCTATCAGCCACACTTCTGCTGGACAGCTCCTTGCTTTCCACACTTTTTGATTTAATGATTAACTTTCTTTTTTCTCCTAAAGATGGAATTAGTTTAGAATTCCTCACCCCCTAGGCCTTCTGCTATCTCCCACCCTAAATAACTCCTATCATTTGACTCCCCTCTTTCAATTTTCATAGAGCAGAGAGTTACTGGTCAAAGTCACAAAACTGGTCTGATCTGCCTGATTATGAAGTCACACAATCTACCTCTCCTACACTAGAACCTCACTATTTCCTGCAGTCTTTTTATCTGTTCCTTGTTGACATTGTGTCACATTTTTCATAGAAGCTTTTTCATGTCTTTTCCGTCTTACCTTTCCCAGCTCCCAGCCTTGAACCATCCTGGTAGATCTTCACAGTTGGCCTCATCTCTTCATGCTGATCAAAGTTCCTGAAGCTTCCTATTTTTCTTCTTTAAAATTTTATTGTAACATACTCATTACTTTCCTTGATCTCTCCTTTTCTAGATAGAAACAGTTCCTTCTGCTTTCCAAAACCAACATTACCTTCAAGGCTCTTGATTCGAGCTCTTTTAACTCCTTGTCAAACTTTATGCATTAAATAATCTGACAATATTTTATGATCTTCAATATTTCCCCTTCCAAATCTCCTTTACTTACTATTGGGAAACAGTTCTCCATAGGTCTCCTATGTATCTTTCTGTCTCTGAGCAGAGGCATGACTGCCTTTGTTCTGGACTAGTATCCCAAGGATGTTTATATAGCAAATAGCATTGGAAGACAGAGAGTATCTCGCTCTCTGTCTCACTTACTGTCCATTATAAAAGATTTGGGATCTCTAAACCCAGCATTTCTCTCCTATAAAGAGACCCACTGTGTATGTAGGTGTCACTTGGCCTTCTCTCTGTTGCCCACAGGACGGGGACATACAGGAAATAGCATGAGAAAACACTTATCCTCTGGTTACTGCTATTGCAGTAATAAAGTCCTTTGTCTCTGACTCAGGGGCTGCATCTTCTGCCAGCATCCGTGGAACTGTGGCATGCTAACTTGATAGCTTGGAAGCGGGTTAAGTCTCAGACCCTTTACAGCTCTTGACACTTACAAATAATGTAGGTCTCCAAACCCTTAAATAATCTTCCTTCAGCTCTGGTACTGCTTTAATTTTAGTCCTACTTTCCCTGGCATCCACTGTGCAACTTCTCAAAAGTAACATCTATGCTGTTTCTCAAATTTCCCCTACTATGTACTCATTATTACCTTGAACTGGACTTTTGCCTCCAGTCCTTCTAAAACTGCTCCCCGAGAGTCACCTGTAATTTTCTAATTACTAAGTTCAGGGAATTATCTTTTATTGGTCCACATTATATGAAAATATAACCCTGACAATATACCATGTTAGGATGCTTTGATAACTCATTTTCTGCAGAATAAGGTCCAAAGAGTTTAGGCTGACATTCCAGGCCATCCTTTTATAATGTTATCTTCCAAGTTTCTCTCACATGTACACCTTTTCCCTGACAACTTGGATTATATCCTTCACTCCTACAGCATACATTATACATTCCTGTAAAAGTATGTTTCCATGTTAGTTCTTCTGATTCCAATTCTGTCTTTCCTATCTCTCTTAAGCCTTTAAAGATTAGCCGAATAATGTTTCTATTTGAAGCTTTCCCCAATTCTTTTTCCTAACCTTTATGGTATTACTAGAAGATAGTTTCAAAATCTGTCTCTTAAAAGACTGAAAATAATGTTCTAAAATGACCACTTAAAATATAATCTGATTGCTTCTTAGCCTTTTGGCTAAGATCAAGTATAATATGATCTGATTGTGTGAAGGATAGACTCTTCAAATACCTCATGTAATATATAAGGTCTAATTCCTTGCATCTTTTCTCAGACAAAGCATTGAACAGTTACTCACTCTCATTTCATATCTTTGTTAAGGGTTCTTGAAGTATTTCCACATAGTTGGGACCAAAAATTGGTTCAACAACTTGGGAAAGCATAAAAGTTGACATGAACATATTTGCAATGTTTTATTTTAATTGAAAACATATAAATGTACATTCATTTGATAACCTTTTGATATAGGTAAAGGCCTCGTAAATACGCATGTATGTCTGCCAATTCATGTTCTGTGTCCACTGTTTGACTGAATCACACCCATAAAGTGTAATCTTCAGTGTCCCATTTAACTTTCCCTAAAGTGTCTTAAAACTTTGCTAACAATCTTAAATTCTCTCTAGAGTTTTATAGTCTCTTTTCTTAATCTTTTATAACCCATATCTGGTTTGGTTGTGATTTTTTAAAACTTGCTTTGATTGTGTCTTTCTAAGGCATTCATTGTAGTTTCAATAGAAACAACTCTTTCTCTTTGGGCATTCATATTTTATTGGAAGATGTAATATTTACTTAAATAACATAATTACAATACAAATATAAATGAGGCAAATGAATGTAATGGGATTTTGGTGAGCACAGAGCTCTTGCTGTGGTGGTATAAGTGCAAGACCATCCTGGGGTAGCCCACAGCCTAAGCTTTTGGTTTGGGAGGAGGCCCAGTCAGCATGACTGCCCAGGGCATGAGGCGCAAGGCCAATCTGAATAGTTGTTTTTTTTTTTTTTTTGGGTTCTCTTTAATTTATGATTTATTGATGGAGAATATGAAATTTTCATTAAAACGGACTGCTGTTTCTCACTCATTTGTCACATTTTTAATTTGTATTTTAAAACATTAATAAAACTGACACAATTAATTATTTTTCAAAGTGTCAAATATATTGAAGATGTGGGACTGGAATGAAGCTTCATGTTGTAGCAGAATGAGGCATTGGTTCAAGAAAATGATCTCCTGGTTACACTGAGATCTTACCCCTTCCTGAACCTTATGGTCAGATGAATTGTCTCTGATCTCTTAGTAGATATCACTGTTTACAAAGTACTTTCATTTTTTTTTAATCCTGAGATATTTTCCAGTAGTGCTTGGGGAGGTCCTGGTTTATGTCTGTGGTCTTAGTATTATTAATAATGTATCCCTGGACTGTCCTCATTTGTATGACAAATTGTATCATGTTCTGAGTCCAAGACTGTGAGGGCTCTTGAGTTAGACATAACTGGTTCACGTCCTTGGTAGGCACATGACCTCAAGCCTGTTTTCCCATTTGTAAAATGCAGAAAATAATAGCACCAACTTCATGGTATTGTCATGAGTTTAGATGATATGATATAATATGCCTGGCATATACCAAGAGATCAATATATGATTGCTGCCACCCTATTTGTGGTCATTATTATCATTAGACCCTGCATGGGGCTGGTCCAGACTTTGCTCTCAGCCTCACCTCACTCTACCCTCCCTGTTGTAGCCTCTCTCTGGCAACTCTGGACTTCTTTCACTTTGCACCTGCTGCTTAATCTTTTTTAAATTTTTTTATTTTTTATTATTATACTTTAGGTTTTAGGGTACATATGCACAATGTGCAGGTTTGTTACATATGTATCCATATGCCATGTTGTTTTGCAGCACCCATTAACTTGTCATTTAGCATTAGGTATATCTCCTAATGCTGTTGAATAGTTGTTAAAGCAGAAGGTTAAGAGGGCTTCTAATGTACTTAAAATTAATTCCTATTTTATGGAATTGGTATATCTGCAGGACAACAAAACAGAAATTGCTCAAAATTCAAACATAAGTGGCTCAAGACTTGAGCTAAACCTTTGGTAAACCTGGGATTTTATGTGAAGCCACAGACTATTTCAATCTCCTCCTCATTCCAAATGAAGATTAAACGACCAGGCATGAGTCTCGTGTCACTCAAAGTTTTATTGCTCTTGCTTTCTTTTGCCCAGTGCCACAAAGCAGAGATAAAAGATGTCACCTGGGTGAGGTTAAAATGGCATTCCAAACCAAGAGACCAGGTGTTGATTATTAGTTCTGGTGTGCCTATGGAAGGACAGGCATGCATGTCTGCCTGCTGATGTGCCAGAAGCATGATCAAGTACACAGATGGACTGAAAAGCATTCCATAAACCATGAAAGATAATTCAATCCATAGATATTAAAATAGAACGTTACCATGCACTATGGTTAGGAGGGTAAATGAAACATGAAACAAGTTACTTCTGGGATGGGTGGGATAGATAGTAATGAGAACTCGACAACAAGCAGTTCTTACATGAATAAGGAGTGGGCTGACTTGTTCTATTTAGTATGTGATGTCCAAGGGTTCCCTCTTTTTTTTTTTTTTTTTTTTTTTTTTTTTGAGACAGAGTCTTGCTCTGTCACCCAGGCTGGAGTGCAGTGGCGCGATCTCGGCTGACTGCAAGCTCCGCCTCCTGGGTTCACGCCATTCTCCTGCCTCAGCCTCTCCAAGTAGCTGGGACTACAGGCGCCCGCCACCACGCCCGGCTAATTGAACTAGCACCAGGATGGGTTTTGAATAGCCCTGAATCTTTGAATGGGTCCATCTTGGTTGAGCAGGATCTGTGGGTAAGTGAGCACATTTCCACAGGTGAGGATAATCATCTGGATAGAAAAGCTGAGGTCTCGTTCTGTCCTTCTCTCACTCTATTTTCCCCTCCCTCCCTGCCTTTTTTTTTTTGGAAAATATGAAGACATTTTTCAGCTCCAAGAATTTCTGCTGTTACAGCAACATATGTGGGAGTATGTCATTTGAAGGCAAGGAGATTATGATAAAGTGGGCTGTGTTACACTAAAAGCTGAAGGCATAGTGAAGAGGAGAAGAAATACGATTTTGAAGAAGACTGGATATTCTCAGTTGACAAATAGTAGCAATTTTTAGCGACCAATTATGGAATACCTAGTTGGCTTTTTTTTTTGAAGCAGCACTTTTTTTTCCTCCATTTCTTTTTCCCTTCTTACTACCCTTTTATCCTCACAGAGAATAATAATTTTGGATACAATTTTTCACTTTGTCTCCCAGTATTCATATATTGATGGTTATGAAGGCTGAGCACATAATAAAAAGAATCAGTAAGACATTTTAATTTCAGACACATTTTTTTTTGGCTTATTTCAAAGGATCCAGTCCTAGAAAAGGGTTGACAAAACCAAATAGAATAATATGTTAAAGGGTAATATTGGAATGTACCATGGTAAAAAGAAAGTGCAATTTAGAAGCACCAAACCCAGGCTGCAGTTCCAACCCATCATTTAGTAGTAATGTGACCTGAAGCAATATCACCTCATTTCTGCAATTTTCACTTTCCCCATCTGTGAGGTGGTAAAAACAGGATCCTCGTTATACAGCTGTGGTGAGAATTTATGAGAAAATATTTCTAAAAAATTCTTTGGGAACTATGAACAGCTATGCAAATATTAATTCCCCCTCATTATTATCCCATCTACTCTTTATACAGAAGCTGTCTTATCACTGCATCAAAGAACAACTTTCTGACAATATTAGTAGAATTCCATTCATTCTGAAGATTTCAATTGGGTCCAGTGTATCTACCATTTACTGATAAAATAGTTTCATTAATCTAGGCTGCTTTTCTAGAGTGATGTGGCAAGTTGGATGATGACTGAATTCAGTTAAATGTGGAGTATTTCAAGTACATAAGTCCTGTAAGACAGTGTCTTCAGGAATGATAATTCAGGCCTCCAACATCCATAAATTTTCGGGAATTGTTTTAGGCAGTAATATCTAAAATAAATTACTGACTCAACTCTTCATTTCACTTTTCAAAAGATACAATTTTGGCTTTGGGGGCAGATATTTAGAATCTTCTCTGGTCAGAGTCGTGACAAGGGAAATGAAATTACAATGAATCACGGGAGGAGGGATCCAAAAAGCACCTCCAAGTTAGGGCCCAACAGAGAAGCCTAACGTTAACCTGGAGATGATAAATGCACACAGGTCAACATACATTTAATAATATTTTATTATGATACTTTGAATAAGGCTGAGTAAGAAATACAAGGCGGTATTTGCAAACGGTCAAAAATGTTAAGCTTCCTTTGAGTGCTAGAAGGGAAATGCACTAGCCTTACTACTAGTGTGTGTTTTACTTTGGGACTTTTAGGTAAGTAGTATAAAGGACGTTCTAGGCTTAAAGAATTAAAGAACACGTGATTATGGCATCCTCATTCTTAGATGGCTTGGAAAATGAATGATCTTAGCTTGGTTTGAAAACTGTAGAATAGAATATATTTTTAGCATAATAAATCTTTCAATCCTTTCAAAAAACAGATCCATAGAAAGAGCAAACAGATGGAAGCCCATGTGCTGTTTTGTAACATGTCCAGGGTTTTAAAATTGGATAAACACTGAAACCCTGCAGCGGCAAATCTGTCCTTTCTCAGACAAAATCCTATGAGATTAGGAGAGCTGCTGTAATAAAATATGCACATTAAAAAAAATCCAGGTACCCCTGCCAACTTCTCTGCTACGGCCATATGATGAATGGCCTCATAGCATGAACATTAACCCATTTTTTATTAATGGAAATATGTATAAGTACTTATGGGATGCTTATTACTTTAACAACCCAAGCACTCAGGACATTAGACGAAACAGAGAATCATACTGAAATTCCATAAAAACTAAGCTATTTTCCCAAAGGCGCTCAGCCTATTACTTAACAATATAGTAATTTAAGACCATGCATACAATTTGATTATTTTTTTGATTATTAATACTTAAGCTGGGTCCTCATGAGAGAAGTGGTTAGAAATCAACTTGTAGGCCAGGTGTGGTGGCTCACGCCTATAATCCCAGCAGTTTGGGAGGCTGAGGCAAGTGGATCACTTGAGGTCAGGAGTTTGAGACCAACCTGACCAACATGGTGAAACCCCATCTCTACTAAAAATACAAAAATTAGCTGGGCATGGTGGCAGGCACCTGTAATCCCAGCTACTCAGGAGGATGAGACAGCAGAATCGTTTGAACCCTGCAGGTGGAGGTTGCAGTGAGCCGTGATCACGCCATTGGACTTTAGCCTGGGTGGCAGAGTGAAACTCCATCTCAAAAAAAAAAAAAAAAAAAGAAAGAAACTTGTATTATTTAACCTTGTTCTCCCTTCATATATTTCATATTATCCCTTACATCAACCTTTTTCTTTTTTTCTATATGATTGCAATTAGAAAGATATTTTGTTGTAGAAAGAACAATATTCATTAAAATTGAAGGCACAGAACAGAAACGGAGCTCAGCTACAGAAAAAAATGAGGCCTTTCTGAGGCTTGTACCTCCAATATTTGGCCTGTGACCTATTTAGAGAGTGGGCATTCATAAAGGTTTGTTAAATGACTATGTAATTGAGTGAATAAAAGTTGGAGGTTAGGATCTGTTTACAACTCTTGGGTCCCGATGTAGCAATTAAAGCATTTTTCTCATTTGTCCTTTATTGTTCAGTTTTTTTTAAGGTCATGGCTAAGGAAATGTTTTGGTTGGAATTTTTCACCATGGCAGAGTATATTGGTTTAAAAAATCTCTCTGATATATTTTAAAGGATAGATTTGGTTTCCCTCACACATCAAGGATCTATTTAATGGATTACTTGTGGGAAAAAAATCTCAATGTCATATTGACTTCCCAGCATACATCCAAGTTACTTCTCCCCTTTCTTTTCTTCTTCTGAGCAGCTGGTATATGCTCAGAGGGTGAAAACTAATTTTACTAATAGCCAGCTTCCCCAGCCCTCAGTCATCATATGAAGGTCAATCTCTCCCTGCTAAGTCACATGATATATTCTAAAACTAAACATAAATAATTATTGCATTATCTAATATTACAGAAATTCAAGCCAGGACCGTCTTCAATACACTGGCCAGTCAAAAGATGATGATAATAGCAAATAAATGTTTACCACTGTTTGATCCTCTCCCTGCAGCATTCAAATTAAAACAAATATGGCAGAGAACGAAGAAGCAAAAGCAACACAAAGATGCTATGTAGCTATTACTGCTGCTTACATTTAGCCATCATAAATGGCACAGAAATTGTGCAAAGGAAATAGCAACATATTTGGAAGTTATACCTGAGAGTGCTTTGGATTTTAATCCTTTGTGTTCAAAACTACTGACTAGTGAAGAAATTAGTTCCTTTCAAAATATGGATTTTCTTCTGCAATATCATGTCCCAATAGGGAAGACTCTAAGGAGTCAATTACTTCATCCATGCCTCCATTCAACCTCACTTTTATTTTCTTTAAAAAGATAAATCTCTAAAGGAAAAGATTTACCATCCTTGGTAACCTAGATACACACTCTCAGGAAATATCTAAATTAATCTTCCATGCTGCAATTTATACCTATTTCCTTTTATTCTTTCCTCCGTGAGGTACGGGAACAGCTGTCCACAACCTCTGTCATATGCTTGCAAACTATTCTTATCCCCTGCAGCCTTCTCTTCTTCCAGTTGAATACTCCTCTTCCCCTTCCTTATTGTTCATACGCATAAAAAATTCCACTCCTAATGCACTTTCATTAGGATGCAAAACCCCAACATGTAGACCTGCTACTGCAGTAGGATTTGTGTTCCATGGGATCCTACGGGAGGACTGTTGATAATCGGCAGTTCCTACTTCCTGTAGATACTTCCCATCAACAGATGTTAGAATTAGACTCTTCCAGCCTCAGCTATGACTGAGGTACTGATATGATAGGTAATGGATACCAAAGTAAGTGTAAGAGAAAGTTGCATATAAGATTTCCAAAGAAAAACCATGATGCTAGGATCCACAGCAGATTAAGACCTTAAAAAGGATGTCAGATACGTTATACCATATATAAAGATTAACTCAAAATAGACCAAAACCTGAACATAAGCAAATGCGATAAAGCTCTTAAAAGAAAAGGTAATGGAAAGCCTTTATGAATTTGGATTTGGTAATGATTTCTTTGATATGACACCAAAAGCACAGGCAACAAAACGAAAAATAGATACATTGTACTATATCAAAATTAAAAGCTTATATGTCAAAGGACACTATCAAAAGAGTGAAAAGAGAACCCATGGAGCAGGAGAATATATTAGCAAATCATGTGTATGATAAGGGACCGATATCCAGAATATATGAAGAACTCTATAATTTGACAATTAAAAAAACCAAACAATGCAATTACAAAATGGGCAAAGAAATTAGACAGACATTTCTCCAAAGAAGATATACAAATGGCCAGTAAGCACATGAAAAGATGCTTGACATCATTAGTCATTAGGGAAATGCAAATCAAAACCACAGTGAGATACCACTTCACACCCATTGAAACGACTATTATCAAAACAACAGAAAATAACAAGCATCGGGGAGGATGTAGAGAGATTGGAGCCCTGTGTACTACTGGGGTGGACATAACATGGTGTAGCCACTGTGGAAAACGGTACAGTGATTCCTCAAGTAATCAAACATAGAACCACCATATGATGCAGCATTTCCCCTTCTGGATAAATACCCAAAAGAACTGAAAACAGGGATTCAAAGAGATATTTGTACACCCATGTTCATAGCAGCATTATTTACACATACGAAAAGGTGAAAGCAACCCAAATGCCATAGATGGAAGAATGGATAGACAAAATGTGATCTCTCTCTCTCTCTGGAATATTATTTAGCCTTAAAAAGGAAGGAAATCTGATGTATACTGCAACATGGATGAAACTTGAAGATATTATGCTAAGCTAAATAAGCCCATCACAAAAGGACAAATACTGTATGATTCCACTTAGATGTAGTGCCTAGAGTAGTCAAATTCATAGAAAGTAAGCGGTGGTTGCCAGGGGCTGGGAGAAGAGAGAGGAAAGAAGAATTAGTGTTTAGTGGGTTCAGACTTTCAGTTTGGGAAGATAAAAAAGTTCTGGAGATGGATAATGGTGACGGTTGCACAACAATGTGAATGTACTTAATGCCAAAAACTGTACACTTGAAAATGGGTAAAGTGGTAGATTTTATATTATGTATATTTTACCACTATTTTTTCAAAAAGGAGCCAGAGTGCAGAGTAGAGAGTGGGGGACTGTGAGGAGGTCTACGGAGGAAGTCTTGCAAGGGATCCCATCCACTCTCACTCTTCCCAGAGGGCAGGTCCCTCCTTCATTGCAGGTCTAGTGATGGGGAACGGGGGCAGCTGTGGGACACTCAGCTTTGTCTTTGCAACTGGGACGTCATGAACCAGTATCTATAGAGAAGGGGAGACTCATTGCTTTGGTTTCATTACACTAAAATTGCTTCTTTGGGATGGGCCTGCATTTGCAGTTTTGGGAGATGAGAACATGAGTGTGCCTGGGGTCAAGCAGGAGAGAGTTATCAGATTTCCTTAGATACCACCCAAGAGGCTTGTTTTAGAGGTAAGAGGGTCTCAGCAGCAGTGGCTGGCGGCACACCTTGAGATGCCTGGGAGGTGAGAGAAGCCTGGGAAGTGACACCTGGCCACTACAGGGGGGCTGGGGAACTGTTGGGGGCAGAACCCAGCAGGGATCTTCCAGAGTACAGAGACACATGGTGCAGAGTCAGCTTCCAAACCCCTGCTGGGCTGAGGAGCAGGAAGCCAGCTTACAGGGATGCTAGTTCACATAAGAACGGTCTTATTCCCTTGCCTCTCACCCTACTCCTGCAGGACGGATACACGAAGGAGGTGGCATGAAGGTGGCCTAAAGTGAGCCAAGCTGAGAAGGCAGAGATTTGATAATTGGTTAAGTTCCAAGTTTTGACTAATACTTTGAATTGCACAGCTAAGACTGTGTTTGCCACATGAAATAGCTCCCTCTGAGTGAGAAGAAAAATTATGGGGTCTGTGGACAAGAACAATATTACTTATACTGTATAGAGTTCAAAGGGGTGGGAGAAATTTAAAAAAGGCTTATTGTGATTGTCAACCACCTCCCATGCTTGTTGGGTATACCAGCTACAAGGACTCCCAGGGTCCTTGAAGAACTGGTATAGGCTTTCATGGAAAGCCCTTAGAGGTGTAAGTAAAGCCTGTGGCCCTTAGGGTGACAGGACACCTGGGCTTTGGTCTGCTCTCAGCTCCAACACTTAGCTTGCTTTGCATTTCCCATGTCACCTGAGACCATTTACTTAACCTCTTCGAGCCTCGGCTTTTTCATTTGTAAAATGGAGCTAATTATAGTATCTGCCAGCTAGATGGTTCTTAGAATTCATGAGACAATGAAAGTAAATGCTTAATAAATGTGAGCTATAATTATTATTATGGGTAGAAAAATTACAGGTGTTTGCCTCTTGAGAATTTAGTTTCAACAACTTGAACATCATGAATCTTCTATCTGAAATCCTGGAAACTCGCATTTGACAAGGAGCTTGGAAGCAGAGTATGACAGGTATCAAATCCCAGTTCGACTGAACTCAGATCACGATTAATGAAGGACCTTCCATGAACAACACCCTTGGCTGGGTCCAGGGTCCTTTTGGGAGACAGTGTCTGTGCACAGGCTCCAATGCATGATAACCTGTTTCCTCAGGCTGGATTTGCTTCATAAAACCTTTACCATGGCAACAGGGAAGCACTTACAGAGCACTGCAGCTGACACTGTGAAAAATATCACCTGTTCTCAAGGTACTCAAAATTGCACAGCATGACTCATGGTGGCTTTCTCTTTCTGGCTTCTGCTGGGTCATAAATGCTGAGCAAACATACGCTATTCAAGAGGTTCCTGAGTTACAGAGATCCCAGATGAGGCAGACAGCATGTCAATAAAAGCAGAGATGAAGGATTTGCAAAATGACCTGCTCAGAACATGAGGGAGTGCTCATTAATTTAACAAATATTTCCTTCCTCCTTCTTAGGAGCCAAGGAAGGCTGGGCAGTAGGAAAACAGTGGTGAGCCACGTGGATGGGTGCCTTTCGCTCAGTGAGCTGCTGGGATTGGGTGGGGAGGGGTAACAGTGAGAGAGATCATGCACACAAATAAATGATCCCACAGTGACACCTGTCATGGACAGTCGTTGGGAGGTCAAGGAAATGAGGTGGTGTACTTAAGCTGAGATGTGAAAGAAAGGAAAGATCTCCATCTTGGGAAGATCCTGGCAAAGATTCCAGCCACACCGAAGAGCCAGAGGTCAGAGAACTAGGAAGGTCTCTGAATTTGGAGAACCCTATCCTAAGTTTAGATTTTATTCTAAATTTAGTAGAAAATCATTAAAGAGTTATAAACAGGGGAGTGAGGTAAGCTGATTTATAGTCACTTAAAAAAGATCACTGTGGCTGCTGTTGGAGATTAAACTGGCTAGGAGGTGGGGGCCAGGGTGGCGAGAGGTAAGTAGAAAGAGATTGAATGATGAATCATGGCACCTGGACTAGGGTGGTGGAGGTGGAGAGACAGTGAGTGAGAGATGCTGACTGTGCTTGCTTCTTTCTATGAAAGATCAGAACACCTCACTCAACACTTAAGCATAGAGCCTGTGGCACATGATGACTGGATGTTGTCTCAAATGCGTTCTCCACTCTTTCCTATCTGTGTCTTGTCTTTGCAACTAGACTGTCACGTCATTCAATACATAGATACCAAGCACTGGCCCTGTGTGTGGCACTGGCGCTCCCCATCTAGGAGCTTTCCAGAAGGGAGGAAACATAAAGCAAATATACAATTAACCAGCAAACACTACAGCATCTGGCAGGTGCCATAAAGGCAAAAATATCAGTCTTGTTGAAGGAGACGGCAGCAGCCACAGGAACACACAGCTAATTCCTGAAGAAAGGTTATTTAAAATGACCTGGGAGGTCACCAAAGGGTTCTAAGCAAGACAGTGACATGATCAGATTAGCAAATGGATTGGAGTGAGGCTAACAGCGGGACTGGTTAGCAGGCAGTTGCAAGTAGCACGGGATGAGCTGTTGGTGTCGGTAGTGGGGAAGAGGATGGAGGAAAGGCGATGAGTGTAAGATATATTGAGGTGGCAGAATCCACTGGACTTGGTAACTGACTTGATGTGTGTGGGGAGTGGTGGGCTAAGGGAGGAAGAAAGGATGACTTGCAGATTCCCTTTGTCTCTCTGTCTCCGTCCTTCCCTCCCTCCCTCCATCCTTCCCTTCACCTTCGTTATAAAAAAACAAACTAAACAAAGCAACCCCTTTCATTCATTATCTCTGACTGCTTATAGAAGGTAAATTGAATGGTACCATATTTAATTAATCACTGTCTGTTTTTTTCCAATTCCACACACTGTGGGGGCTTGGTGTGTGTGTGTGTATGTTTGTGTGTGTGTGTGTGTGTAGGAACTTACTCTGAATGAGTATACCAGAAAACAGATCACTAGCCTCAAATTCTTTAACAAATTCTATGATGATGTTTCACACTTTGCAAAACTCGTAACAACTCCATTACATAGCTATTATTATCCCTACTTCATAGTGGAAACGGAGGTTTAGAGCAGCTAAGCGTCATCCAAGGCCATCTGGCTACAAGAGGTTGCAGCTGGTACTTGAACTTAGGTCTTTACACCTGAGCTTAGTGCTGCCCCAAGCCCTGCAAAGGTTGTACAGATCTTCTTTAGTCATGTGTTAGCACATTAGCAGACTAACTTTCTAATAATCAGGCATATTAATAATAAACACTAAATATTTAGGCATATTAATAATAAACACTATATATTTAACAGTTTTAAAAAGCAGATCAGACTCCCCTGGGCCAGCATAATGGTCTTTGATGCCTGATGGGCATATGAACAGGAGGGTTCAGTGAAAGGTTAGGAGCAAAAGAAAGTTGCAGTGGAACAAATTCCCCAACCTCTTCTGTGTTTTTGTCTATTGGATAATATTGCCTTTGAGATATGAAAATTGAAGAAGAAAATATAATCTTAATTCAGCATTTTGAAGTATTTAAATCTGTAAGAAAAGAATACCAGAACATGTTACAGAATACTGTAAAAAAACTTCAGCAGATTACAGTTCTTTTGAAGGAGACTAGGAAAAATGTGTTTGGTTTGTATGAAAATATGCCCTGGACTTTATAGCAGGAAATCCTTAAAGGAAAGAAAGAATGTTCAGAAGACACTAGCAGAACCAGTGAACTTATGGAAATAGGATGATTCTGTCTGAATGAATCAGAATCGAAATGAAAGGTTATTATAAAATGATCTGACAGAGAGGATCAGAAGTGGGATAAGAAATTTAGAGAGGATAAGTTTAGTTTTGAAAACTTCAAGAGGCAAAGAAAGTAATAATAAATTAATTTAGAGGGAAAGAATTGAGGTAGAAACAATCATAAGATTCACTACAATCTATTTCACAAACTAAGAAAATGAAAAATTTAAAGGAGAACTGTCACAGAGCAAAAAAAAAAAGTCATAGGTTAGATACAGGGAAGTATATCTAGATACAATTTTGTGACAGACAAAGGCAATGTAACTATGTGCAAATTATCTATTTGTTTTGCAGATGGGAATTGAAAATCCCACTCTGAACATGCTTGAGGAGGCCACCCTGACAGCCCTGCATGCTTAGAGAAATTCACTGTGCAAATTAATTGGAAAGGAGTTCATTGGAATAAATATACTATTTAGGAAAATGGAAAGGTTGATTTGTGAAGCTCTTTATTCAAGGGATATCATTTATTTATGACAAAATTATTTGTGATGACAAGAGGCATGTGATCCAGTACTTGTTGGTGGGCTTACCGTCTAGATAAAAATGTGTTTGTGGGAAAAGTAGCCAAGCAAAGAAGGATATGATTTTGTGCTTTTATGCTAAGTCAGTGGAATAAACCTCAGGCTTGGTGCTGCTCAAAGGGGATGAGCGGTTGATGAGGGGACTTTCTGGAGGAGGAGGGCTTTGCAGTAAGCTGAAGGATGGGTATCTGGAGAGTTGGGAAGGAAGTCAGGGGGCCTACAAGATGGGAGTTTGCCTTGAGTAGAAGCACACAGACCATGTGTAACCCATGCTTTGGGAGCCAGGAAAAAACCAGCCAACTAGAGTGGAGGCATCTGGTAGGAGAATATGAAGACGCAGGTACTTGGTGTCAACAGAGCAGGTGTTAGATTTTAGACAGTTTGCACTTTATTTGATAGCAATGGAGAATCTGCTGAGTTTCAGATAGTGGAATAGATAAGAATAACTTGAAGTCCCATGCAGAGTGACTTGGGAGGGAAGAGATTGGAAGCATATATCAATAAGGAAGGTGTTAGAATGATAATGATTATGATGATAACAACAAAAATAAAAATAGCAGCCAGTATTTATTGAGGGCTTACTGTGTGCCACCTAGCATTCTAAGTGCTGCATATATATTATCTCACAGAATTCTCTCAGCATCCTTAAGGGAATTATATTATTATAATTCCCTGTAATTATCACATTCCTATTGATTCCTATTCCTATTGATATTATCTCATGCAACAGAGACAGTAAGAAACACACCTGTAGTCCCACAAGGATTATTCAACTTGCTACAACAAAGGTAAGCCTACACTAATGAGAACTTGTCAAGTGTCTTGGTAGGAAGAAGTAGGCAGGGGCTTTTTGTAGGTTTTGGTATTGGCGAATATTTCTAAGGGGGCGCTGAGGTGAATGGGGATCACCTCTGGATCGGGTGCTATTTCTGAAGTTGGATTAGCAGAAATGGGGATTAGCTCTGGGCCAGTTGCTGCCATGAAGTGGGGGTAGCTTAGTGACTGGGTAGTGCTGTAATGCTTTTTTTTTAGAAAGCAGAGCAACAAAATGGGTCTTGGGAAGTCATTGATAAAAAAGCAGTACTTGTTCAAAAGAAACGGTGTAAGACATTTTGTGGTTGTGGCATGACCTTGGAAGAATCATTATTTTGTGTTGGCTTTGTCTCTGAATTTACCTACCTGCTATCACAGCCTGATTGCTAGCAGGATGAGCTTACTTTCTCACTTCTAGGTTTTACTATCTCACTATTCTACAGATAAATAATGGTGAATCTGAGACACAAGAGAATGGTTTTACACAACTGGTAAGTAGTAGAACCAAGATGCAACCCTGCAGTTGTTTAGGTGTGAGATTGGGAGAGTCTAAACTTCAGACAGAATGGAAAAGAAAGGTGCTGTGAACAAAAGAATTGGAAAAACTTGGTGATTAATTAAATATGAGAAATGAGAGAGAAGTCAGTGAATACAGTGTATCTTGGCATCCTGTAGGTGTACCAAGGAGGGCATCAGGAGGAGTAGAAGAGGAAGAATTTTATTTTAGGCTACTGAAGGGAAATATAGAGCCTAAAAATTAGCAGATGAATATGAAAGTAAAACTAGATGGTTTCTTAATTAGCATCATAAAATATATTCATTCAATATCGATTAATTTTAAGATTTACATCATTACCTAAAAGATTCTCCCACCCACCTGGCATGGCACTGTGTTAGTTCATATTACTTAGTTCTTAAAATAGCAGTGTATGAAGGAGGTATGACTGTGCATTTTCCAGGGGAGCCCTAGGAAGTTAAAGTGACAGTCTCAAGGTCACAGATCAAGTTAATAGTGGAACTAAGGTTGTATTGGTCTTCTTTGCTGCCTATTACATAATTACTCCAAATCAAGTTCTCTCCTAAGGTACAAACAATATTGGATTTGGATGCATTGTAATAGGAGTAATAGATTTGAATTTATCTAGTTGTCTGAATATCAGAAAATAATATCTTGACATTACTAAATAAGTTATATAATATTTTTGTTACATACTAGGGAGATAGGCCATAATTTTTTTCTTTAAAGATTTTGTTGTTGTTGTTGTTGTTGGAGGATAATAAATTTCCCTTGCCTAGAAATAGAACCATTGCAGGATTTTTTTTCCATTTTGTGGTAGAATCAGTAGCACATTTTAAGAATGGAATCCCACTGGGTAAATCTGTATATATCCGTCAAATGCCTCTTTCCATAATTCTTTACTTGTGAAATGACAGTATTGTTAGCTAATCCTTCCTCCCCAACTCAGATTTCCCATCTGATGACAGACATCCATGAAGATATTTATAAAACACTTTATTGGTTTGAAGTGTAGTAGAAATTATTTATTTATTGTTATTAGTTTAGATTTTAGAACGATTTGAGAATGCGCATAAAAACATTTACAGGTACTATTCTGAGAAAATGGAAGATTTCTGTGAGGAGAGAATTGCAAGCCATTGCCTTCACTTGTTTCAGTCACTGAGGAATCCACTAAAAATTGCTAACAATAAATCCAGCAGGTTAGGCAACTCACCCATAAATTCCTAGGAGAAATAATTTATTGGGTTTCTGTTTAGAAAGTTACTGAAAGAAATGTTAAATTCTGTGGAATGAAACTGACTACTGCAGAGTTTAATGAGGAAAGGTGAAAAACAAAGGACTTAGAAATCTGATAAGTCACCCTCAAAGAAGTTGAGAAATGATGACATTTCCTTTTCGTTATTTAATTTAATTTAATTAATTAATTAATTTATTTTTTATTATACTTTAGGTTTTAGGGTACATGTGCACAATGTGCAGGTTTGTTACATATGTATCCATGTGCCATGTTGATTTCCTGCACCCATTAACTCGTCATTTAGCATTAGGTATATCTCCTAATGCTGTCCCTCCCCCCTCCCCCCACCCCACAACAGTCCCCAGAGTGTGATGTTCCCCTTCCTGTGTCCATGAGTTCTCATTGTTCAATTCCCACCTATGAGTGAGAACATGCGGTGTTTGGTTTTTTGTCCTTGCGATAGTTTACTGAGAATGATGTTTTCCAGTTTCATCCATGTCCCTACAAAGGACATGAACTCATCATTTTTTATGGCTGCATAGTATTCCATGGTGTATATGTGCCACGTTTTCTTAATCCAGTCTATCGTTGTTGGACATTTGGGTTGGTTCCAACTCTTTGCTATTGTGAATAGTGCCGCAATAAACATACGTGTGCATGTGTCTTTATAGCAGCATGATTTATAATCCTTTGGGTATATACCCAGTAATGGGATGGCTGGGTCAAATGGTATTTCTAGTTCTAGATCCCTGAGGAATCGCCACATTGACTTCCACAATGGTTGAACTAGTTTACAGTCCCACCAACAGTGTAAAAGTGTTCCTATTTCTCCACATCCTCTCCAGCACCTGTTGTTTCCTGATTTTTTAATGATGGCCATTCTAACTGGTGTGAGATGGTATCTCACTGTGGTTTTGATTTGCATTTCTTTAAAGTTCATATGGAACCAAAAAAGAGCCCGCATCGCCAAGTCAATCCTAAGCCAAAAGAACAAAGCTGGAGGCATCACGCTACCTGACTTCAAACTATACTACAAGGCTACAGTAACCAAAACAGCATGATACTGGTACCACAACAGAGACATAGATCAATGGAACAGAACAGAGCCCTCAGAAATGATGCCGCATATCTACAACTATCTGATCTTTGACAAACCTGACAAAAACAAGAAATGGGGAAAGGATTCCCTATTTAATAAATGGTGCTGGGAAAACTGGCTAGCCATATGTAGAAAGCTGAAACTGGATCCCTTCCTTACACCTTATACAAAAATTAATTCAAGATGGATTAAAGACTTAAATGTTAGACCTAAAACCATTAAAATCCTACAAGAAAACCTAGGCAATACCATTCAGGACATAGGCGTGGGCAAGGACTTCATGTCTAAAACACCAAAAGCAATGGCAACAAAAGCCAAAATTGACAAGTGGGATCTAATTAAACTAAAGAGCTTCTGCACAGCAAAAGAAACTACCATCAGAGTGAACAGGCAACCTACAGAATGGGAGAAAATTTTTGCAACCTACTCATCTGACAAAGGGCTAATATCCAGAATCTACAATGAACTCAAACAAATTTACAAGAAAAAAATAAACAACCCCATCAAAAAGTGGGCAAAGGACATGAACAGACACTTCTCAAAAGAAGACATTTATGCAGCCAAAAAACACATGAAGAAATGCTCATCATCACTGGCCATCAGAGAAATGCAAATCAAGACATTTCCTTTTCATAAGAGCAAAAACTCCTCACACCAAAATCCAAGATAATATTGAGTCAAACGTTTGATTATTTTGCTTGCTCCAAAGCCATCATAGAAAAATCAATGACTATCTGGACTGTTTTGCTATGTCTCTTTCGGATGACAGTGACATCCGAAGTAGGCAGTAGGCAGTGTCTATTCTTCAGTCCTACAGGGCAGGCCTTGGATGAGCCTGCTCGGTGAGGGGGTGTAGGGCGAGAAGAAGGGGACAAGACTTTTTTCAGCACCACTTGCCACAACCCTAATTAAGGCTTTGCCATGTGAATCACAATTTCCTCTTTCAGAAATGTAAAACCATTGAGACGTTGTCATAAGCAGACACTCTTTGATTCATTCAAAACCCTTTAAAGTATTTTCTAAGGACAACATTTCCCCCCTACCCTCCTGGCCTTGAAAGATTATTTTTCTAAAGGCTGTTTTCTTTTTCAGTACCTAACACATCAGGGTGTATAAAAAACTGGATTTCAGAATTCTCTAACTTTGGATATTTGCAG
This sequence comes from Nomascus leucogenys, assembly GCF_006542625.1. Taxonomy (NCBI): domain Eukaryota; kingdom Metazoa; phylum Chordata; class Mammalia; order Primates; family Hylobatidae; genus Nomascus; species Nomascus leucogenys. The sequence goes on from NC_044396.1 coordinate 34,744,559, forward strand.
AATTCAATGATCTTTTCATTGCAGCCATATTTGGGAGTAGAAAAACTCCCCACAGACATAGAAAGACCTGGACATTCTCTGAGCTATCAAAGAACAGTTTCTTCCAAATGGCTTTGGAAGTTCCACATCGGGAGGCCTCGGGATGAGTCACAGTGTGCAAGAAATGGCAGTGGAGGCCCACCATTGGTCTGGTTTGCTTACAACAGGGAAAGGAGCAATTAACATTTAATTCCATTTCTTCTTTAACAGATGCTTCAAAAATAAAGATGCTCCTAGAATCCTTAAGGGAAGAACTGCACTACGACAGGTCAAGAGTTGAGGTTTTAGGGTGAGCTTGGTAGGGCATTCTTTAAGGAAAATACATTATTCATGAATTCATACCACAAAAATATCAAAATGTTCAGCACATCTACATAGTCTGATTAAACTGTTTCAGAGACATATTACCGTTGAATTCATCTGCTGCCAGGCTACTTGAGAAATTGCTGTATTTTGTGCATATTTTGGACTAACTGCTTCAAAACCTTGACAATATGTTTAGTTTGCATAAATCAGGCAAAACATATTTTGTTTTGTTCAGCATGCTCTGAACTTTCACAGTTATTTCATTATCTGTTCAGATGGTCCCTCAGCCTTGCTTCAACTGAAAGGGAAATTGTAAATGTTGTTAAAATAAAACCTGGCTGATGCATTGGCAGCTGTGTGAGTTGCAAAGGACCCAGGTTCAGGGATCTAGCTTAAATTTGAGAGGCTTATCTTCACTAACGTCTCATGGTGATGAGCATTACTATTCATCACATTTTGCAGAAATCTGTTCAATCTTCCCTCTTTAAGGAAATCTATTTTCATTTTAGTACGATCCATGCTACCCCAGCTTCCCTTCTTGGTCTTGAGCATTGCTGATTTCAAGTTTTTTTCTCTTTATAAAATACAGTATTCTAAAATTTGTCCTACTTACAGTGGTGTGATTTAGAATCATTTAATTACAAAAACCTTAATCTTTCTTGTTTTCCCTCCTCTCTCATTGCTATCATTTGTTGTTATTTCAAAACAATTACACTTGAATATTTTTTCTTTTATATTATGTCACCGTTTCTTCATACCCTCATGTAGTTCTCATAAGCTTTTCATAGTAAGGTTTCAATTTTTCGGTTTGCTCTCAGAGTTCTAGGGAATGCTTCATGCCCTCTCCTGACCTTCCTCAAGGACAAAATTGGTCTTCTCATTCTCTCTCTTGCTGTGGAATCCTGCATGCAAAACTTTTCTTTTAGTAAAGAAATTCAGTATAATGGACTAGATTCAATTCCCTGCCTTTTGTTTTAAGATGTAAGGTATGAAAGATGAGATTTGGGAGTTAGTCAGTGAAGGACTAAGGAAAGTATTAACCTAGTCTCAGTCCCTGTTTGTTCATTCACTCATTTATTCAGCAAATATTTATTGAGTGGTTAAGGTGATATGATAAGCAATGGAGATACAATAGAGAACAATGGTCAAAGGTCTCTGCCTTTCATGAGTGCATAGTCTATGGGGAATGAAGACAGTCAGTTGTAACACTGATAAGTGCTACTATAGGAGAAAGCACATGTTATGTCTATTTAAACATTTATACTTAAGAATGAATAGAAAGGTATAAAATAGGCTTTCCTTATTTTTTTTTTAGCACTTGTGTCTGAGTACATTCTGGATAGAGTTTGCAGTAAAAAATTAAAATATCCATATCTCATGAAAATAACTTCCCAGAAACCATTTCAGAATATTCCAACTTCTCTGTTTTACCCCTTCCATTTCCATTTTCTTTCTTCCTTAATATTAAAAGGAGGATGCGCTTAGTATTTGCATTAATGGGTACAATTGGCTGCCACTTTTACATGGGTAGATTTTGTTAAAGAGCTCATGAATCATGGTGGAGAAAACATCCTAAAAATTAAAAGGCATAGTTTTGCAACTTCTTCTTCATGACCTTTAACTCATCATTTTACATGGAATTATACAACCTCAATAGAAAAATATCTCTTTGCTTGGCTCTGCTTTGTTTCTCTTTAATAACTGTATTGACCTTCTGATTGACTTCTTTAATTTTTCTAGTTATTATCATAGCTCAGCCCACTGTTTTCTCTGTAATTCAAACACTATTCTTTGGCTCATTATCTTGCATTATTTATTCAAAGCAATTATTATTACACACACTTGGCGATGTCATTTATTATAGCTATGGTGTGCAGAATAAAGTAGAAATATTAGAATGGAAACATTTAAAAGGGCAAGTCCTCAATGTTAGAACTTTGCCTAGTATCAATCTAAATGAAAATTAATTTAAATAGGGGACTTTTATCCTCTAAATAATGAAGTCTTTGCCTACTTAAAAACTTCCTATTCTTTTTCTTTTTTTAAAAAACGATTCCTTGGCCGGGCGCGGTGGCTCACGCTTGTAATCCCAGCACTTTGGGAGGCCGAGGCGGGCGGACCATGAGATCAGGAGATCGAGACCATGGTGAAACCCCGTCGCTACTAAAAATACAAAAAATTAGCCTGGCGTGGTGGCGGGCGCCTGTAGTCCCAGCTACTCAGAGAGGCTGAGGCAGGAGAATGGCATGAACCCGGGAGGCGGAGCTTGCAGTGAGCCGAGATTGCGCCACCGCACTCCAGCCTGGGCGACAGAGCAAGACTCCGTCTCAAAAAAACAAACAAACAAACAAACAAACAAACAAAAGATTCCTTTAATCCAAATTAGCCAAAGTTTTACAAAGCACTAAACTAACTTTCATTTGTGGATTGCACAGCATGGCTAAAATGATAAAAGATGGGAATCAACAAATGCCATTGAAGATATGGAGCAAAGAGAAGTCTCACATACTGCTGGAGGGAATATAAATTAGTATAACCACTTTGGAAAACTGGTCGTACCTATAAAAGCTGAACATTTGCCTATTCAGTGACGTGTCAATTTCACTTTCATGTATATACCCTAAAGGAAGGATAACAAAAAATAATGATCAAGAATGCTTACAAGCAGTACAAGATATTCATAATAGCTCCAAACTGAAAGCTATTTAAATGCTCATCAGTGTTGGAATGGATAAATTGTAATCTATTCATACAAGGTAATACTTATACAGCAATGATAAATAAATTAATATGTATCCACAAGGCTGGAATGTACAAAAACATTAAACAAAAGAAACTGGATACAAAAAAAGCATGCACTCTTGTTCTCACTCATAGGAGGGAATTGAACAATGAGAACACTTGGACACAGGGTGGGGAACATCACACACAGGTGCCTGTCATGGGGTGGGGTGCAGGGGGAGGGATAGCATTAGGAGAAATACCTAATGTAAATGACGAGTTAATGGGTGCAGCAAACCAACATGGCACATGTATACCTATGTAACAAACCTGCATGTTGTGCACATGTACCCTAGAAATTAAAGTATAATAAAAAAAAGAAGAAGAAAAAAGCATGCACTCATGATTTCATTTACATAAAGTTCAAAAACAGGCAATCTAATTTATGATGATAGAAGTGAGGAGAATACCCCTTGGGGGTGGTTAAGGGGGCTGATGTTTCTATGGGAATGCTTAATTTGTGAGAATTAATTAAGCTATCCACTTTCTATTTGTGCATTTTTGTGTATGTGTATAATTCTTCAATAAACTTTCCGGGGGCAGAGAAAGGGGGAGACACTTGTGAAGAGACAAGCGAATCTGCTCATTGATTGCATCCTGGGTAGACTCAGGCAAATGAGTAAACTTGACAAAGTTTGCCTTTGACAGCCCTTTCTTCACCTTTTAGAACCTCCTCATTAGTCTCACTTTCATGCTGGGGACCTCACAATCTTTACTCTTTCTGTACCAAAATTATCTTTGGGAGATGTCTGTAAGTTTTTGTTTTTTGGGTGTAAACTTAAGTGGCAGTTTCATATCTCCCAGGGGCAGCTGCATTTTAAGTCTTAGGATGTTTCTAATTGACAAAAAAAAAAAAGCATTCAGACTACAACAGGAACTTCAGCAGCAGAGGCAGGTTTGGGGAACAGAGCTTCTGGAGTAACTTCATCTGGGCTTTTGCTTGCCCTTCTCATGAGAAACGCCAACACTGGTTGGGCACGGTTTCCTATTCTCTTTATGAAACCATTCTTCATATTCTCCTAGCACTTCCTACATACTTTCACTGTAGAAACCAATACCCCATTTTTTAATATATTATTGTTTCCATTAGATGGTGAGTTCCTTGAAGATAGGGACCATCCCTCACTCATCTCTGTATCTCCAGCAACCAAGTACAGTGTTTGGCTCAGAGCAGGCAATCAATCAAGTTTGCTGGGAATTTTACCATATAGTTAAAGAGCATCTAGTTCCCCACAATTTATTCTTCTCTAAGGCACAGAAGAATAAGGAAAACTTCCAAATTCCTTTATGATGTCTGCACAACATTGATACCAAAAGCTGAAAAGCACTGCACAAAAAAGAAAACTACAGCTTCAAAGAACTTACGCATATCAATGTAAAAATACTACATAAAATAGTAGCAACCAAGATCTAGCAACACACATTATAATAACACTTTATGACCAAGTAGAGATTATTTCAGAAAAACAAGGATGGATTGGTATTAGACTATTTATTAATATAATTTATTATATTTACAGACTTAGGTAAAACATATAGTCATCTCCATAGACCCAGAAAAGGTAGTTGCCTAAATCCAGCAACTATTTCTATTTAAAAAAACATGATTTAAAGTAAGAATTGATAAATATTTCCTTGATGTAATAAATATATATCTATATTTTTATCTATCCATTTGTCATCTGTATTAGTCAAAAACTGGCATCAAAATTACTGGAGAAACAAAAAAGTATTCCTGCTGTTACAAAGGAGACAAGGATACCCACCATTACCACTATTATTTAACAAAATTAGACCAGAAAAAGAAATTACAAGTGCAAAAACTGGAAAGAAGAAAGTAAATCTGGTACTACTTTTAGATAAGAAAGAATATCCAAAGGGTCCTCTGCTTCACTTTTTTTTGTTTGTTTTTTTTTTCGAGACAGAGTCTCACTCTGTAGCCCAGGCTGGAGGGCAGTGGTGCGATCTCTGCTCACTGTAACGTCCGCCTCCCGGGTCCTGGTTTAAGCAATTCTCCTCCCTCAGCCTTGCGAGTAGCTGGGATTGCAGGCACACGCTGCTATGCCCAGCTAATTTTTGTATTTTTAGTAGAGACGGGATTTCACCATGTTGGCCAGGCTGGTCTTGAACTCCTGGCCTCAAGTGATCTGCCCACCTTGCCCTCCCCAAGTGCTGGGATTACCGATGTGAGCCATGGTGCCCAGCCTGCTTCATCTTTTGACATCAGAGGGCTGGAAGCTCTACCTTCAGATCATGGTAATGCTACCATTTTTTGTACATTGGTACAAAATCTCAATTGCGCATGCAATTTTGTACATGGTACATAAATATCAATTGGGCATGCACATGTTTCTCTTCTCATAAATATTCATGACTCCTCCTATACCTTATGGAATATATATATTTGGTCACCCTGTTCAGCATTAATTCCTGTTCCCTTTGTCCCTCCCTTGAAGTGTTTCTTTCTGTCTTTGGAAAGGAGGCTGTGCTTCCCAGCCTGTTGGAATGGCCACACTGCAGGCTGCAACCCTTTATGAGAAACAAAGATCTCCTTTCCAAATTAAAAAAAGAAATGTTTACCTGGAAAACCCAAGAGAATCAGCAGAAATGCATAAAAACAATGAGAGAATTCAGTAAGACATCAATTAATAGAAATCAATAGTCTCTGTATACATAAATACACGTTAGAAGATATAATTGAAGAAAAGACTCCATTTAGGATAGTATTCCCAAAGATAAAACAATGACAATGTGGAAGTAACAACCTTAAGCCATTTTGGAAGAATAAAAAGTAAGACTTGGACTTGTGAAAAGATGTCCCATATTTTTAGATCAAAATATGTGGCAACAGAAAGCTATCAATTCTCCCTTTCAAAATTTATTATGTTAAATTTTTGGAGATAAACTTCAAATGAACCAAAGACTTACATGTTTAAAAAAAAACCATAAATATTGTAGAAGAAAAGGATAAAATAATTTTAGAACCTCAGAATGGGAAAAGCCATTTAAAAAGCTGACTTCATATCAACAAGGTTAAAAAAAAAAAGAAATCCCTTCTGTATCTGGTATCTGGCATTGTGTGACTTGTTCCAGGTAACTGAAACATTCTATGTAAGATATCAGCTAAAAAAGAAATGATCGAGAAGGTAGGATAAAAGATAACATAAATATGGTTTGGACAGGTGTCTTTTCATGAAATGATGCTCGTTTCTCTTTGCTTTTATGTTCTAGCTTGATAACTGTGACTTGTGCAATAAATTCAGCCATGATTCATATGATCATAACTGACATAATGGATGCCCTGCCTTTCTGACGATTTGATTGTGTTTTAGATAAGAATGTCCATCCCAAAACATGTGGATTTTAGGTTGGGATGTTAAGGATGCTTTTCCTCTGCCAAACATCAAGACTGCTTGATGCCAAACACTAAAACTTTGAAAAATACCTCTTTTTAAACAGAAGTCCTTCTAATGAATATAGGAAATGTTTGGAAGTAACTAAAGGAGGATGGAGGATCTCCTTCAAAAACTTGAGAATAAAGGACATAAGTCTGTCCTCGTCTAATAGCTATACTATAAAATTAACACATAATTGGTCCCATTAGGGACATCCAGGTATATCACCTTAAGGACACTGGCAGTGAAAGACAAGACTTGCCGTATCTGATGGATGGTATTTCCTTATCTAAACAAAGGAAGAAATTCATATGCCCATCACAGGAGGGCTGGTCAGCAATGGAGACTTGGACAAAGAAGGACAGAGATAAAGCCTCCACCACAGCAGAGCCTGCAGGATCGTGTTGGATTCCTTTCCCACTCTGATGACAGTGATCACAAATCTCTGTTTATCGGTGACAGTCCAGGTTTCTGCCTCTTATTATTTATCGTGCCTTTCATTCTCAAAATAAAATGGATGATAAATTAGATGAGCCTCCTGCTCCTAACCTTGCAGCCTTCTCTGTCCCACCTGTTTTCTCACCTCTGTCCCTTTGGTGCTGAACCCTCTGTGGTAAGTTCCTTCAGCCTGATTGGATGATTTGTTCTGATTTTTGACTGGCATTTTCTCAAGACATTCCTCTTCCCCCATGGCATCTTGAGTGCAAGTGATGCACCCACCACACCCACCTACATTCTAGGCAGGAGGCAGCTTGGTTGTACAGGTAAAAAGCATTCTAGGAGGAACAAAGGCGAGAGGGATATTAAGCCAATGGGGTTTTAGTGTTCTGGTCCCATTGACAGTATGTAAAAGTGTGAGGTAATTATAGTTAGAGTGATGGGTATTAAGACTGAAAACTAAGAGATACAAAGAAAATAATAAGAAACAAAGGCTAATAAGAAAAAATGTCTAAAAATGAAATACCTTTGCAAAAGGCATTAAGCAATTATTTCTTTAAAAAGAGGACAGGATAAGATTTCAGTTTGGTATTTGTTTCAAAATTTTAAGGCAGAAGGTCTGATTCCATCCATGGTATACTGAATCTACTGGAGAACTGAGAGCATTTGGGATCTTTGGGGCTTCCATAGGAAGAGTCATTCTTACAAATTGATTACCCTTGCTAGAGAAGTAATAGAAGTCATATTTGAGGGCAATATTAACACTATGAATTCATTTTAAAGATGTATTTCTCTAATAAAGTTGAAAGCAGAAGTCTTTATCTCAGAGACCAATGTCCCTGAGCTAATCAAATTTACTTCCGTTTAATCCTCCAGGGTAATGATAGTTGCTGCAAGGAGTTCCAGGGAGAAGAGCTGTAACTACTCCAAGTTCAACATTGTCTCTTTTGTGTGTTTTAATTAATGTTTAATTTTAATTTGTAAATGTCATATATGCCATTGGGAGAAAATGAGATTTATAGGAGGAAGGACAGCTGATTTTCAGATATTAGAAGAGAAACTGGTTAGGGAAACTGGTTAAAGTGTTTGTCTTAGAAAAGAGAAAGAATACATGATGTTTGAACTTTATCTTCATGTGGAACGATGTACTATCTCCTTACTTAGATCTGGGCATTTAAAGGAAAACACAGGAGTGTAACTTACTAGATCTAAAGGCAGCTTTTCTGACTGCTAAGATAACTTAATGGACCACACAGGTCCTGCACACAAAACCATGTTATACTTCCTGTATGAAGTAAACAAATATTTATTGAACACTCAGTTTTGGCCAGGCACCATGCTAACATGGCAAGCAACATTTTTCATGATCCTGTCCTCAAGGATCTTATGGTCTAGGGTGCAAAGAGTAATGAACTAAATAGATACAAAATTAGAATTGTGTGAACAATTAAAGGAACCTCATCTTCGCAAAACTCCAAGTAGAATCCTTAACAAGGCTAGAATTATGAGTGCAATGAATGTGTACTATGAGTGTGTAAAAGATTTGAAGCAGATTTAGGGTCAGGAAGTTTCCCTTAGGACATGACCCTGAACTAGATGGATAAGGAGGCATCAACTAGCTGAAGAGCTGGCTTGGGGGTGGGGTAGGGCACTATGTCAAGTACATGGGATCTTTGTCTATTTTCTTACTAAATGATCTAATCCTCAATGGTATTAGAAAAATGTCCCCAAAGACACTAAAAGCTTAATGGCTAATATTTCTAATTGCAAGCATCCTCTGAAACTTTAATCCACTTTATAAATGAAGGATATGGATTCTAGATCACACTTAAGGTTTGTACGGGGGCTAGATTACAATGACTCTTGTTAGAAATAGACTCTGCTGAACAGTTTTCATTCAAGAAACATTTACTGAGTTGCCCATTATATGCCAGGCACTATATTAGGTGCTTTTAAAAACTATGACATGAAACAGATCATTTAGTAGTTCATTCATATGAACTACTTTGTCATCTAAAAATCTAAAGCTTTTATTTATAGTATGAAGCTTCAAAAATATTCAAAAATATTGTGAGACTATTATATAGATTTAGATTGACTTCTGATCAAAGTATAGATTCTAAAATTTATCAGTGATACGCAGGAAATTATGGATAAAATCCATCCTATTTCATGGCATTGGAGCTTATATTCGAAGACTATGTTTCAGGGCAGTACTGATCCCTGTCAGCATAAGATTCAGTGAAATCAAATTGAAGGTTGTATTTGGGCAAACCAAGAAACACTGCAACATGAAGATTCTTGGCTCTTGTATAACTTGTATTGAAACTGTTGGGAAGATTAGCATTGGGAGATTGTCATGGTAGGATATTCTGGCAATATTTCAGTTCTTTTCATACCTCACCTTTACTAACTGTCTTTGCCCTTCTGTTTCTTTCTCTTTAATTTCTTATTTATACCAAAGAAATAAGAGTAAGTAAATTAGTATATCCCTTATTAGCTCATCAGAGGATTTAGAAAAATGCTCATTTCTTTACATGTGCTCATTTTTATCTACATTTCTTTCTTTCATTTATTATTATTTATTATCCTGAAGAAATATGTGACCCAAATGAGACACTTATTCTGGTTTTTCATTTGTGTGACACAGAAGTGGCTGGCTATCACCTGCCTAGATGCCATCTAGATGGTGTTTTCTGATTCACGCTGCTGAGCAGTTTTCTGGGACACAGTGAGCAAGTCAAACACAAATCTGTCTGTCTGGACAATGAAAGGTCAGACTTCACCTTTGTAATGCTCTGAGTAGGGTTCCAAGCAAGGTTAGTCTGATACATGCAAAGGCAGATAGAAGCAGGAAAGAACACAGCTGCCCACAGAGCCATTCCGAATGTCTACTTAGGGTGATTGGTGCTTTCAGAAGCCATCAACAAGATCTATATTAGCAGGAAGCACAGTAATAACTTATACCTGCAGGGTGGTCAAGTTTACAAAGGTTTACTCAAGAGCATCTCATATGATTCTCACAAGAACCTTGGATCCCAGAAAACAGCTTGCTTGTATTGGCTTTCACACAGTATATGGTTCATATACTCATCTCAAGAGCTCTTTTGGGAGGAGACGTGTTTTGAGATATAGAACATAACCTACATGGCTGCGTGCTGCGAACCATATCTTTGCAGCTTCCAAAAACAGCTGTAAATCTTCCACTGGCCATTAATGTGTGCATACTTAGGCCTGGTGGTTTTGTTAAAAATCCCAATTATTTTCCTTCCTTGGGGTTTTTGTAGTGGGCTGCACCCTCTCTAGGGAACCTCTCCTCCTTTTCCTTCGTATCATTTCCTTCATGCCAATCTTTATCATTCTAGTCACCATTAAGATGTATGTGCCCCAGAGGGGGTGAGGAGAAGAGGAGAGGGAGGGAAGAAGAAAGAGAGATCTGTGATACCTTCTTTAGCTGTGTGAGCCCCCTTCTGCTGTTCTCTCATTCATCACTCACTTATTTCCTTCAGAGCACTTCCAACAATCTGAAATTAGTTTGCTAATTTCTCTGTTTATTGTCTGTTCTGCCCATTAAAATATATGCTCCATTAAAGACCCATCCTTGTCCACTACCTGTCCCATCACTGTACCTGGTGCAGGTACACACTGGACATTCAATAAATACTTGTTGAATGAAGGAATGAAATAATCTTACAGTTTTCTGTTAAGGATTTTACTCAATTATGTCTTTGATTAAATTATTCATCTTTTTTATTTTTTTTGAGACTGATTCTCACTCTGTCGCCCAGGCTGGAGTGCAGTGGTGCAGTCTCGGTTCACTGCAACCTCTGCCTCCCAGGTTCAAGTGATATCTCCTGCCTCAGCCTCCTGAGTAGCTGCTACCTGGGACTATAAGGCATGTGCTACCATGCCCGGCTAATTTTTTGTATTTTTTGGTAGAGATGGGATTTCACTGTGTTAGCCAGGATGGTCTGGATCTCCTGACCCTGGCCAAATTATTATTATTATTTTATTTTTATTTTTTATTTTTTTTTTAGAGTCTCACTCTGTCCCCCAGGTTGGAGTGCAGTGACATGATCTCAGCTCACTGCAACCTCCGCCTTCTGGATTCCAGTGATTCTCCTGCCTCAGCCTCCCAAGTACCTGGGATTACAGGCACACACCACCATGCCTGGCTAATTTTTGTGTTTTTAGTAGAGACAGGGTTTCACCATGTTGGCCAGGCTGGTCTTGAACTCCTGACCTCGTGATCCGCCCACCTTGGCCTCCCAAAGTGCTGGGATTACAGGCATGAGCCACCGTGCCCGGCCTCATCATTTTTAATGAATTGAGAGCATGAAGTAAAGTAAAACAATAGGGTTTGCAAAGTCTATTGCTGCCCCTTTGCAATGAATAAATTGAAGCTGTAGAAGTTGTTGTTTCTCAAGGTCACAGCCAGGACTAGAGTCAAGTCTCTTTTCTCATCCAGCCCAATGCCCTTTCTACGACATCTTGACTGCTGATAGAGAAGGACATTATTAATGCATGTTTCCAGTAGTCAGGTCTCTTTTTGTGCAAAGGTTACCTTTGCAGGTTTTATGCCGACAGACTACAGAGAAGCATTTCATTGAAGTGGCCAAAGGGGCATAATGATGTTGGTAGGGTCGCATAACTTGAGAACAATTATAAGCATTTTGGTTGGTTATACCATTTAAAAAACCAGACTGAAAATGAGTTTAAGGGTGAGAGGAGCATGAATCAATCTGGTTAATGAGGGGTAAAAAGGGATAATTTTAAACATCTTTGGGTCAACAGACTGTGATAACTCTATATTGCTCTTTCCCAAGATCTTTATTTGCAGCAGGAATAATCTTTGAGAACATAGCTGTATGCAGACAGACTTATAGTCTAAGATAATGTTCTTCAACTCCATCTTCTAATTCCCTTAGGGGATCCACACACCACCATGTTACATTTTCCTCAGGAGGAGGCCAGGCAGAATTTTGGAAAGTGAGAGCAACAATATCTTTTTTGTGGTTGTCTGATTGTAGAAATGATAACTCTCTGATTAGAACCATGGCCAAAGGGAGAAAATATACTTCCGTAGAGGGAGGAGACATGGGGGGAAGACATCTCTATCTTGACATATTTGATCTTGCTGAAGTTTATTTTATTTGTCCTCTTCACTATTGTAAATTGTTTGGCTACTGATCTTAATATTAATGGCAATGATAACAGTGTATGAGGCATGGTTCTGAGCACTTCGTGTGTAGGAACCCACATGATCCTCAGAATTATCCTTGTGAGGTGAGGCTCTCCATTTTTCCAGTGAGGAGACTGAGCTGGTAAGTGAGCAACTGGGATTTGAACCTGGCAATCTGACCCCAGTGCCCAGAGGAAGAGTCGTGGCTATGTCTCATCTTTAACCTAATGACTTGAGATTGATATCTCATTGCAACATCTACTCTAAGGAGCAAAAGACCCACTCCTCTGTGAAATCTGTGGGTTCCAGGACTTCCTTTTCATTTCTCTCACTCAGTCCAATCCTGACGTACCCATTCCATGCTTCTGCCCCAGCTCTAAGAAGCAGGAATAGCTTTTTCCATCTTGGTAGTGCCAACAGTTAGCATAGAAGCCGAATACTACAGACAACAGGTGTTCCAATAGTGTTTGCTCAATGAGGGAATGAATTTTTCAGAACTTAATTGCCATTCCTTTCATTTTATTAATTATGTGGCAAAGCCCCACAAGTCATTTTCAAATGTTATGTTTTAATTAGAAGTTAATTTGGCTTAACCTCAGGGGAGTTGGGGTGGTATGGAGAGCAAGGAAGAAACACATTGATTAAAACTTTTGATTTGGGAAACCTTTAATGGGGGTGCAATCAAATACCAATACTAATCTTCATCAGCACAAGATTTAATTTAATTAATTCTTTTTTATGTTCCTAGGTGTTCAATCTTTCCCCATTGTGATCCTATTTCCAAATGACCATTAGCAGTTTTCATATCCTGATGATACTTTATAACGCAAAATAGACTAGATTTTCTAGGCTCCATATTCCATCACAGCAGTGAGTAAAGAGAATGATATGTCGTAACACGTAGGTTAAAAAAAAAAAAACCGGGAGGAAGGCGGGTATACTTGCTGTTGTTAGCTGTTGCCTTGGACTACTGAAGAAGCTTCCTTATTTTGTTTCTTTTTTGCTTCTCTACAATCTCTCCCCGCTTCAGTATATTGGCTGTACTTCTTTCTGCTAACAGAAATTGCCCTTTTGTTTCAAAGTCCTTTGATTGCTCCCTACTGCCTTGGGGATAGGGGCGACTCTGTATAAGGCCTGCAAGTCCTCACAAGCAGACTCAACTTCCTTTCCAGACCCTCTCCTCCATGTCCACTCATGTGTCCTCACTCTGGCATACTGAACCACTTTCTTTTCTGGAACACACCACTCTCTGGTACCCTTGTAAAGTGCCTTCCTGCCTGCACAGACACACTTCTCTACCTGGAATGGAAAGGTAAAGCTATTGCCCAAAGTCAGGACTACTCGGCTCTTCCTTCCTGCTTTCTCTGTTCTTCCAACCCCATTATACCAGCAGCCCAGAAGAAGCAGTTTGTAACCCTCGTTCATGCTTCTGGCTTCTCTCTGCCCTTGCCAGACATCTCTTCACTCATTTGCATTTCTCTCAGCATTGTATCCTCCTGTCCTTCTGCCAAAACTATCCTTAGGATACTAAATTCTTATGTCACTTTTTTCAGGTAGTGTTAATTCCCTCTCTTTCAGACCCATAAACTCACAGGATTATAGAGAGGAATGAAAGAGGGAACTGATATTTACTAGACAGTCTTATACACCAGGACTTCTTTGGGAGTTTGATATATATTTTAAATATCATGGGTATGTTAAAGTACTATTGTGTCCATTGTATAGAGATGTGATGTTGGTGGTCCAGGTAGGAGGCTACTTTGGTGATGTAGTTCCTAGTTTTCTAGAGTGACTATAATGGCTTTTGGAACATTTCTGCCATTACGGAAGTTTGGGGAAAAATTGGTGAGATGTTATAAAACAAGACATGGGCATCTGAAACCATTCTGGAGTGGAAGCAGCAGGCAATACAGGGAATGTTATGGAGGGTGGACTGCTGTGTCCACAACAAACAGAGGACAGGGAGTTGGCTGGCTCTTGGGGGTCCAGCCTGGGTCAGCAATCATCTGCTCTGACTCCGTGATGCTGATGCTGTCTATCTGTGCTGCCCTTGCTCCTTGTACACCCTGCAACGTGAAGGAAGTGTTTTCTGCCTTCTTCATTTCCGCAGGTGGAGACCATGGACACAGAGCTACAGTTGTCAGCAGTGAGGGTGTGTCTCATGGTGGTGATCATTTTTCTAGGTTGCACGACTTTTCAAAGATTTGGGTGGTACCTTTTAAGGACATTTAGATAGAAATAAATCTTTCACTGAACACCAGTTTTCAGAGATGGATATTTCAGACATTCCACAGCATTCATCAAAAGAATGAAGAAAACCTTTTTTTGATGTGAAAGAGATGGAGAAGGAAGCTGTTTACGTTTCTACTAATTAGATCATTATTGCTTATCCTGGGCCTGAACTTTAACCAAACGTGAAAACCATAATGGATGGCAGAGAATGCTAGTCTCCATTAGGGGTATCAAATAGGGCCCTTAACAACAGTGGCAGCAGTAAGGTGGCTCCCTAAGATGATTGAATTCATGAACGTGCTGAATGAAGTCAGGCTTCAGAGTAGCTTTTAGTTGCAGACTTTCAATATTGTCATCCCCAGTAAGATATAAACAAATAAGTGATGGAAGCAAGAATGGTTACACAGCACATTGCCAAACACAAAAATGACCCAAAAAAGTCCTCTAAGTTGATTGAAAAACCAAATAAGCATCTGTTCTTAGTATACTACAACATGTATTTAAAACTAATATAATCTCAACAAAGAAAGAACATCAATACTTTTGAATGTATATCTAAAGACAATATCTAAGGAAACAAGAATTTTTCTGTGCATATGTGACTTTATAGACTGAAGACAACACTGTGTTATTCTAAGAGCAGTGACTATATGGATGGTAACTATTGTTACCAATAATTAATGCCACATCTATCCATTTAGGGGTTAATTGTCATGTCGAAGCCCTCGCAAATTGTTTTATCTGCCTTATAGGACTGAAATCACTGCATCAGCTGCTGAAAAATATTCAGCTCTGTGGTGGAACGTAACAGCTGTTTAATACCAAATAACAATACTACATAACAATTGAAAAGAAGCAAGTCAAATTCTGAAACTAATTTACTGAACCAAAATTCTGAAACAAACTACACGGATGAATTAGGTAGGAGGAATATAATTATTCCAATTGAGATCTGGGCAGGCTAACATGACTAATAATAAACTTATCTTTTACAGACTTTGATAAGGAAATCAGTTACTTAAATTTTATTTTAAAAGTTAAGTTTTTCCCTTCTTAGAGCCTAGAGGAACAGCTTAAGTGATTCTACATTTGTTGTAGTAAATGTATAAAATTGAAAATGAGGGCATGTTGCTGTTTTGTTTTTTTTTTCCTTTTTCTGTCACATAGTCCTCTTTTAGTCCATCTGGGGAACTTCTACTCCCTCCAAGCTTCTACAGGCCACCTCTTTGCAGACACCTTCTCAGATGTGCCAAGGTAAAGAACCTCCTCCTTGGTGGTCTTATTGCACCCTGATCCTACCTCTATCACAGTCCTCACTGTACCGTATTATAGCGAAGAGTTTACTCAATGGCTGTTCCTCACTAGGCTTGAGGAAGGGACCATGTCATTCATTTTCATTTATCCACTGCTTCAATTCACACTCAATAAATGTATTTTGAAATCAAGAAATGCTTCAGAAAAAAATTAGGCATAGTGGGAACTATTATGACAACAAAATGACCTACAAAAATAAAGCATCTTGCTATCTGACCTTCAAAGGATTCAGTTCTAAAACCTGAACTACAATGGGTACAATATCCATTTTCCCAAGGGGGCTCACCAAAAACGTGTTCAGAGGTGATCAGTGAGCATGTTCTATTCTTTTTACAGAATTAAAATGTTATGTATTTTTATGTTTATTCTTTCAGAAAAAAAAGGACACTGCTAGCAATAAAGATATCTTAGGTGTTTAGGACAAGCATCTACAAAAATGGGTATATGATGACTACTATGCTGTATAACAGTACTATTTAAATCAAGTAATGGCATATTTTCAATTCAAAAGACTCTAGTAAAACTTAGCATTGCCCTCATCCTCTCAAGGTCTAACAGGGGTTTAGCTTGCATTGTGTTCCCTGGGGTGGGGGTAGGGGGCATAAAAACACTTAGATCTCAGTTACAATTTTTCTTGCTCACATTTTGAGCCACTAGTGAACCATCTCATACAGGAAACAGAGCAAACATAATGTGAGGGACACTTGTGAGTTCTGGCATCAACCTAGGTTGGAACTGAAGTTTCACTCTTTCAGGAAGACTCTGCACCTATGGGGAAGTTTTAACTTAGTTGGTATTCTTCTTATTGGAAGTCAAACTCTACCACTTTAAGAGCCATTTTTATTATCAGTAACTGTAAATGCAGTGTCACTCCACAAAGTGTCACTTCAGAAACAGAATCTGAAATTCTATCTGTTATAATAATAAACACAACGGCAGCCAATTGCCTCCTTGCCCTTGAGGGTCTGGGGGACAAAAATAATCTCTATAAAAAGATAGTAAAGATTGTGTCGTTGGCAAAAGTTATTTATGGACTCCCAACAGACAAATTAGATATTAAATCTTTTATGGAGCTCTGGGTAATAACCATATTTTTTCAAATATGGAGCCTAAGGAAGGTAGGGCACTGATTCAAGTGAGCTATTGGCCTCATTGGGGATTCTTTACAAACACAGAGGCTTTTGTTGAGGAATAAACAAACTACTTCAGGAATCTTCTTATCATACAAAATTCAAATTTATTTAATAACAAAAATCATTAGCCAAGAGACACAGTGGCCTATAGGAGTCAGGTGCTGAACGCTGTAAACATTTATGAATTGTAGTTGAAATACAGAGCTGCAGCCTGTTGTATCTTCCACAAAATAAATTGGACTGTTTTCTTGAAGGAGGATAGCTATATTACAATGACATGATGCTTCTGCCAACCTTGGTTTCTAAAGGTCTATTTTTAAAATTATCCTCTCCAGCCTATGAAGCCATTCCAAGAAGCAAAACAAAATATGTTTATACACGTATGTATTTCATGGGACCCTAGATAAAGGCCTGCTTCTATACTTAAATACAGATAATTCTGATCATTTCAGTTCCATGCTCAAAACCTTTCAAAGTTTAAGGCCTACAGATGACATTTAAATTGGTTTTCAACTTGGTTTTCAAGGCCCACCATGCTCTGGCCTCAACCAGCTAGCCCAATGTCCTCTTATCTTCCCTTTTGCACAGGGACCAGGGAAATGGACTGCAGCCTTGCCAGAAAGCACCCCAACAGGTAAACTGTCCTGCTCTAAGCAGGACTGAAAATCTCTTATCCTTCAGGGCTCATATTGAACACAGCCTCTTCCTAGAAGCCTTTCTGACTAAAATTAATCTGAGTCCCCCCACAAATCAAATTTCTCCTTCAATTATATTTTTGTATGTCCACGTCTTCAGATACCTTCCTCTTTCGGTACCTGGTGCAGAGCCTGCAGGTACTGAATACATATTTGCTACTTTTGTGTCACTTGTCCTTCTTTTCCTATCTTTTTAGATACCTGACAGATCAAACATTCTGAGACTCTATGGTCATGGACATCATTGTCTTGTCTGATTCCCTACCCTTTCTTAAAATCCACAATGTGGTTTTCGAGCTTCTAGAAACACAGAAAGGTGCTAAGGAAATTTGTTTCATCAGTGTTTTGAATGTAAATTATTTTTGTTTAAAAGTGTGAATATCGCTATGTTTTGTGGAGTTCTGAAAACCAAATCTGTATTGGATAATAATAATAATGTGCTCTTGAACAGTGCATTTTATTTAAAAAGAGTTGAGTCCTTAATGCATATTTATTTGTTATTTATTTAGTGTTTTAGATGGGGGTCAGGAGGAAAGTGTTATTTTAATTTTATAGTTAAGAAAACTAACATTGATTTGCTGAAGGTGACAGCACACTAGAATGTAGGAAAAACTTATTCTCTAGTACTTTTCACCTGGCTCTCTGAATTGTGCAAAACACGTGTGATGATGTGACCAAGGGGTCATCTATAGAGTTGAGAAGATGGTGATGGGGCACTCTCATGTGGTCTTCACACAGGGACATAGCTTGAGTGTCTTCCGCATTTTGGAACTAAAGCCTATAACTAAGAGAGCTGTGCTCTAAGACTCCCATTAAGATACTTCACAATGATAGTGCCCCCAGAGATGGTGCTCTGTTGGCAAATGTGGTCCTGGAGAGGCAGTCAAGGGGTTGCAAGAAGAAAAAAGATAGCGAGAGATTCTCTTCACTTTTTTGTCACTTCCTTGCCCCACCAGATAGTTATCTGGTAACTTGCTCATCCTGTGCCTCCTCCCCTAAAACACCATTTCTTAAAGGAATTGGGCTTTTCACATTAATCCCCTGGAAACCTACAAATCTGTACTACATGGTAGACTGTCTCTACCATTAGGGGAAGTAATACTGTGGGAATGGGTCCTTGATGAAGTAAGGAAATAGAAATGGAATACCACACCTCCAATGTGGGAGGTGGGAGGTGGGAATGAGCCAGGGGGAGGGAGGGAGAGTTGGCCTTCTTTCTCCCACCAAAAAGAAACCACTCTTTATCAACATCTCTGTTGGTATGTGTTTAAATTTTACCAGGATTCCCAAGTTGGGGGAGGTAGGTTTTAATATTTAGCTATTTGGGGGTTCCCAGGAGTCGAAGGGCAGAAGGTAGAAGTAGAAGGGCCACTTTCACAAGCACTTAGTGAACCATTCTGTGAGCAAGGCATTATGCTGAGTGCTATGTTAGGATGAAATAAGGAATACACACAGAGCCTGCCTTCAGAAAGAGCTCACCTTCCAGTGGGCCTGTCAGGACATTCATGCTTGTGTCACTGAAGAATTGTATGTTTGTTTTGGATTACAACGTCATTGAGATGCAGAGATTTGGGATAAAACTCAATCTTTGTAGGCTAGTCTTAAAACATAACAGGAAAGTTTCCACGGGTATCACTAATCTAGGCAGAGCCTGCAGATTTTCAAACTAGGGGCTATTTTCTTAAAAGTCATAAAAATGCAGAAGATGTAAGTTGCTTCTTAGCATCAACGGCAAATGCAGAATTGCTATGTATTTTCCAACCTTGACCCATCATAAACCATCCTGATGAAAATACTTTGAAGGAAAGAGTTCAGTGTTGTATATGAAGAAGGGAAAAGGTAGGGGAAAAAATGAGATAGGTAAACAATGTTGTAAAGGACAAGTGAGATAGGAAATGGGATCTAAGACATGGTTAGACACAGATATAAAATTTTAAAAGTTTTGGTCATAAAAACACATTAAAAAAATTGCAATGCACTGGGAGTCCTCTTTCAGCTGTTTGCCACCCTCCCCACCTTCCAAAAAGACATCCATGGGGTATGCCACAATGGCATTACACGCAACCCCTGGGAGTTGTCATGTATTCACAGCAGTGGCCATAATCATAATCTAGTTCAGGCTGTGTCCCTGTAAGCGATGTGGATAATTGGTTTCACAGAGCTGAGCTTTGTCAGCATGGGTTATCCCAGATGGATGAGAAAATGCTCTAAACCTGGCAGGTGCTAGATGTTGAATCTCACAAACTTCATTTCACTTTATTAAGCTACTCCCATTTGTAGCACATTTTCTCAGTGATAAAGTTAAAAATATAAGTGGAAAAATAAACTGATCAAACTGACAGGAGGTAAAAGCTAAACTCTTGTGGCCTCTAGGGTGGGGAGAGCAGCCCCCTGGCCTGGAGGTGTTCCACTGCTAATTTAAATATCAATTTTTTATTACACATACAGGTTGGGGGATAATTTATTGGCAGGATTATGTTTATTGGTAAGCCATGGAAGTTGGAACTTCTGGTTTCTGAGGTGACAAAATGGGAAGACTCATTTTAGTATACAGTACGTTTCCAGAAGTCTTTGAGCTGACTGTATTGAGAGACTCTTCAAAAATCTTTTAGGATACTTTTAACAATAATCTTTGCAAATTCAGGCAAACGAGGATTCTCTTTTAGAGATTACAAATGTCATCCCCAGCATCACCTGAATCATAAAATAAGGAGCCCAGTAGAATCTGAGGCTGTCATTATTAAATCATATCATATCAAATGTCATATCGTATAATCGTTATTGACCTGGAGAGGTCATGATGCTCAAATAAATAAATTATTTGTAATTTACAAAGCACTTTCACACACTTGATCCTAATTGGTTATCAGATTCACCTAAAAACATTTCTGAGAGTATCTAGCAAGCTCTGTCTGCTCAGGAATTATCAGAAAATAACTTTCCGGACACTGCAAAATGGAACTGAAATTTTCCACATAAGACAGGCACCCCAGAGTATACTTTTCAGTATTCAGTTGATATCATTTTGGTGACAAACCAAAGTTCTCATACAATTACTTTAGCTACTATAAGATCGAAAATATTTTTTTGGCTTATTTATTCTGTAACAATGGGCCAAAAACTGTTTCCCTGGTATTCATTTCCAGAGGAGTTTTTAGGGCATTTTGATTTACAATTTTTAGTAAGTTAGAGTAAATCTGATTTGATTGGATAGGTACATTAATCCCAATCTCATCTCAAAAAATGACCGATAAATTTCTAAGTTCTCCCACAGCACCAGTGGGAAGCTGAAAACCATAATTACTTTTAAATTTGACATGAACCTGTTTTCTGAAACCATCTAAAAGTCACAGAAATAATGATAAAGTAAATTTATTTTTTATATATTTGGAAAGTTACCAAATCGCTGGCTGTATGATTAACATTAGCCAGCTGTTTGCCTCAATAAAAAAGGAGCAAACATATTTATCTTTATGTCCTTTAATACATAAGATCATATCTTTAATTTCACCTTTCTGTATTTGTGATGAAAACTCAGGGAGATATGAGAAATGCCAGATTTTGGCTGTAAAGAGCAAACCTGAATCTGTGATAATTCAAACACTGACTATCACATTGTCTCCAACCAGGTGGTCACCCCATGACAAACAAACCTGAACAAATATTTCCTTCAGTAAATATTTCCTGGTGATACAAGAGATCATGGGTCATAAATGCGGCTGCCTAATGTAAGGCATGCCAGATGGAGCCTTAAAAGGGTGACTATTATGATCTACTTATTATGTAAGATAGGAGCTTTACTTTATTGGGTATACTTTTTTCTGGGCATTACACACCATATTGCAAGTTGGACAATAGTTTCTGGGGGCCACATATTCATGTATCAGTCATTTGGAAAAAGACTTTACTTCTTTCAAACTCTTTCAAATTATAGAAGCTAATTTGGTTTTTGATGCATAATTTTATGCCTCTCTGAGAGGGATGCTTGCTTGCTTGTGTGCTGTATGAAGAATAACAGGAATATGCTGTTCTTTATCATCAATATGAATAATGGTTGCACCAATATTTCTGGCTTTGTTTGGTATGTGTTTAGAGCCATCTTCAGGAATTTTACAATGTCTTAGGTCCCTTCCCCAGTTCACGCTAATATGTATGAGGTATTTTAGGACATTTGAAGGGTGAAATTCTAATTTTAGTTTTTTGTTTGTTTGTTTTTGGAAATGAAGCCCTCTGATGAACAAAAGACTAAGCTCAAGGTAACTGTAATCCGATTTCCTGTGTCATTGAAACATCTGGCTCCTTGTGTGGCACATGGATTTGCTCATGCATTGTATTTTCCTTTAAACAAATTCAGGTTGCTTTAAAAAATAGCTTACCATTCCATTCACATTACACAACTTTCAGTAGAACTTTTAAAGTAGTAGCAGAAAATATTCAAATCATTTATTTAAAGGGTCATATCGTGGAGTTGCTCCCCTAGTCCCAGAATAGGTCATTTTACGGATTGAAATTTCTAGCCTAGCCCACAACTGTTGTATCTTACATATCAACTCTAGGTCCAGGGGAATTTTCTTTTAAATAGGCAAGTAGAAAATATGTAAAATTTATTGAGTCACTATTTGTCTACTTTGTAACACATCCACTTTTTCTACTTTAGAAAGAAATGTGATCCATATGCTTTTTTTGTCTGGGGTGCTATTAAAACTCTAAATCTTACTACCTCTTAATGATCTTGTATGGATCCCCCCCACACACATCTTTACCATTTTTACCTATATATTTTCAGTCCAGGGCTATTTTGCCAAATGTATCTGTTAACGTGTGGAAAGAATCTTATTGTCATTACCAGTATTTCCTATGGTGACCATATTTCCTAAACCCTAAAATGGAGACAAATTTTTTTTTCCAGTCGTTACTTCTCTATTAGACCCTCAGCAGTATTTGGCCCAGCTGGCCATTCCTTTCTGCTTTAAATAATTTCTCCTTTGGCTGTTTTCTCTCCAGATACTCTTAAGCAATTTAATGACTCTGAATAGTTTCTACATAATGGGGGCTTCTAAATTTGTATCTCTCACCTCAATCTTGTGCTGAACTCCATAATTTTCTATTCAACTGCCTATTAGATCTTGTCACTTAACTGACCAATCAGCAAGTTGAATGACAGATTCTACATCTGTATATTTTAGTCACCTACCCTTAATCTACTCCTCTCCCAGCCTTCTCTATCCTGGGAAAGAATACCACCATCCATGCCTTTTTTTTTTTTTTTGAGATGGAGTCTTGCTTTGTTGCCCAGGCTGGAGTGCAGTGGCACAATCTCAGCTCATCACAACCTCTGTCTCCTGGGTTCAAGCGATTCCCCTGCCTCAGCCTCCCAAGTAGCTGGGATTACAGGCCCATGCTACCATGCCCAGCTAATTTTTTGTATTTTAGTAGAGATGGGGTTTCACCATGTTGGCCAAGATGGTCTCGATCTCCTGACCTCGTGATCCGCCCACCTCGGCCTCCCAAAGTGCTGGGATTACAGGCGTGAGCCACCGTGTCCGGCCACCATTTTTTAACCTTAACCTTAGGAGTCATCCCATCTTCAATCCAGTAAATGTTGTAGACTCTAACTACACTTGTAACTATGCCTGTAACATGACAAACCTGACCACTTCTCTCTACTTGTTCCATACTGGGACAAACCACCATCACCTCTCTTCTAGAATACTGCAATTGTCTCTTAACCACTTTCCTCATTTCTGATCTTGCTGAGTCTGCCCAAATCCATTTTCCACTGAGTGGCATCACTTCCCTTCTTAAAGCCATTCAGTTAGTTAATTCTCATTATATATAAAATAAAACTCCATTTCCTTACGTCCTTACCCTGGCCTTCAAAGGCTTACTTAAGTGGCTCAGTCCTTTCTGCACAAAGCGAACACCTAGAGAAATCAAATGTTGAAACTCTCTGATGAATAAATGACTAAGCTCAAGGTAACTGTAACTGGATTTCCTGTGTCACTGAAACATTTGGCCCTTTTTGTGGCACATGGATTAGTTCATGCAGTGTATTTTCTTTTAAACAAGTTAAAATTGCTTTAAAAATATCATTCCATTCACAGTACACAACTGTTAACGGAACTCTTAAAGTAGTAGCAGAAAACATTCAGATCATTTATTTAAGGGGTCATTTTGTGGAGTTACTCCCCTAATCCTGAAAATTCTGAATTGATGGACTGGGGTGGGCCTAGGCTTTGGTATTTTTTTTTAAAGTGCTCTGGAAGATGCAGTCAGAGTTATTATGGAAACATTGTCTACATGACTGGTTGACTGCCTACCTCCACGTCCATGTCTCCTCTGATTCTTGCTTTCCTTCGTGGTATTTTAGCACACTAAGCCCATTCCTGCCCTAAGGACATTAGCTGTCTGCTCCAAATGTGTTCTCCTTAGATTTTCACAAGGCTGGCTCCTTCTTGTGAGTTGTTTCTTGGCACAATTGTCACCTCCACAGATAAGCCTTCCCTAATCACTAAATCTCAAGTAACTACCCATTAGTATCTGTGACACACTTGCTTTTTTCTTCCTAGCACTAGTTTTTTTCTGGTTCATTAATTTGTTCATTTCTAATCCTCCCTCTAGGATGTAAGTTTGGTAAAAGCAGAAACCAACCCCAGTACTTAGAATCTGATAGGTTCTCACCAAATACTTGAATGAACACATGAATGTGGTATCCGTGTAATCATCAGAATACGAAAGGATATTTGAAATTGATGCTGTACTGGAAAATCCAGGATATTTTAGTTGCTTAACAAACAAGAACGTTTAGAATTGTATAGCTAGTCTCAGGTTTCAAAGCATCATTCTTTGGTTTGAAGAGGGGAGAGGGAAAGGGTGTTATTGTTTATTTTTCTTAAACATCTCAACAACTTAGATTCTAAGATATTTAATCAGAAGGATAAAAAGAATTCCAGGGACCTACGGCTTTATTGATAAGTGCTATTGATTCTTCACTCGCTATCTTCCATATGGCTGACATTATATAAAATATCAAGGTAAGATACTTAACTGGGTAGGCTGGGATGTCTTATAAACACATGATTTAGCTTGCAGGCTATCAGTAGAGCTATCAGATTGTGGATATCAGTGGTTTCCAACTCTAGTTGTACCACAGAACCTTCTAGGGAAATTTAAAAATATATATATGTCTGGATTCCACCACAGGATAATTAAAATAGAATATCTGAGTATGGGATCCCGGCATCAGTATTTTTTAGTTTTTTCCCTAGGCTGCCCAAGTACCATGCAGCCAGTTTAAATGCCACTGACGGTCAATACAATTTGGCCTCGAGAGAAGGGGAAAATCTGTTAAATACATAAATACATTAATACAGGTAGAAAATATCCCTAACAGGAGAAATCTTTTGTTGATAATAAAGATGGTTAGTTTTTACCTTGAGACAAATTGATTTTTACTTCATCATCTTAGCTTACAAAGTCACATATGCTATTATTGGTCATAAAAAGTAAACACACAGCTTGGGAGGTGGGGGAGAAATATTTTTAAAATGCTGATTAAGCCAGAGAACTGTGGGATGTGCAATCTACTGAGAGGCACAAAGAGGTTTTGTTAGCTTAACTATCTGGCCACAAGAAGGCATCCTGGAGCAAGGTGGAGACCAGACCTTAGGCCCAGAGCCCCGCATTGGACACTCTGCTATTGCCAGCTCTGTGACCCTGGACAAACTCCTGAGTTTCTCAGCCCCATTTACTGCTGCTAAATGGGATGAAGACATCCTTCCTCATTGGATTGCTATAGTAAACATGAACCATGTCTATAAAGCCCCAGGCACTCCTTGTGATTTTTCTCTTTCTCTCTCTGAACTATAGGTATACTCACTGGTAGGATTGTGCCTGGCATATAGTAAGTACTAAAGAAGTAGGCCTATTGTTATTAATAGATTTTTAACATGGACAAATCTTATTTCAAGCCTAAGAAGATATTATCTCAACATGTTACTTGAAGTCTTTCCTTTTCTTTACTTTGCAAAGGCGCTTGGATCAGTTTTGTGGCCTCTGGAACAGATAACCAAGCCAGAAAGATTGGAGAGTACTGGCTGCTCTCAAATGATTTTCAGTTGGCAATTCATGAAGAGAGGTGGCCTTTCAGTTTGAACTGATGAAGATGCTTCATTAAAGGGAACTCTGTCATTTCACCAAGGAGAGCTTTCTAATCCAGTTAATTAATTGTGTTTCCTCTAAGGAGTAAGTGAAGCCTGGACCCAAGCGTTCTTTCTTTCTTTCTTTATTTTTTGAGACAGAGTCTCGCTTGTGTCACCCAGGATGGAGTGTAGTGTCCTGATCATGGCTCACTGCGGCCTTGACCTATCAGGCTCAAACAATCCTCCTGCCTCAGCCTCCCAAGTGGCTGGGACCACAGGTATGCACCACCATGCTTGGCTAATTTTTTATTTTTTGTAGAGATGGGGTCTTGCTATCT
Source organism: Nomascus leucogenys (assembly GCF_006542625.1). Lineage (NCBI taxonomy): Eukaryota > Metazoa > Chordata > Mammalia > Primates > Hylobatidae > Nomascus > Nomascus leucogenys. The sequence continues at coordinate 34,770,553 of NC_044396.1, forward strand.
TGCTCAGGCTGGTCTCAAACTCCTGGCTTCAAGTTATCCACCCACCTTGGTCCTGCAAGTTGCTGGGATTATAGGTGTGAGCCACTGCACCCAGCCCCAAGCATTCTTTACAGCTGTTTGGCATCCCAACAGGATGCCCAAATGGGCTACTTGCAAAGGGCACATCCCTGTTTCTTAGAACTGTAGGTCTCTCTTGTCTGAAACTTAGAAAACTGCCTGAGTCTCTAACATCTTGCCTCATACTAATCATTCTGAACATTTCAGTCACATTTTAAGAATCTCTCCCTGTCAATGCTCTGAACGTGCAAATCCTTGGGAAGAGTCATTTGCTGACTGTTTTTTCCCCAAGCCAGTCTGTTTATTCATGGAAATGCTCACATAGGTTGTTTTCTGTATTCTGATCATACAGTAAACACAAATTAAATAACATTAACAGATTTGGAATACATTTTAATGAAAACCAACAGACAAAGAGTATATGAAAGCATTCTGAACTTGATACTCCTTAGGAAAGACCAGTTTATTAAGACTTTTATGTCACCTGGACATAGAGTAAGTATAAGAAAATCTTCTATACAAATTACACATACAAACACATTTTATTTATCACTAGCAAATGAAAACTTTAAAAAGTATCTGTAAGGTGTTTTTCAAAGACCTGAAAGGTTAGGATATTATTAGAAATATAAGAGGTAGTGGGGAGAAAAAAAACCACCCGTTCTCTCTGGGTCCTGCTTCCCTGCTGGCTGCTGTTACAGAACAATCCTTCCCTCGAGTGCCAAAGTTCTTAAAAACATATTCTTTCTCAAGACTTGCACTTCTTCCTCCCATTACCCACTATAATCTGGCATCTGTCCCCACATTCGAACAACACCACTTCTGCAGTGTCATCAGTGACCTCCTACTTGTCAAATTCAGTGGACATTTAAAAAATCCTCCTTACTTATCCTCTGTGGTATTGAGTCCTGTTACCCTGTTGAATTCTCTTGACTTCCAGAATGCCACTCTGCCCTGGTTCTCTCCTGTGTCTCTGACTCCCCTGGTTAGTGTCTCTTCATTTACTCGAGTTCCTCTGGGTGCTGACCTTAGCAGGGTTCTCTTTCCCAAGCTGCTATCCTGGGGTCTTTCATTTACTACCTTGACTTGAGGTCAAGGCCTATGGATAATTGGTTCCAAATCACCACTTCCAGCCCTGACTTCTTTCCCTGGGCTTCTAGAATTGCATTTAGTGTTGTCTTACAGCAACATTTACTTATATGTCACACAAGCAACTCAGAGTATCTCAATGGAATTCTTTCATTCACTCTGAACCCACTTCTCCTATTTCCCCTCTCTTGCTTCTGAGCATCATATTTCACCCAATTCTTTGAACTAGGAACCTGGGAGTCAGTCTCACCTTCTCACTCAATTCATTTCTCATCTCTAATTAACTGCAAACTACTGGCAAATCTCTTTCTTAAGTATATCTTTTCAACATTCTCCTCCCCAGTTCTATTCCCATTTCCGAAATTCAGATTAATATCACCTCCTGCTTGGCCTACCATAGTGGTGAACTGGTTTTCTTCTTTCTAATATGGTGCAACTTTCTGATATACTGCCCTCTCCATGCCAGAATACCCTGTTAGGGCACCCATCAGGGTGCCCTAACAAAATAGAAAACATTTCATTTTATGTTTCTCTCCTGCTCAAAAAACTCCAGGGTCCCTTGCTGTCTTGAGGATAAAGCATGGTCCTTTCCGTATTCCTGATCTCACACAGGGCTATTCCCTGATATAAGTCCTACTCTCCATGCCTGAGTAAGCTGTGTTCCTTCACGGCTTTGTCTTCCTGCATGTCTGCCTCCCCCTTCTCTACCTGGTCAACTTCTTTTCATCCTTCAACAGCTAGCTCAACAGTAATGTCTCTGCTAGATCTTCCATGGTTCAAAAAGATTTAGATAATCTTTCGTGCTCCCAGAGCAGGGAGACAGTAGAGACTGTGGTTATGAAAATGCACTCAAGAATTGGACACAACTGAATTCTCACCTAAGGTCTATTGCTTTTCAATTATGAGCTGTTGAACAAGACACCTAGTTTCTCTAATCCCATAAAATGTTGTTAATAACAGTATTTAACTCAATATTATTGCAAACATTAGATGAGATGGTGAATATAAAGCATGTGCCATGGTAACTGGGATATCATAGTGAGCACCCAACAAGTGATAGCTATTATTACATTTTCATGGCATTTAACCTTGCAACTGTGTACTAGGTTTCTGGCTCGTTACAATTACTTCTTTACATGTCTCCCTTTCCCAGTGGCCTGTGAGTCATTTAAGGTCATGTTCTAGAAACTATTTCTTCTGTACCCATAGTGTCTGGCACATAGTAGGTAATCAATACATTTTTAATGAACAAATGGAAGAATCAATAAAGATAAAACCAAGGAGAATAAGCTTGTTTTTGCTCCTTGGAATTTACCTTACTTACCCTTTCCAGAAATTTCAGACTAGTTATTATATTAAGCAGTGTTATGTTAGTCCTTTATACGTCCTTTGAAGCAAGTAGATGATGGGCTCATCTACAATTAGGTTTAATGTGTGTATCTAAGAAAGAAGGAAATTAAGTAATTATTGCAATTTCATATAGTGAATGGTAGATTTAAGTATGGAGTTCAGGTTCTCTAATTCTCTTCAATTTGGATCACTGTGGACTAAAACTTGTCCTCTCTTTGGAGAGAACTCTTTGGAGTTCATCCTTCATGAGTAGCTTTCTGCATCCCAAAGCTACTCTACTCTTTATAAGTAGAGTATAAATGTACTAGTGTTTGAACCAACTTGAGTCTCCCCAAAAATACTATTTTGAAGCCCTAATGTGACTATATTGGAAACATGGCCTTTCGGGGGTAATTAGGTAAAATGGAGTCATGAAGCTGGGCCCTAATCCGATAGGACTGCTGCTCTTGTAAGAAGAAGAAGAGACCCCAGGACTCCTTTTCTTTATGTGTGCACAAAGAAAATGCCTTATGAGGACACAATGAGAAGACATCATCTGCAAGCTGAGGAGAAACACTTTACTAGAAACCAATCCTGCTGGTACCTTGATTTTGGACTTCCACCCTCCAGAACTGTGAGAAAATTAGCTTCTGTTGTTTAAACCACTCAGTTTGTGGTATTTTGTTACACAGGCCAAGGAGACCAATGTACCTGGGTTACAATTTTTGCTATAAAATATATAAATTGATATTGTTTATTAAGAGTTTACTGTGTTGTCAGAGATGAACAGAATGCCAAGTCCTTAATATGAATGATCTTATTTAATTCTCTTTACAAACTTAAGAAGTAGATATATCATCTACTTCTAACACAGAGAAGTATTGAGATAACAATGCTCCAGTGATAATTCACAGCCTCTATTTCACAAATAGTGACATAGAAAATCAGAGCAGTTAAGCAGCTTGCCCAAAGTCACAATCAGTAAGAAGCGCCAGATCTGGATGTCTGTCTACAGAGCCTATGTATTTAACCACCTTGCTATGCAGTAAAGCTGACTTATCTGACATGAGTGAAAATAGTAGTAATTAACACAAAAATTGGTTAAAGTGAGAAAATCAGTAAAAAACATAATATATAATTTTAAAATATCATTTTAATGTAAAATGCATAAAAGACATTCATTTGCCAATATTTACTGGGGTGGGGGTTAGGGAAGAGGCAAGGCAACTCTCATTTCTTTGATATAGACAGTTAGAATTCTGCATTATCTTTCTTTCATAAACTGTACTCTGAAATCTACCATTTCCAATCTCCAGTTGTAATTCCTTCAAAGTGAAAAGAGTCCTTAAAGACCCTTGCTATGCAATTTGTATGAAGATCTGTCTGGAGTTTTATACTCTTCCTCTCTCCAATCTTTTAAAACTGCCATACCTATACTAATTAAAAAGAAAAAAATTCAGCCACACACTCTTACTGAATATCTTTAAAGCACCCACTTTAGCTTACATAAAAGCAAAAAAAAAAAAAAACATTCAGATGGATTTATTTATTTTAGAGACAGAGTCCTGCTCTGTTGCCCTGGCTGGAGTACAGTGGCATGATCAAGGCTCACTTCAGCTTCAAACTCCTGGGCTCAAGCCATCCTCCCAGCTCAGCCCCACCCCAAGTAGCTAGTACAGGTGTGTTCCACCATGGCTGGCTAAGTGAAAAAAAAAAAATTATAGAGACGGGATCTTTTTATGTTGCCCAGGCTTACCCATTCATTTAAATGTCATACTTGAGGTTTTCATCTCACTGTTTTCATGGAGTGGTTCCTGTTCTTAGGCAAAGTGCTTATCATTTCACAGTTTACTCCCTTGTGTCAGGGGAAAGGTAGATTCATTTTCTAACTAGAATCAGAGGCAAAAATGATGAGTACTTTATCAGTAGCAGGGGATAGTTCATAGTCAGCAAATGATTGGTGGGGAAAGTACTAGCATGAAGCAATGAAATAAGAGCTCTAGGCATTGATTTATTACCATTTTCATTTGTGAATTTATATCAAATTTGATATCCCTGAGCCCTAGCAGTGTTACTCTGCAGACATAATGAGAAGAAAATGGAAAATGAGATGTCCGTTCTTCCTTAAGAGTCTCTTTTTCCAATGACTATTATTCTCGCCCATTTTTATTGCAGTGCCTTTAAAGACTGCTTTTACTTTGAGATAGACATAATCAGTTTGAAATATTCAGAATTAAGCAAATCAGAAGATATCCTCAAGTTCTCCTGGCCCTAAAGAGGATTAACCGAATTGTCTGATCATGTAAAATAATCTGTCCAATGAATCAAACAGAGAAGTATTGAGATAACAATGCTCCAGTGATAATTCACAGCCTCAGAGCTGAACCACAGCTGAATTTACCTAGTTGTATGGGAAGAGGAGAAAATATCCCATGGAAAATCCTGCAGTTCCAGAAACCAATCTCATATTGCAGTTTTACAAAGTACTTTAGGATGGTTGTTTGAAAATCAAATACACAGACGAGGGAGAATAAAGTATAAAGAGTAAGGCAGTGGGTAGATTCTTAAACATGGGTACTCTTCCTGAGAGCATTTCAAACTCACTGAACAACATTTGCTGAGCCACTTGTCATATATTGCTCATGCTAAGATTGTGGCTAATAAGAGATTTGTCATAAAATGCCTAAAGGATTACAGGGATTCATGAGCAAAATGTGCTCTGGGTCTCATCAGAGATGAGTGCAAATATATTAAATAATACAACTAGGTCAAATTATACTGTAAAGTTATTTTTGTGCTTGTAGGATTTGACATGAAAACCTAGCATAATTTATAATTTTATAAACAGATAAGCAGTGAGCATACTAAATGTGAAAATGTGAGTGAAGTCTTTTTGCTTTTTTTTTTTTTCATTTTTGGGCTTTTTCTCCCTTCACATTTAATTATAAACAAGTTTATTTTTGCAGAGAACTATCGACCTTTCTGTGTCTTCAAGTCACATTTCAATATGGAAATAGTTATGAATTTAAAAATGGAATTGGCCTTTTCAGTACGCTGGTTATGGGGAAATATATCATTAAATATGAAATCCATGATGTGTCTCACTCAGCACCAAAACCAGTGACTGATACACAGTAGGCACTCAATAGTTACTGAATGAAGGACTCTCATCTACATTTAGTTCCTGAATCTATTTAAACCATTGCCAAAGGAAAAATGGATTTATGGAGACAAAGATACTTTGCTTGAGAAGACAATATACCACAAATGATAGAAATACACTAACAAAACAAATGACTTGTTATTCATAGTAGATATCTCCAATCATATAGAACAGGATGTCAAAAAAAATCCCTGATTAAATGGTATCATCTCTCTTTGGGCAAAACAACTTGTTTCAATTAGAGAGCATTATTAAATACCTGTCATTTTTCTTTCTGATTTTATCTGAATTGTTAATTTGATTAACTTTATTTTCTTTCCAGAGAGTGAAAGAACCATAGCAGAGTGTATTTTATTATTTCCTCAATGGCTGTCATCACTCCCAAGGATGAACTTGACAGTCCTAGGGAAATATAAGAAATGGCTAACACAAACGTAGGCAATTCCCAATTATTCAGGAGCTTATTATCCAGTATTTGGGTTGTTTATAATTGCTTTTTTCCTTGCCTTTCTCTCACATTTTGTTAGGAAGACAAATGTACAGAAGTTAAACTCATATCAATATAATTCCTTATTGGTTAGCAGCTTTGATCCAATGTTTGGTGTAATTAATTTCTAAAATGGGGTTTGTGGATTATTTGTGGATTTAGGTTATCCCTAGCAACCACTCAAATTATCTACTCAAATTATTTTTAAAATTATAGCAGCAAGCCACGTTCCCTTTATGTTGAAAATAATTTAAATTGAGACATTAGATTATAAAGGTGTTATTTTTAAAAACTCTGAAAGTCTAAATAATTATTACTAATGAAATGTGGACTAAAATATTAATGGTTGCCATCTGTAGAACACACAATACAACCTGGCAACATAGTCAACTATAGTCAGAATTTTAAGGTTCCTTTCTCCTTCAACAAACTTTTATTGTGCAGGGGCTGAGAGGCAAGCTCAGGGCTGGGAAAATAAAGACGAATAGTCCCTTGCCTGCAGTATATCCCTGTCTCCTGGAAGAGCCCAGCGATATGGTTTGGCTGTGTCCCCACCCAAAATCTCATATTGAATTGTAGTCCAAATTATAATCCCCATGTGTTGGGAGTGGGACCTCATGGGAGGTGATTAGATCATGAAGGCAGTTCTCCCACGCTGTTCTCATAATAGTGAGTGAGTTCTCACGAGATCTGATGGGTTTATAAGGGACTTCACTCCCTTTGCTCTGCACCTCTTCCTGCCATCATGTGAAGAAGGACATGTTTGCTTCCCCTCCCATCATGATGGTAAGTTTCCTGCGGCTTCCCCAGCCATGTGGAACTGTGAGTCAACTAAACCTCTTTCCTTTAAAATTACCCAGTCTCAGGAAGTTCTTTATAGCAGAGTGAGAATAGACTAACACACCCAGCAACCAAATAAATAATGATAAAATGTTGTGATAAGTGAAATAAGCCAGACACAGAAAGACAAATACTGTCTGATCTCACTTTGGAATCCAAAAAGGTCAAGCTTACAGAAGCAGAGAGTAGAATGGTGGTTACCAGAGGTTCAGTAGGGGGTTGTGGGTGGTGGTTGGGGAGCTGCTGATCAAAAGATACAAAGGTTTAGTTATAAGATGAAGAAGTTCTGGGGATATGATGCATAGCATGAGTGGTGATGGATATTTAGGTGGTAATCATTACACAATGTATATGTATAATATATCCAATCATCCCATTGTATATCTTGAATATATTAAATATTTGCCAATTAAATATTTTAAAACACAGTGGTAGAGATTGCAGGGAGCATGATAATATTAGAATATTCGCTTAGAACTGGTTATGTATCCAGCCTGAGGAGGTCAGGAAACGTTTCCTAAATGGCAAGGCAGCTGGACTGGTTTTAAAAGATGATAGGATTTAACCAGAAGACCACAAACAGCCTTTCAGGCAAAGGAAAGCCTAGGAATGAGGTCATGGAATCATGAATATCAGGGCACGTTCACAGAAGCAGGAGCTTATTTCCATTCTCGTGTGACTAGATGTAAGTTTTATAAAAACTTGGATCATAATTTCTCATTCATCCAAATGGCTACGTGCCTGGTGTACACAGGAAACAAAAGGCAGGTCCCTGGTCCCATGGAGGTTACATTTAGTGGAGGACAGCAAGCAAGCAAACAAGTAAGTGACTTCTGATAGTGATGGATACTGTGAAGAGGACAAAACAGTTAATGGGATAGAGATGAAGATTTGTGGGGAGGATGGGCATCTTCAGATAGTGGCTCAGCAACAGCCTGTTTGACAAGGTGACATTGAATTGTACCCTGAGCATCCAAAGACTCAGGAAGGGATTTATAAGCAGAGGGACCCGCAATTGCAAAGGCTTTGAGATAGGAAGAAACCTGCATACTCAAGGGCCTGAGAGATTAGTAGTTTGAAGAACAGACAGAAGAGGCGAGAAGCAGCATGAAAAAAGTCTGGAGAGAGGGAACCTGAGGTCAGTCTTGCAGGACCTTGTAGCTCGGGGTAAGGGGTTAAATTTCATAGGAAGTCACTGTAAGGACATGACTTGACTTATGCTCTAAAAAGATCACCATGGCTATTATGTGAGGAATAAATTACAGGGAAGGGGTTGAAAGTAGAAGCTGGAACCTTGAAGAGGCTAGAAATAATGGTGGGTTGACTATTTTCTTGTGAAGTGGAAACAAATGGATTCCCATAAGGTATCTGTAAAGTTCTTAGAACTATTGCAGGGAACAGTTCTGTAAAACAGAAGATTGGATGTATCTATAATGTAGAGTAGATTGAAGCATCAGATGGTGTTGCAGAAGGTAAACTTTAAAGTTACTTACAACTCTAATTAGCTCTGAATCCATGACCATTCTTATGAATAGTAAAAGCAATCTCTCTCTTATATTATAATGGTAACAATTGCTTGACAGGTTCTTAAACTAAAGCTTGTAGTATAATCAAATGCAGAAAAAGAAAAAGAAAAAAAGGCCCAGAGGGAGAAAAACTTAATAGTTAAATACTCTCCTCAAAAACTCTGCCAAGGTCAACAGAAATTTTTCAAAAGGGAATTGAACTTCAAGTTGAACTTCACTCACAGCCAGCAAGACAAATATTGGGAAAATTATTTGAGGGAAGTGGGTCTTACACAGGAGTTATTCAGAAAAAGTGGATGGAAAAAGCCACTTAGAATGGATAGCTTAGAAGGATGGGGGTCTCATAAAAGCAGTGGGTCATAACAAGGAGCTCCAGGCTTGGGGTCTTCTCGGATGTTTTAATAATCAAAAGGAAGCAATAAGGCATTCCTTGAGCACTGTTGTTGTGCCAAACCTCTATTAAGCTCAGTAGGTAAGGCACCAAGTTCAAGAGGCCAAAGAAGAGACCCAGAGCCAGCAAATGAGACACGGGGTTTTATTAGGGGGTTTCATAGAGGGGAGAGAGTCGTGGTGGTGAAGGGGATTCTCTATCTCGGAACACACATTCAGATGTGTCTTCCATCTCAGGATATGCTTGCTATTGCTATCAGGTTCGTTTACCCTACAATTGTCCCTATATCTAAGCAACTCTAAATGATTAAGGGACTTCCCTGGAATTCTTAGTAACACTATATGAGGAATAGACATCTTGGGAGTAAGTATAATAAAAACTTCATGATGTCTCACACCAACATGCTGTTTGGAAAGGGTGGCCTTTCATTTTTTAAATTTTTTAAATTTAATTTTATTTTAAGTTCCAGGATACATGTGCAGGATGTGCAGGTTTGTTACACAGGTAAATGTGTGCCATGGTGGTTTGTTGCACCTATCAACCCATCAACTAGGTATTAAGCCTTGCATAGATTAGCATTATCCTGATGCTTTCCCTCTCCCCAGCTGCCACAGGTTCCAGGGTATGTTGTTCCCCTCCCTATGTCCATGTGTTCTCATTTTTCAGCTCCCACTTATAAGTGAGAACATCCAGTGTTTTGTTTTCTGTTCCTGTGTTAGTTTGCTGAGGACAACGGCTTCAAGTTCCATCCAGGTCCCTGCAAAGGACATGATCTCATTCCTTTTTATGGCTGCATAGTATTCCATGCTACCATTGACATTCATCACAAAATTGAAAAAAACTACTTTAAAATTCATATGGAACCAAATAAGAGTCCATATAGCCAAGACAACCCTAAGCAAAAAGAACAACACTGGAGGCATCACTCTACCAGACTTCAAACTATACTACAAGGCTACAGTAACCAAAACAGTGTGGTACTGGTACAAAAACAGACACATAGACCGATGGAACAGAATAGAGATCTCAGAAATAAGACTGCACACCTACCACTATCTGATCTTTGACAAAACTGACAAAAGCAATGCAGAAAGGATTCCCTATTTAATAAATGGTGCTGGGAGAACTGGTTAGCCATATGCAAAAAATTGAAACTGGACCCCTTCCTTACACCTTACACAAAAATTAACTCAAGATAAATTAAAGACTTCAATGTGAAACCCAAAACTTTAAAAACCCTAGAAGAAAATCTAGGCAATACATTCAGGACATAGGCATGGGCAAAGATTTCATGACAAAAACATCAAAAGCAATTGCAACAAAAGCTAAAATTGACAAATGGGATCTAATTAAACTAAAGAGCTTCTGCACAGCAAAATAAACTATCATCAGAGTGAAGAGACAACCTACGGAATGGGAGAAAATTTTTGCATTCTATCCATTTTGTATTCTACCCATCTGACAAATCCATCTATTATCTAGAATCTACAAGCAACTTAAATTTAGAAGAAAAAAACAACCCCATTAAAAGTGGGCAAATGACATGAACAGACACTTCTCAAAAGAAGACATTTGTGCAGCCAACAAACATATGAATAAAAGCTCAGCATCACTGATCATTAGAGAAATGCAAATCAAAACTACAGTGAGGTACCATCTGACTTCAGTCAGAATGACGATTATTAAAAAAATCAAGAAACATGAGATGCTGGCGAGGCTGTTGAGAAATAGGAATGCTTTTGCACTGTTGGTAGGAATGTAAATTAGTTCAACCATTGTGGAAGACAGTGTGGAAATTCCTCAAAGACCTAGAACCAGAAATACCATCTAACCCAGCAATCCCATTACTGGATATATACCCAAAGGAATATAAATCATTCTGTTATAAAGATACACGCACACATATGTTCATTGCAGCATCAATCACAATAGCAAAGACATAGAATCAATCGAAATGCCCATCAATAATAGACTAGATAAAGAAAAGAGTGGACTTTCAATGTGATTTAAGCACAATATTAACCTTTAAGAAACTTTGGACTGAAGGAAAAAAATGAGAATTTGTTAATGATTTGAGATTTATGCAATTAACTCATACTTAGGAACAGACTTAAAATCTGGTTCCAAGTTTGGAAAGCTCTCTGATCTTGAATACTTTGTTTTACAGATCTCTTTCTACTTGACAATATTAAATTTTTTTCAACAACTGAATGATATGTGCAGTTATTTGACAGAGGAAATAGAAGAGGAATAATGCAAATGAAGTGGAAAGCATATATTAACCATATAATTTAAGATAAAATGATTTCAAGATCACATTCTTGCAGATTATCTTGGTCTTCATTTGTTAAATTGGCCTCAGATATTCAGTTGTCTCCAAGCATAGAGACAGCCGTAAGTTATACAATAAAGTAAAAGTGTCTGAGCTAAGAGGGCGGCATAAAGTATTTGGCTCATAGCTCTGAGTGTGAACCACTAGATTCCACTTACAGCTTTGAACATTATTAAATAACACTTTAGACATAGAGGCTTTGATTTATAGTGAAACGGCAGCTTTGCAGGACAGCTTTATCGGGAGCAACCACCCAGCATAAATGGAGAGGTCTATTCCATCACCCAAGCACTGTCCATAGTGATTGGAAGATGGGTGGTACATAAATCTCGGTAACATTGTCAAACTAAAGGAATAATCCTGAAATGTAGTGGTGGATATTGAAATACCAAGTCATTGGGAAGGAGCAGTCATTTTTATACAGCTCTCATTATTCAGTTTTGTGCTGAGCTGAGAATAATATTCAGCTGACTTACCCTCAGTATCATTCAATCACCACAGTTTTACGTGTACTGACCTGGCACCTTTTCCTCATTTATCAGTAATTTTCTATTCTAAAATTGACAAGTTGCTTTAAAAAAGAAGAGCTCTAGCCAGATGGTAAGATTTTCAGAGCCATAAAACTCACTAATTGAGTTTTGCAATAATTCCAGAAATGAGAAAATGAAAATTAATAGGATCAGAATTGAAGAACCATGTCAGATATATTTTAAAACTTTTCTTTTCATGTCCTCACTGGTGAACTCAGGTTCTAAGTAGTTTTCAGCTGGCTGGGGAGATTTCTGGCAGGAAGGCATCTGGTTTTAATTCAGCCTGAAGTATAAAGATGCCAGCCTGCCTGGACATTCTGCCCAACAAATAGGAATATTCTGTGTTGAAGCTGTCCTGCATGCAAATATCTGGGTGGCTGCAGTTTTATCCTTTGTTGCTATGGTCAGCACTAGGTGAAATTGAAAAGAGACCAATGCCTTTCTTTAATGGAGGCAAAAACGACTGCACCATAGGATAGAGAAGTGAAAGAAATGCTGCACTATCCTTTGGCTTTGCAGGCTGAGGACGCAGCCCAGCTTTCTCTTCTCGAGTCTCTCATGCCAAAGCCTTGATCGGCATCTACTCAGAAAGCGACAGACTAAGCTGTGACTGAGCCACAGGTCAGGAGGGCACTGGCTCCTTTCCAGCAGTTTGTGTACTTGCTGTGACTGGGGCACAGGGAATCACCACAGAGCTCAGCAATCCAACCACTTCCAATCGGCTGCCTAGGTGCGACCTGGCTTCTTACCACCACCTGCTCTGCAGGTAGCACTGGCAGCTATGTTTAAAAGGGAACACGCCAGCCAAATGCTATACTTGGCTTTCCAAGTGACCCAGCAGGAAATGAGGCTACGAGGTTGTGTTGGGATATAATATGTGACTCTGATATCTCGAACTTTATTGAATTGGAATGAGTTCTTTCTTTTTTTCTTTTCTTTTTTTTTTTTTTTTTGAGACAGGTTCTCGCTCGGTGGCCCAGGCTAGAGTGCAGTGGTGTGATCACGGCTTACTGCAGCCTTGACCTCCTGGGCTCAAATGATCTTCTTCCTGTCTCAGCCTCCTTAGTAGCTGGGACTACAGGTGCATGCCATCACACCCAGTAAATTTTATTCTTTGTAGAGACCGGGTTTCTCTATGTTTCCTAGGCTGGTCTCAAACTCCTGGGCTCAAGCAATCTGCCTGCTTGGACCTCCCAAAGGGCTGGGATTACAGAAGTGAGCCACCATGCCTGGCCCAGAAAAATTTCTAGAGAAAGGGGACGTGGAATCATTTGAGCCACCTTTTAATATTCCCCCAACAAAGAGGTGTACCTTCTTCCACTCCCTCAAGGAAGGTGAGGTAACTGCTGCACCTAATGGATTGGTAGGAAGCCAGGGGCCAATGGAAATAACTTTCTTTTCATAAATCCTCATTTTCCAGGGTAGTAAAAACAATAATACCTCTGTGTGAAAACTCACTCTTTGTTTCCATAATTAGAAAACTAAGCTGCAGAACTATTGGCTGGAAAGGAGAGAGTACTAATTATAAATATCACACAGCAAGTGGTGGTAGTGTTATATGGCCCGCCCACAGGAGCTATTAACTCTCATGGATGCTATTTTAGACAATTCATTTTTAGTCTAACATTAGTTTATAACAAAACATGGAAACAGCAGCACCTCTAATATCCCGTGCTAAAGAAAAGACAGTGGGGAAGAAAGGCTGACTTTAAGAAAGCTAAACAGGCTGTCTGGAATAATGGGACAGATAGTATAGGAGAAAACTTCAAATGAAAATCCAGTATTGAATTTTTCCTCAGAAGCAGTAACAAATTGCATGCTCTATAACAATGCAAGAAATGTATAAATTCCAAAAACATTATACCAGCCAACTTTTTTGAAGAGTGATATATACATTTTTTGTCTTAAAAATGGTAGAATGTCCTGTACTATACTACTTCCTCTTTCTCTCCAATGACCAGTAAACCTGAGTGTAAGAAGTAAATTAGGTATTTTAAGCATACCAACACAAACACGATTTTTAAAGAGTATATTTATAATATAAGCATATTGCACATTTATTTATCACTTTGTAAACATCTGGGATTCTGGAAATTCTTAGAAAAAACATGGTGGCAACAATTAACTGGGACAATACTTTTTCTCACACCAAGTTTATAAACCAAGAACTGGAGACCAAATGAGAGTGATTTTTCTAAGGCACATTGAACCCTTAGGCCCCTGACTTCCTATCGTAGGGGTTACCTTGGATGACCTGGCCTGCTGAGACACTATTCAGTCCTCTCACAGTCTCTATCATTTCTAAATTGGAAGAGCTTCAAGAAAACTTCATCACCCCCATACCTACCAAACCTAAGGGTCTTGTCCTCTCATCTGCCAAGTGCCACATCATACTGGTTCATGAAATGTCTTAGTAGCACTTACAAATATGCAAGGCTAAGATCACAACAAACTCACAATATTATTCACCAGTCTGTTGATCTTTATGTTTAGATAGCACTATTTCACCTCTAGGCACTTGATTCATTGGTATACCAGTACACTACAGAAAGAGGAAGAGAGAAGATACTACTTAAATTAAGTCACATGAGAATTTTTAAAGTCTTGGTGCAATGTGGATTAAATAAAATAAAGAAATTCATCTTCTTTGCTTTAAGATGATGCCTACATTTCCTGTGTATTTTCTGGGGGACTATTCCATTTAAATCATCATATAACACTAGATAAAAGAATACAGTAATGAATCATAAAGTCCTAGAATGTCAAGCTGGAAGGACCCACAAAGGTCATTGAACCCTTTCATTTTCCAATCTAAGGTGGAGAGCTTAGGTCCAACGTTGCTTAGCTGATTCAGCAGGCAGCAAGGTCTCCTCTCTCCCTAAAGACCTTTGCTCAGGCGATAGTCAAGGAGATGCCATGACCTACAACTAACTGATTCACAGCACCTGGATACTGCATGCCGATCTCCGAACGTGTGTGTCATAACCGTCACCCTACACCCTTTTCTTGGCCATGTTAGATTCATCTGCCTCAGGCCTAGCCCTCAAGTCCCTACCCCACATATGTGTGTAAAGGAGACTTGTTAGCAGCAATCACAGAAACACAAATAAGATGCTGTGAACAAGAAATCCTACATTGAAAGCACCAAAAATATTCACCAGCAGAGTTGATAGCATCCTCTCGAGATACCAATGCCCACACAAACCAAACATATGTAAATTAGCACGGGAAGATAAATAAAGAGCAATGTGTTTTTAAAAACACAGCAAATAATCAAATGATTTTTTAAAAATTATACTTTAAGTTCTAGGGTACCTCTGCACAACATGCAGGTTTGTTACATATGTATACATGTGCCATGTTGGTGTGCTGCACTCATTAACTCATCATTTACACTAGGTATATCTCCTAATGCTATCCCTCCTCCCTCCCCCAACCCCACAATAGGCCCCGGTGTGTGATATTCCCCTTCCTGTGTCCAAGTGTTCTCACTGTTCAATTGCCACCTATGAGTGAGAACATGCAGGGTTTGCTTTTTTGTCCCTGCAATGGTTTGCTGAGAATGATGGTTTCCAGCTTCATCCATGTCCCTATAAAGGACATAAACTCATCCTTTTTTATGGCTGCATAGTATTCCATGGTGTATATGTGCCACATTTTCTTAATCCAGTCTATCATTGATGGACATTTAGGATGGTTCCAAGTCTTTGCTATTTTGGATAGTGCCACAATGAACATATGTGTGCATGTGTCTTTAGAGCAGCATGATTTATAATCGTTTGGGAATATACCCAGTAATGGGATGGCTGGGTCAAATGGTATTTCCAGTTCTAGATCCTTGAGGAATCACCACACTGTCTTCCACAATGGTTATGATTTTTAAAGAAAGGCACAGCCTAAGATTTTGTAACCCAAAGTGTGGCCTACCTGGTTATTCTTACCTGTGGGTCATTTTTTTTTTAAAGCTCATTCATACAGCCACTTAATCTCCCCTGTTTATGAATAGAAGGCTGGAAGGGGGGAGGGTCAGGAGGCAAAGTGCTTCTCTGCTGTTGCTCCAAGGCTGAGGGGTGTTGCCATTGGACTGCTTACTGTGAGTCACGAAGTCAAGTCATGCATCTGTGTTTTTAAAATAGATATTTACTTAAAGGGAGAATACAAAACACGCTTTTAAAAACTACATGCACACATCTTATTATTGAAGGGAACACCACAGTTCCTCTTAGGTCAAACTGTTCTCTATTCTGAAGGAATTCCTTGGGGCTTCTCATTCTGGGATGTTCTAACAGGGCTCAAAATTGGCAGCCTGGGTCCACAATCTGGCCGCAGATGGCTTTGCTCTGCAGGCACAGTATTTTTAAAAATTAGAATGTCAGTGTTGTTTGACTTTACCTGCTCTCTCTCCTTCTCTTTGGAGTCCACCGCCACCTCCATATGTGGGCTGGGCTAGCCCCTGGGTGGTTGGGTTTTTCAGTCACTGTTTGTTCCAGGGAAGGACTGCAGGCTGTGGAAGGCCCTAACCGGAAGGGCAGAGCTGGTCCTTCCTCTGCCTCAGAGGCCATGGGAGGGGGGAGGTGAGGAGCTAGTGAGGTGTAGTCTGTGTCAAGAATTCCTTTGGTGTTGGCATCAGGGATGAGCTGTGACTTCTCTGGTCCCTTTACACCTCTCTCACATCCTGATCTCAGCTGCTTAAATGCTTCTTACCTGGCCAATTGTTAATGGGCTGCTCTCCTTTCTCTTTGTGATGCAAACCGGGCTGGGTTGCTGTTTGTCTCTGGAGCCCAGGAGATTTCATTCCTGAGCCACACAGATAAAGAATTCTAGCAGGTCTCTAAATAGGAGGCACTGGAATTAATACTAGATCCTCACATTATTTTATTTGTAGTTACTGCTCTAAACATATTGCAGTGTATATACCTCAGGGTAATATAAATTTATAGTAGGACATGAGAATTCTCTTATGTTTTGATCAATATAATTTTTATATATGTAAATGTTATATATGTGTATATATAATTAAGATGACAGGGCTGGGCGCGGTGGTTCACACCTGTAATCCCAGCACTTTGGGAGGCCAAGGTGGGCGGATCACTTGAGATCGGGAGTTCGAGACCAGCCTGGCCAACATGTGGAAACTCCATCTCTACTAAAAATACAAAAATTAGCCAGGCGTTGTGGCACACACCTGTAATCCAGCTACTCAGGAGGCTGAGGCAGGAGAACTGCTTGAACCTGGGAGGCAGAGGTTGCAGTGAGCCGAGATTGCGCCACTGCACTCCAGCCTGGGTGACAAAGGAAGGCTCTGTCTCAAAAAATAATAATAATAATTAAGATGACAGAAGATGACAAAATATTTTTAAAAGGGTGGGAAGTAAAACTGTAGAAATATTCTCCTTTGGTTCATTTATAAGAAAAATGGGCAGAATGGTATAATCAGGATGGGTTCAGACTCTGAAGTCAGGTTGTCTGGGCTTCAATACTTGGATAGCATTTAAGCCACCCACTAACCCCATGACTCACCATAGGCAAGTTACTTTCTGCGCCTCAGTTTCCTTATTATACAATGGGGTTAATAACAGTAACAATCTCAAAGGGTTATAATGGATTTAATGAGAAATGCATGTAAAAGCCCTTGGTCCAGTAGCATATAATAAGCCCTTGATATTTTAAAATTATTGTTATTATTGCTACTATGTAGTATAATTAATAACCTCACTTGAATGATACTCTTTTTAAGAATCTGAGAAGCTTCACAGGGATTTCACTCCAGGTTCTTGACTTTCTCACTAATTATTATATCTCACATCAACCACAGCTCAGACCTTACAACGAATGAGCAACTTGTAGTTGCATACAAATATTTTAGCACGTAGTTCTATAGTTTAAGTCTGGAAGTTCTTAGGTACAAAATTAATTGTGAAGGTAAATGAACTCTAGGAAAATAAAAGTAAAACCTGACCAGCTCAAAATATTTGATAAGTTGAAAGATTTTACTTAACATCACAGATAATACTTCAGTAATAAAATTTAATACGGCCAAAAACAGCTTGGGCAGACTTTAGGCCCCTCCGCACAATTTCTATTAGTATTCTTAGATCTATCCCACACCAAAAATAATCTGAGCAAAACCTGTACTATCTCCCTTCCACCATGGAGAAATTCTGGAGCCAGCCTAATGTAATCTATGTTAATAAGAGGATGAAGGAATAATTGAATGGTCAAATTTGAGTCATGTTCTCCTCAGGAGACCCACACAGCCTCTACAGGGCTTTCTATGGGATTGCATGTAGATCTCTGACAATCTATTAGTATTGACGTGACTGGATTAGAGTCTGCTTTCTTCCACCTTAACAAAAACTCAGCCTGTTTTCACCACATGGGGGAAGACATATGAGTAGCTGGCAGGCCTGGGCAATACAAAGCAGGCTGAGATTTCATGACGTGCAGCTTAGCAGGGAGGCAGCTGAGTGACTGATTCTCATCTATCAAATAATTCACAGGACAGATGCTAAGCAGTGCTGTCTAGAACATGCCCGGGCCAAGAAAGATGCTAATGCTGTTAAGAACTTACGTGTCACCCTTCCAGATTAGATTCTGGCCAATTGAGAGAATGGACTAAAGAGGAGGATTATTATGAAAAATTCCCCCTACTGAGTAGGGTGAGCTGGACTTGTCACCATTGCCACCCGACCCTTGGCCATTTTAAGTATTAATGACTAGCCAGCAAGAGGGATATTTTTGTGCCTAAGGGCTTTTAGAATGCCTTAGCTGACATCTCAGAGACAGGCATTGACTAGAAACCAGTATTGCAGACCCACCTAACCTAAAATGGAGTTCCCCACAGGTCATACTTGTGTTTGCATAGTGCCACCGATGCTTTGGAACAGAACATCTTTCATCCAGGTATTTATGTGAAATGGACAGACCGGTGTATTTTGTAACCATTACCTTGTAAATCACATGTAGGTATATAACTGTTTCAGGGAAAACACTGAATACTGTAGATATTTCCTACCACCACACTACAAAGAAGTCTAGAAAAATGACAAACATGACCGGAAAAGACCTGGTGCTTAAGAATAAGAAGGTCTTTTGGGAAGTCCAAATAGAAAGGGTGGGGAAGACAAATTTAATCAGCAACAACAGCAAAACAGAAGCTCTGAATGCCTCATCCTCTACTTGGCTTTTCATCTTGGGGTTCCTCAAACTCAGGGAGCTGCCCCCTTAACCCAGGGGTTCTCAATCGGGAAATTTTGCCCACCAGAGGATATTTAGCAATGACTGATTTAACAAATTGGAGACAATTTGATTGTCATGACTGGATGCTCATGGCTGGAGGCCAGGGATGCTGCAGCCTATGATGTACAGGACAGCCCCCACAGCAAAGAATTATCTGGTCCAAAATGGAGTAGTGCTGAGTTTGGGCAACTCTGGCTTAACTCACGCCTATGGGTACGACCTGCTGTATATCGAGGATAATGTTGACCCTGCTCAGGGTCCTCCAGCCAATGCCTCTGGCTGAACAATCAGCCTTGCAACTTAGACCGCTCTGCCCTTGATCCACTGTGCCTGGCTCTTGCCTCCTTTCCCTGTCCCATGTCCCTGCGTTCCTCTGCTGGCTTCCTAACTGGTGTTCTGGTGGGTTCATCACCAACTGTGGTCTTAGCTTTCTTCCTGACTCCTTCAGCAACTTAAGTCCTGAGTCCCACCTACTAATCCTCTGGGCCAGCACTCTGTGGCCTTCCATGGAATCTTCTTGATACTAACTAATCTGTGCTGAGGATATCTGCTTCATTTCCTGCTCCTAGGCCTTCCTGAAGACCCTATGATGACTGAATAAACATGCTTACCTCTCAAATTTCAAGGCCTGGGCTTTCTTTTTATAATATTATATCAAAGGGTCTGCTCTTTCCAGCTCCTTGAATACATGGCTTTTGACTCTGGCAAGACTTCCCTCATACCAAATCTTCTGACACCCTCTGCTTGCACTTGTCTGATCCCAGAGGTCTCCTTGGTCTCTGCACCTACTTGCTCCTTGCCTGGCCTGTCACCTACTCACTGAGACTTGGCTATCACAGAACCTAAAATTCCCCTTATCAAACTTATTATTTAATGAAATTAATGACAAAACTGCAACTACTTTTGCACCAGCCTAATATAAAAACAGTAGGCTGACCTCACCATAATTAATATTTATCAGATATGAATTTCTATTTAAAGAATCCAGAGAATAATCAGCTCCTTTCAAAATCAATTCATTTAATAAAATACAATTTTGAATGTTGATGTGATGAAAGCAGAACTCCATAGCTCAAATAAAAAATATATAAAAAGGAAATCACTTTATCTGCAGGCAGGCAAATTAAATATTTAAGAAAATGCCACAGCAAAACTCCCTGCTTTTCAAATGAGCAGTTCTGTGAAAGGAGGCTTAGGTAACCACTGATGTTAACTGTTGAAAAGGTTAATTACATATCATCTTCCTCCTTTTTATCATCACAACTTTTTGGTTAATGTATCCTTTCCTTAATTATACAGATTACATCCATATCTGGTGTAGTAATTGCAACCTCAGATGATTTTTCTGGAGAAACCATAGACTTCAGCTTGAGCTACTCCAGGTCATGTTTCTTAGCCAATAGCTGAGAGCTTTTTTTCTGCAACGATACATAAATAATCATACACAAATGTAGCTGAGTTCCTATCATAATGGAATGTTTTTAAAATATCATTTGGAGCAATATAAGAACAGTGCAATTTGCCCAGAAGTTAATGTATGTTGCTTAAGGTGAATGTGCATAGCTGTGTGGTTTGGCCATCGACTCAGTTCTGAAGCTTTTATACACAATGAATACACATAATTATTTGCAGTATACTGCATCTATATTGATTTCTGAAGTGAAAACACAAACTCTCTTTGTCCTAGTAATAATAATAGTGATCATTTATTGAGCACTTTGTGCTGGGTAGCAAAGCCTTTTACATGGATTATTCCATTTAATCCCCACAACAGCTTTATGAGATAGGCGTCATTATTATTTCTTATTTTAGAGATCAAGGAAATGTTGCCTAGGAAGTAAGTTGCCCTAGATTATATTGCTGGTAAGTGACAAACACCAAGTTTAAATTTATATAGCATGACCATGCTCCAATACTTCACTGCTATGCTACCCTCCTCACTGCTAATTTTGAAGACTGTATTTCTCTCTTGCAATGTTTAGGGACATTTTCTTGCTCTGTTTTATGAACAGCAGCACTCGGAGTTTCCTCCTTGGAGCTCAGATTGGACATTATAAATTGTTTCCTTAAGAGGTCTTCTCAATTAAGCACACACACAAAACCTATGTCTTAATAATAGAAATCATCCAACACCATTACAGTCTTTGGGGACACAGATGGCACAGGGGGTATAGAGAGTTACAGGTAGGTGTCTGTGTCCTGACTCCATCTGCACAAGAAAAACACTTTTTATTGTTTTCTGGGCTATCCCATGACTGCTGATGAAGGCATATTTTTTAGTTGCTGTAGCCATAGGCATAAGCTGTGGATTTCTGGAGCTATGGTGCTCCTATAGTTTCAAGGGCTGTTACTCCTTTCTCCAAAGAGTAACTAATATGGGGACTGACTCTCCAATTGATGAGAGTTGGTTGGCCTCTGATGAGAAGTTATTCTTTTATCTTCCCCAGGCTTTGGTTTTATCAGGGCTCTGTATAATGAAGGAAGCTTGAGCTGTGATTGGGATCCTTAGGGTGGAAGATTTCCTAAGGGGTAACATAAACACCTGACACCAAATCATAAATATGGGTTGGAAACAATGAAAGTTCTATGATTCTTGGTCAGTGATGCTAGATCTGGGACCACTTCTTGCCAAAGCCAGATGTCCAAAGAGGGCTTAGCAACCTCCCAGAAATTCACAAAACCACTCCTTCCCTATGGTCCTTCAGTGGCTTCCTCTTGCCTATAGAATGGGGCCTAAATTCCACAGGAGACATGCAGAGCTCTTTCCAATCTGATTGCCTGTCTGTCTCTTCTCCAAATACTTTACACCATCCACTGACTCTCCAAGCCTCCAGTCCAGTGGAACTCCCTGTGGGTCGCTTCCCTCCACTCCACTGCCATTTGCTTCTCTCAGAAGTGTCTTTCCCATCTTCCAAGCTGAGCTCAAATTGCACCCCTGGTAGAATTAATCACTGGACTACTATTATGTTTCAGTTTTGTCTGTGCATATCTCTATTAGAACATTTGCTATAGTGCAATTTTTTTTGTTTATCTGACTGAGAGATTGGATAGAAATTATGGTTAATTTACCTTTCTATCCTAGAATCCAGAATACAGGAACTACTTCATCAGTGTCCAATAGAGGCTGAATTAGGCTCTTAAACTACTCTAGGATGTTAACAGTGTCCAGCATATATATCCACCTTATCTGGTTTGCAGTGAATCTTTTAATCAATGAAAATATTACTATTTTGTCTTTTTATGTCACTTAATTTTCTTCCTTTTTTTTTTTTTTTTTTTTGAGACAGGGTTTCACTCTTGTTGCTCAGGCTGGAGTGCAATGGCACAATCTCGGCTCACTGCAACCTCCACCTCCTGGGTTCAAGCAATTTTCCTGCCTCAGCCTCCTGAGCAGCTGGGATTACAGGCATGTGCCACCACGCCTGGCTAATTTTGTATTTTTAGTAGAGACGGGGTTTCTCCATGTTGGTCAGGCTTGTCTTGAACTCCCAACATCAGGTGATCCTCCCACCTCGGCCTCCCAAAGTGCTGGGATTACAGGCATGAGCCACTGTGC
This sequence comes from Nomascus leucogenys, assembly GCF_006542625.1. Classification (NCBI taxonomy): domain Eukaryota; kingdom Metazoa; phylum Chordata; class Mammalia; order Primates; family Hylobatidae; genus Nomascus; species Nomascus leucogenys. The sequence continues at coordinate 34,793,092 of NC_044396.1, forward strand.
CAGGCCATGTCACTTAATTTTCAAAAGAATGAGGAGGGTGCCAAGACAATTTAATGGGGGGAAAGAATAGTGTTTTCAACAAATGGTGCTAGAACAACTGGATGTCCACCTGAAAAAGAATGAGGTTCAGCTCCTTCCTTATACCATACATAAAAATTAACCCCCAAATCAATCATAGAATAAGTGTGAGAGATACACTATAAAGCTTTTATTCTTAGGAAAAAAACCAGGCATAAAGCTTCATGATCTTGGATTAGAATGATTTCTAATGATTTTCTAGCTATGACACCAAAAAGTACAAGCAACACCAACAAAAAAAGGATAAATTGGACTGGGACTATAGCAAAATGAGAAAAGCTTTTGTGCTGCATATAATACAGCACCAAAAAAAAATTACACTTAGAAAGTGAAAAGATGGCTGGGCCCGGTAGCTCACGACTGTATTACCAGCACTTTGGGAAGCCGAGGTGGGCAGATCACTTGAGGTCAGGAGTTTGAGACCAGCCTGGGCAACATGGCAAAACAACGTCTCTACTAAAAATACAAAAATTAGCTGGGCATGGTGGTGCATGCCTGTAGTCCCAGCTACTCAGGAGGCTGAAGCAGAAGGATTGCTTGAGCCTGGGAGATGGAGGTTGAAGTGAGCTGAGATCATGCCACTGCACTCCAGCCTGGGCAACAGGGTGAGACTCAGTCACAAACACACACAAAAAGGTGAAAAGACAACACACAAAATAGGATGAAATATGAAATATTTGCACATCATAATCTCATAAAGGATTTCTATCCAGAATATATAAAGAAGTCTTACAACCCAATAATAAAAAGTTAAATACAATTAACAATAAGCAAAGGATTTGAATATACTTTTCTCCAAAGGAAATATACAAAGGCCGATAAACACATGAAACTATGTAAAACATCATTAGCCCTTAGGAAAATGCAAATAGAAATCACAATGAGATACCTCTGCATACCCAGGAGGATGGCTATAATAAAAAAGACAAGCACTAACAAGAGATGGCAAGGGTGTGGAGAAACTGAAACCCTCTTTCATTGCTGGTGGGAATGCAAAATTATGCAGGCATTTTGGAAAACAATTTGTCAGTTCCTCAAAATGTTAAACATGGGGTTACCATGTGGTGACCTAGTAATTCCACTCCTAGAGAACTGAAAACACATATCCACACAAAAACTCATACATGAATGTTCATAGCAGTGTTAATTCATAATAGCCTCAACGTGGAAACAATCCAAATGCCCATCAATGGATGAATGGATAAATAAGATGTAGTATATCTATACCATAAAACATTATTCAACAATAAAAAGAAATGAAGTAGTGACACATGTTATAACATGGATGAACCTTAAAAACATTATGCTGAGTGAAAGAAACCAGTCACAAAAGACCACATATTGTATGATTCCATTTATATGAAACAGATTAGTGGTCACCTAGTGCTGGGGAGGGAGAGAGGATGAGGTGACTCTTTAATGAGCATGGGATTTCTGTTTGGGGAACAAAAATGTTGTGAACTTACATTGTGGTGATGAGTGTGCAACTTGGTGAATATACTAAAACAATTACATTGTATGCATTAAATAGGTGAATTTTATAGTATATAAATACTATATCAATAAAGATATTAAAAAAAGAAAGAAAGGAACTAGCATGTATTAGTGTAAAGATAACCTGGTGGATATACCATGTGATATGGTTTGGCTGTGTCCTCACCCAAATCTCAACTTGAATTGTATCTCCCAGAATTCCCACATGTTGTGGGAGGGACCCAGGGGGAGGTAATTGAATCATGGGGGCTGTTTTTTCCTGCGCTATTCTCATGATAGTGAATAAGTCTCATGAGATCTGATGAGTTTATCAGGGGTTTCCGCTTTTGCTTCTTCCTCATTTTTTTTCTCTTGCTGCTGCCATGTAAGAAGTGCCTTTCGCTTCCCACCTCCCACCATGATTCTGAGGCCTCCCTAGTCATGCGGAACTGTAAGTCCAATTAAACCTCTTTTTCTTCCCAGTCTTGGGTATATCTTTATCAATGGCATGAAAATGGACTAATACATCATGTCTCAGACAACGAAGGAATAATTCTGTTTCCTTTCTTTACTCCTTATAGATCTTCTTAGCACCCCAAATAGATCTGACGGTCTAGGTGAGTATTTCCTAAGTATCTATGGATCATATTCAGAACTGGTTGCCAAATCTGATGAATATTATGTTTCTTTCCAGAAAACATAAGTGCATGTGTTAATACATTCACATACAAGCATACACACAATTTTATGGGGTTCTCTGAAATTCACTCAAGAAAGTGCTCTTAGAAAAACTGTTCCCTAGTGAAACTGTTTGGGAAATCTCACAGGGAAGAATTGTGATGTGAAGAAATATATTAAGGACCCCGAGGCATCTTGGTGTCAAACAACCTAGTAACTTTGTTTAACTCAGTATTTCTTGGCTGTGTTAGATTAGAAAAATCCACTTATAAACATCTGGTGGACCACAAATTCTCTTGTGGAACATAGTTTAAGAAAGAAGAAATTGGGAAGAGTTTGTTCATAGGCTATCCTTTCAGAGCAGTGATTCTTTGGCTGGATGTGAGAATCTCTGGGAAGCTTTTACGCAACGTCCAGGTTGCACTTAAATCAATTATGTCACCATCTCTGTAGCTGAAACCCGGAAATCTGTGTTCTTTAAAGCTCTTCAAGTGATTCCAACAGGGAGCCAAGGCTTGAGAATAAGTGTCATGGGGCAGTTCATAGGTGTCCCTAGGAAGCTTGTTCATCACTCAGGGCCTCAGATTCACAGATCTGAGATGGACCCCTCTCATTGTGCACAAGCATCCAGGTGAGTTGGGTGTATTTGGCCCTATGCCATTCTATAAGCAGCAGCATTAAGAATGAAAGAGAAAAACATCTGGCTCAATCAATTTATCACCATAAACTACAATTTTAAAATGATATTAATAGTTGTTGGGATAAAAGAGAACTTCTCACAGCCTGGTTTCCAGGGCAGCAGCAATCAACATCACTTTGTAACGCGTTAAAAATTTAAATATTTGGGCCCCATCCCAGATCCAGTGAATTAGGAAGTCTAGGGCTATGGCCCACCAATTTGTATCTTAACAAGCCCTCCATGGTGATTCTGATGCATGCTGAAGTTCGAGAACCGCTGTAGCATTCATTACCTATGTGTTTTAAATAAACTAATTAGTATACTGATTATTTGATAATCAGCTTGTCTGTGCTTATCTCAGCTCTACAGATAAAGGTCCCAATCATCTTGAAAGTGACTATTTTCCATTAAACTTATTCTGACCCTCAAAATTGCTGACAATACACACAAATTAAATTTGTGATATTTTTGTGAAAGAGGTTAAAACTGAGGAGCCTCTCAGAGATAAAGATTTGGATATGACTACACTCACTCTGGTTTGGGGAGAAATATTCCTTTTAACTACATCTGAGCACAAAGGAGACTGACTGAAATTAGCAGAGAATTGCCATTATATTTTGGTTTAATAAGGTTTGCCAGAAAATATAGTGGTGGTGAAACTAATGGCATATTTATCAGCACAACACACAAATGGAAGTCAGATAATTCCATCTGAAGGCTTCACAGGTTTAGGGACTTTTCCCTGCAATTATCTCCCCAATAGGAGGAAACTGTTGACAAACAACTCTGGGTGAGAGTCCATCCTAATTGCTGGGGCTCAGCTTGGCTGTCGGGAACGATGAGTGAAAGTTTAGGACATCGTTTCCTGCAGTGTAGTTCAGGCAACTGGGATCCAGAAACAAGGTTTGCTGATGACTAGACCTAAAATTCCTCACAATTAAACAGAGTTATGTCAGTCTCTTCCTATTTTATAGATTCCTGGGATATTCTGCAGTTGAGAACCACTAACTTCATCAACTTAAAAGAATATTTGTCATAGCTAGTTCGTACTCTGTGCTGGGCGGGGATACTCCTGTCATCTCCTGTCAGGGAATTTCTCCTTGTGAATTTGGCAGATATATTTCGCCCAGAATAGACACTAATTCTGGTCTATGCTTCTGTTGAGTGGAAAAGCACTGAAAACAAGCCAGCCTCTTAGTGCTCATTTTCTCTTGATAAATTTGAGAACATACTCTCCTAAATATGTGCATAAGCAATCAGGAATTGGGTAGGATTATTCTGTGATGATTACTATTGCCTATTTTCTCAACTAAGAAAGAACATAGGCAAATGGAATATAAGACTATACATGATGGCCAAAACAATGGGCCTTACTCACTGTGTGAGGTACACTAGAGGTACACTGTGTACATCAACTGTCCAAAAAGCAATTTGGGGCCCAGGACAGACTCTACTTAAAACTGGAGGCCAAGTGGATGGCACTGCCTCTTTCCCATGGCTGTCATTCCTGACCATCACACTGCTTGATAGAACCATGAGCCCTGTGTGTTTTATCCCTCTTCCAGCTCTTCCGACCCCTAGGGTCCCCTCCTTGGCCATTTCTACCGTGTCCTTTGGAATACAGTTCCCTTACATCTCCAACCTCTTTGTGAAGTGTTGTCTCCACCTCCTTGCCTTCTGCAGACCCTTATTGTCTTATTTGCCAAATCTTGAATAAAGGTGGCACATTCTCCCATATCTTATCCAGTCAGGTGCTGGTTGCCCATCATCCAGCAGTGAAAGTCATTTTATCCATCCTGCCTGTCTCCGTCATTGTGCTCTGCCAACTCTCAGGGCACTGAACCTCTTTCCTTAAGGTCACTGGCGTCTAGCTGAGTCCTCCTTTCCACTTTCACCCCTGAAATCATATTCCAGGATCTCAGTGGTTGTTGGTCATTGGCCCTGGTTTCTGTGGCTTTCTCTGTGGGACTATGGGACTCCTGGCATGGAGAACTACTTGTAATTCCTGAACAAGACAAATTCTCTGCTGTGCCTGTGCCTTGTATATTCTGTTTGCTCTGCCTTGGATGCTGCTTCTCCTCCACCTTCCTACCAACGCCCAGCTCCTTCCCCAGGGGTCTCCTCCTCTGGGAAACCTTCTGTTTCTGTTTTCCAACAGTGTGGCACATAGGCCTTTACAATAATACTTATTGTTTAAGCTTATAATACATTCTTCTTGGTATTTAGTCTTTTATCACATTGAGCACCTAAACTGTGCCAACCAGTACAGGACTTCAGTGATTCAACCACATATTTGAGCAATTTTTTAAAGAATTCTGTTTTTATCAAAGGAAACTATTGGCTTTACCCGCAGACACTCAGTTTCCAATATCCATGCTAAATTATTTTTGAGACATTGAAGTCTGAGTTTTAAATAATCACAACCAAATGGTGCCTCTCTCCTTGGGTTTTGTGTTTCAGCAAATGGCTGTCCAATTCATTAACTGCTTTAACCCCCCATTTAGCTCCATCTCAGTTTTAGAGGATCCAGCATCTGGCCAATGCCCATCTAAGACACTGGATTTTTCAAAAGCATATCTGTCAACATGTAGCTAGAGATAGAAAAAAATCAGTGGTTCTGATACTTTGGTGCTCATTGTAATTGCCTTGGAGAGGAGGGGGAGTTAAAAAAAAAAAAAAGGAGACTCAGGATTCCCTGGAAATTCAGATTTCTTAGGTGTCAGTTGGGCCTAGGAATCTGCACATTAGTGAAATACCCAAGTGGTGCCGGTGAGCTGTGTGCACTGCTTCAGAGTCTTCAGGTTCTACCCTCGAGCTAACATCCATCATTAGCGAGAAAAACTCTAGAGGAAAGCCCTTTCTCAGCTACTACCTGATATCAGTTCCTCAGCTTTAGGATAGGAATGACCCAAGAACAGTTTGTTTAAAAGCATTTCTTTTCCTGTTTTTTTTTACTTCGCAAAGCCCTCGTTGAAGATAACTTAATTCAAAGAAAGGATTTTTCTGCATATATACATATATATGCCTTATTTTGCCATTAAAATGAAAAATTCACTTACTGTGTGTATGTATGTTTATGAATATTTGCACACACAAAATATATATATATTTGTTAATATGATTTACTTTTTGCTTTGTTCTGTTTTTTCCTTAGCTACTAGGAAACAAAGTCAACTTTTCAGTGCTCAAATGGAGAAACAGAAACATCAAATTATTGAGCTTTAGGCTTCCTGGAACAGGTCGGCATACACAGAATAATAAGAGCTAACATTTAATGAACACTTTCTATAGGCGAGCTCCCTGATATATTATTATTTCATTGAATCCTCTAAAATCCCTATGAATATGAATGGATATGAATAACGTATATCCTCACTTTACGTATGAAGAAATCAAGGGATGCATCCCTTATCAGATAGAGTAAGGCCCAGGGTGGTGTGAAGACATTGTGTACCCAGGGGAGAATGGAGATGTTAAGTGTGGAGGAGAACTCAGATGGGATGGATTCTAAGTGAAATTCCATTAAAAATTATTTTCTTCTCAGTTTTTGCTGTCGGCAATATTAAGATAATTTGTCTAAACATGTCAGCAGATCCCTTTTAGATTGTTGATACGCTTATACTGGAATAGGTACGGACGTCATATCATTCGTGCCTGGAAAATGTTAAAGCTATGGCCTCAAATCCACAGCACTTCCCCTCACCGATCACAGAACACTGTCAGAAAGTCACATTGGCTGCGAAGCAGGTGGTAACTTGAAATGGGTTTCTAATGTAAATTCGGTGACATGGTTGCATGTTTGTTTAGACCAGGAGGGTGGCGTTACTCAGATTGACTCATTGGTAGGTAGTACAATGTATTTCATAAAGAACTTACAGAAATACAAATATCTCTAAACCCCAAAAGTAATGCTAGTTTAAAACAAATTTTTGTTTTAGACTTTTAATATAAATATAACTGCTAGTGATCTTATTTATAGACTAGACTCTATACTATATAGTCTACAGGCTATTGATTAAGATATACAAGTTATTTGTGCCTTATGAAGGGGATATACTTTTGCAAGTAGCTCTCTCCTGAGACTTGTACAGGCTGTCAGCAGTAGAGATATTAGAATATGATTTCCTTCTTTTGCAACAGTATTTTATTCTAAAATCAATGCCATAACTTTCAAAGCTAATGGATTTTGTTGGTATGCATTCATTTGCTGCAGAGAAAATCATTGCTTAAATCAGGTTGCTCCAAATAGGATTGACTAAAGCAAGCAAGACGGTATTCTTGTCAAAGCCACCTCATATTCCAATTGACATATTGTATTCTAGTGCTGACAGCTGAAGGCTAGAGTTTTGATTAATCCATTTTCCTCTCATTATAAACACAATCTCTCTTCCCTGAAAGTTCCAGCAATCACTCTAGCAAGTGTTGGACCTTGACAGAACAATGCTTATCCTTTGGCGACCACAGTGTGTACAAGAGAGAAAGAGCTGGTTTTTTTCTCTAAATCTCCTTGGGCATTGTTGGAAGGGGCTCATTTGTGAATGCATGTGTTTCAAGCTCAAGGCTGTATTTTGTTTTTCTCTCACATGGAAGGACTAGGAGAGAGACGGAGCAGGTGTGCAGGTAATCCACAGCATGACAGACGCCTGCTGCAGAGTGATTTCAAAGTCCACAGTGAGGCAGCACCCAATGCACGGCCCCCAGGATAGGTGCAGGGTAGACAGTGGGGTAGCGTCTCCTCCAAGCACACATCTGTTCTGGACTACGTAAGTCAGATATTGTAGACTGACCTTGCTCCCCAAGCCCATAGGCTAAACTATCAAGGACAATTGGAAGCTTATGCTCTGGGCTGCTGCTGTTGATAGTCATAAATGTTTTTGAGAATCTGAGGTTTTACAAGAGTCAAAAGCATCCCAAGTTACCCAGTGACCACTTGATATTCAGTCACCAAATACAGCTGGGAAGAAGGGAAAGAGGAGGTGATGGTGCCCACTAAGAACTGACTTCATGCAGCAGGGAGGTGATGAGCTCTGTTTCTCAAACCTGATTAAGATATGTGATCGAACATATGGTCTGACAGTAGAAAGAATTTGGGAAATTACTGTTCTCCCCAAGTCCAGGACTTTGGTACCATGATGATGTGGACCCCACTTGAGACCAAGATCATGTGGCTCAAAGTCAAGTACTGCCAACACCAAGTAAATCTTAGTAGGTAAATATGACGCTGTACCTAGTATACGCTGCTAATCTGAGGCCTGTGAGCTCCGTATCTGTCATATACTGTGAGTTACTGATCTGATTTACCCTCATACAATAGTTTTTAAATTTCATTTTGCATCAAAATAAGCTGGAGGGCTTAGTGAAACATAGGATCCCATCTCATGTGTTTCGGATTTAGTAGGTCTGGGATGGGGCCTGAGTGTCTAGGTGATGCTGTTGCTGCTGGTCCAGGGAGCAAATTTGAGAATGATGGTTTGAGGTGCTGGGCAAGAAAATGTTTTACTTGCCCCATTTGAAAAATGTGGGACTTCAGTACTGGCCTACATGATTTCAGTTGTTTGACTGTCTATGCATGAATGGGAAAGGGAAATATTTATTAAGACATTCTTATGTGCCAGAAACCTCATACATTACCTCACTGAATGCTCACAGCAGCCTGATAGGTAGTTATTATTGTCCTCACTTCCAAATTAAGAGAATGGAAGCTCAGAGAGGTCAGTTAACTTGCTTAAGTCCATGAAAGTAGCAAGTGCTGAGGCTGAGGTTCACCTTGGTTGATCTGGCTCCAAATCTGTAGACTTTCCATGACATCTGGGCTTGTCCTTACAACAACTTGTCTCCTTTTTGTAAGAAGGATCTTTTAAAGCCCCAAAGAAGGACAAAGTAAAGCTAAGTAAAAACATACATCTCGGTTGACTATGCAGATCACTGATTTATTTGTTTTAGGAAGAGACTGTCCAAACTCTAGACACCACACCCCCAATCACGGTGAGTTTCCTTGCTTCTGCCAGTGACACTGGTTACCTTACCTGAATTCTGATGGCTTTGCCTGCTGACCTTGATTCTGATCTCATCTCATTCAGCTATCCAGTCAGCACTCCTAGCCTTTGAATAACGGGCTTATCCTAAAAGGGTTCCTGATAAATCCTCCCATGAATGATGACTGCCTGCAGAGCCACCTTTCCCATGAGGATGCCATTCTGAACTGGGGCAGACTGAACCTTGTATCACCCTCTCTATCTCTATCTCTAAGGCCCTAGTTATCACTGCTTCCAAAGTACAGGAATGGTGATTTCTGTTACTTTCAATGGTTAGTGTGGATCACAGCATTCCAGATCCGCCATGTTGCAGTTTGGTTAATTCATTCCACAAAAAGACAAGAATATCAGTTCTGTTCCAAGCCTTGCACACTGTGGTTGCATAATTTTGGGTAACAGTGGTAGGAGAAAGAAGGCAGCAGAGTTGGAGCAGAGAACCAAATTATGATGGCCATTATTAAATTATGATGGCCACCTACTAACATACAGCAAGTGCCTATAGGAGGCATGATCCTTTGCAGGATTCTTCCCAGATTGCCCAGGGGTTTTTATCGTTAATTCCCATTAAGACATTTTATGTCTTAATTTCCAATAAATATGGAGAGGTGGTATTCTTTTCTCCACAGGGCGAGTTTCATTTTCCATATTTTATTAGGTAACATAGTATCATAAAGTAGAATAAATGAGCCAAGAACCAAATTTTTTCTATTAAAACAGAAAAGATTCACATCCTTCCCTCTATCCCTCTAACTTTTTTACTGATTAAAATAAGCAAGGTTCTTTTTAAAACAAGAGGGAGTTCAACCTTACCCTCTGCCCCCACTCTAACCCCCTGGCCCCAACATAACACTTTCATTAGTTCAGACTAAGTTCATTAAATACAGGAAAAAGAGCCCTAAAAGTTCTTCTTGTAAAATATTGGCACGATTTTATCCTCATTCTCCAGCTGTCCCTTAATTATCCAGCAGAGCTGGGGCATATAATAAGGTAATCCAGATAAATAGCACTTGGCTTATTTTAAGTAAATGTCAAACCAGGTTAGTCCGCAGAGTTCTGCTTTTTCTCCATTAATGAAATGCCCATGGGAAATAACCAATGTTCTTTTTTCCAAAAATATAGAATTGTGGGCCCTGAGTTTTCAATGACTGCCAATTAAATCACTATTTAAGCATTAGGTACTCACTGCAAAAGTACCACTAGAACTTCAGCTACCTTGCTATCTGCCTGATAACTGTGCAACAATGAGAAGAGAGAGTAGAATATTCTCCTTTCAAAATGGAAATGAAGACTCAGAGGTTTGTGTAATAAACATGGAGCAGATGAGCGTCTTGAATAAAACAAACAGGAGATTTTACTCTCAGGAAAGTGAGAAAATGCCATCTAAAAACAGGCTTGGATTAATTTTCATAATTGTGAGTCATTCATTAGCTATATAAGTGCATGGCTACATTTAGATCTATGTTTACACACATTTGTTTTGAGCCTGTTCGGCTTGGTCTTTCCCAGCATCCTTGCCTGCCTGGACCCTGGACTTTGCCACACCTGCCTGGCAGGATGGATCTCACAATGCTGTTTGTTTGCTGCTATACCTGGACTGCCAAGTTCAAATGGAGATAATAACTCAACCATGAGGACTAATGCTACTACATATTGCTAGACTCCAATTTCAGCTGGACCACTCTTTTATTTGTCCTTGGTCAGCTTCCTTTTCGATTCTTCTCAGTGGCCATTCCAGAACTGTTCCTTTCTCTTGCAGTCTGCTTACCGAACTCCTGCCCCCTTTTGCTCATCAGACACCATGAGTCCTGCCTTGTTCGGAGCAGAGAGAAAGAGCCACTCTGAAGAGGGCAATCTCTCAACTTCCTGTGCTCTCCTTTCAGGCCAGGTAATGGATAACAAAGCCTCAGCTCCTAGGAGTCTCCTTATTATGCCCTTGATTCCCCTCTGCCATGCCATGCACACCCCACAGGGCATGCGGCCTTGGCTTGGTATCGTAATCTTGGCCCCACTTGTAATCTTTGAACTTGAAGATCACTCTTAATTTCCTCAATTTTGAAACTCAGCACTTCTTGGGATTTGGTTTGTGCTCACATCTTGGCTCCTCTGTTCCTGAAAGTCTCACTTTTCCTTTGATGTCGTGCCCAAACTTCAGCATCAGCCCCCATTGTGCCAACCCTGGCCTTCTACAAGGAAAGGCTCAAATAAAAATGTGTTGATACCATAATCTTCCCTCAAGAAACCCTTTCTGTTTCTCTAGGATCACACACACATACACACACATAAAATAAATAAAACAAAGGAGTCCCTTGTGCTCAAAGTTCCATCATCTCTAAATACCCATCCCTCCCTCCCACTAAGGATCCTTGATGTATCTATTATCCATCTCTCTCTTGGAGTTTCAGTCTCTTTATTGGTACTGGTTCTTTCCCTGTAACTTATAAATTCACCAAAAAAAGAAAATTCCTCCCTGAATTCTGCCTTTTCTTCCAGGTACCACTGAGCATCTCTCTTTCCATTCACAACAATTTTTTTCAGAAGAGTAATCTATATTTGCTCTCTCCCTTTCCTCATTTCGTCTCCAACCCCATTGTGGTCAGGCTTCTGCCACTCTGCTAAAATGCTCTAGTGTAAGTCCCCATTGACCTTCACATTGCCAATTCAATAGACACCATACTGGATCTAGCAGCAGCATTGGACCTGCTGAGTTCTCCTGAAACTGTCTGCTCCTTTGTCTTTCATGACAGTTCTCATGGTTCTCTTTTTATCAGTCTGCTTGGCTGGCTTTTCCTCTGCCCTCCTATTAAGCACATTGGTGTTCCCCAAGGCTCTGTCCTTTCCACTCCACTTGCTCTCCCAAGATAATCTCCTTGGCTCCCAAGTTTCTAAGTACCATGCTCGCCAATGATTTCCAAATTATATTTCTGGCCCAACTCTCCTCTGAGCATCTGACAATGCCACCTGGATAGCTCCAGAATTATGTGACATCCAACATTTCCACAACCAAAATTATTTTCCTCATCTTCCTGCCTTCCTTATACTGATTTAATAAAATCTGAATGCATGGCCTCCTCTAGACCCCTCTTTGACTCCCTATTCAATAACTCCTGAAAGCTCTGGTCTGCTGATCCCACCTTTCATGATCACTCAGAGCTGTCCCACCTCTTCATCACTACTGCTGTTCTTATCCTCTTACCTGACCTACTGCAGGAACTTTCCAACTGAGCTGTAAGAAGGGTCAGAGGCTATAGCTAGACCAATAACTTCCCTACTTTCCTCTACTGTGCTTCTGATTAAATCAGTGGTTTTTTAAGCTTGGCCAAACATTGGAATCAATCAGGAAGCTTTAGAAAAATACTGATGCTTGGCTCCCAATTTCGCAAAACATGTTATAATTAGCCAGGGCAGTTCTAGGCGTTGGAATTTTAAAAACTCTGTAGGTGATTTAAGTATGTAGCCAAGGTCAAGAATCATGGGTCTAAACTATTGTTCCAATCACTGTCTTTGCACTACCTCTGTGACATAAAACCCAAGCTCATATACAGGACATAGGATACTGGTATGAGATATCACAGAGGTAAGACTCAGAGTGGAGGATAACTGAGGATTGGGGCAGTGTGATGGGACAGGGGATAGGTAGACAGGAAGGGAGGGAGAGAGTAGCAATAGCAGGAAGTGAGAGGGAGCCACTGCTCCTAGCAACTCACTAGCCTGTGTGGTGTCACAGGGCTCCTGCTTCGTGGAAGGCTGTGACCTGCTTCCAGGTGTTTCAGAGCCTGCTCCTGACTGTGGAACCCATGGAGTGCTTCCCACTACAATGAGCTGGGCTTTTCTTAGCACATGAGGCTTATACAGACCACTTCTCGACGTGTGAGAAGATCCAGACTTTTCTGGTAGTCGTGTCCAGAAAGCAGCATCATATGTACAGCTGAGGAGGGCTACAGGAGCCAGCTTTCCCAAGCTGGCAGGACTCCTGGACACAGCTTCCCCAGCCAGCCTCCCTGCAGGATGAAGATGCTACCAGTTCCTATACCTGTCCGGCACACAGGGAGGTGTTGTAGTGAGTAGGGAGCTGGGTGTGGTGGGGGAACAGTTTTCCTTGTCAATGAAGTTTCAAGGATGGAAAGTTTCTCTTGGCTTAAGAAAGCCAAAACAGTTGCCTTATAAAACAAGCAGCAATCCTTCATTTGTAAGCACACTGGGTACAAATGACAACTAAGACCTCTTGGATTCTAGAATTGTGTACTGTCAGGTATTGTGTAGTAATATCTAATTGTGGTTTTAACTTGCATTTCCCTAATGAGCAAAGGTATTGGGCAGCTTTTCATGTGCTTATTTGCCATTCATATATCCTCCTTGAAGAAGTGTCTGGTCAAGTCTTTTGCCATTTCTTCTGCCTTTTAATGTAATTTTAGAAAATAAACTTTATTTTTTAGAAGAGTTTTAGATTTGTAAGAAATTTGCAAATATTGTAGAGTCCCCCTACATCATGTATTCAGTTTCCCCTGTGATTAACATCTTGCATAAAAAATATGGTACATTTGTTCCAATTAATGAAGCAATGTTGATGCATCATTATTAACTAAAGTCTACACTTAATTCAGATTTCCTTTCTTTTAACCTAATGTGCTTTTTCTGTGGCAGCATCCCATCCAGGATACCACAGTACATTTAGTCATCATGTCTCCTTAGGCCTCTTGGCTGTGACAGTTACTCAGACGTCCCTGTTTTTTTGATGACTGTAATGATTTTAAGATGTACTGGTCAGTTATTTTATAGAACATCCCTCAATTGAAATCTGTTTCATGTTTTTCTAATTAAATATTAGACTGAGATTGTGGGTTTGGGGGAGGAAGACCACAGAGGAAAAATGCCATTCCCATCATATCTTACCAAGAGTATGTTCTATCAACTGTTGATGTTGGCCTTGATCATCTGGCTCAGGTGGTGTGTGTCAGGCTTCACCATTGTAAAGTTATCCCTCCCCCTTTTCATAGTGCACTCTTTGGAAGGAAGTGATTATGCACAACCTACACTCAAGGAGTGGGTAGTTCTGCTCCCTCTCCTTGAGGGCAGACTTATATAAATTTCATGGAATTCTTCTGCTTTTGCTGATTTTTCAACTGAGTGTGTTTACTTACTCTTGAGTCTTAAGAGTTCTTTATATGCTCGGCACACAAGTCCTTCATCAGAGATATGAATTGCAAACATTTACTTTTTGACCACAGTTTGTCTTTTTATTTTCTTAACAGTATTTTTAAGACAATAGTTATAAATTTTACTCAAGTCCAAATTATTCATTTTCTGTTTTCTGGATAGCCAGAAAGCTGGGGTCTAGTCACAACTCTGCTGCAACTGCACCTACATTCAGGGCTAAGCAAGAGGGCAGAGAGTAGGTAGGTCTTCCATACCCTTTTGGGATTACAGCTTCTTGAATTACAATGGAAGGGTCCCCCCCTCAGGGTTTTAGGGACCTGCAGACTAGACTCCTGTTGTGGCTGCTGCAGTGGAACTGTCTGGGAGTTCAGGCAAATAATTGAGAGGAAAAAATTTCATTGGTTGTCCCTTTTGCATGTCTTGAGTTAGACCTAGGGGGCTTCTCCTGGCATTCTGTCTGTCCATACTCAAGGTCCGCTTCCAGGCTTTGGGCTGCCTTGATTCCAGGCTGTGAAATTCCATAGGAAAATGAGAAACCACCATAGTGGTACCTCAAGTTCTGGTCTTGTTTCCCAATTGGCCTGCTACTATTTATTTTTCAGAGTCCTCCAGCAGTGATTCCATGCATTCTATCCAAGCTTGATAGCTCCAGTTCAGAGTGGGCTTGATGAGTCTTAAGGGAGTTCCAGGCCAAGCTCTTGCCAGGAGCCAATCTGTCTTTGTGCTTTCCCAGGGAGACTCTGTTCTCAGGCTTCACATGGGCAGTACCTGAACTGCAGGCCCCTCCCCTCACCCAACAAGTGCAATGCTGCAGGACTCCAGATCCCAGTTCTCACAGATTCAAATAAGCAGAAAATCACCAAGAACATGTTGTTTAATGTGTGTTCTGTTGGATGACTAGAGAGGAAAAAGGAAGAGTTTCTAAGGCTAAATTTTGATTGGCTAGTGACTAATCCTCCCTTTTATCCATATCTAGGATTAATTTCTTCCAAATCATGATTGCTATTCTGCAGTGATTTAGTGGAAAGGGCTTGGGGATT
The DNA here is from genome assembly GCF_006542625.1 of Nomascus leucogenys. Lineage (NCBI taxonomy): Eukaryota > Metazoa > Chordata > Mammalia > Primates > Hylobatidae > Nomascus > Nomascus leucogenys. Next base: position 34,808,229 of record NC_044396.1, read on the forward strand.
GGAATAAAAGGCTTGATTCTAGTCCTGAACACTTATTAACTATGAAGGCAAGTCTATAAGCTCATGGAGTCTGCTTTCTCAAGCTTAAAATGGGATAACCTATTGCACACAGTTGATATGAGAGACCAATAAAAGCTGTTTGCTACTGACAAGCTTCTCAGTTGGTTACATCCTCTTCTTCCAGGTTCCTATAGCATTCTGTACTTCCCAGTGTGTAACTCTCAACCCAACTGCAACTACTTTTTCAATGACTCTTCTGGACTAGACTATAAGCTCCTTGAACAAGGCAGACACTGCACTTGCCTGATTCACTACTATATTGCCAGGCATAAGAGTTGCTAAATAAAAATGTGCTCGATTGTACTGTTATAAAACTGATGTTGCTAAAATGATCATTATGATGTTATGTCACATATTTAATATCATATTGTGGTATCAACATAAACTCATTAGTAAGCAAAACTAAAGACTTTAAGTCAAAGGAAATAATGAATGAATGAAAGTTAATGTTCTGAAGAAAACATGGATTTTTACCACTACTCCTACCAACAAAAATCTATTCAACTCTATTCAAAGATCCAGGTTTGCTATCCAGATACCTCTAAAAGAAGAAAATACAGCAGTCTTAAGAAGAATGCATCTTTCTTCACGTTGTCAGGTTGACATATTCAGGACAGAATCTCTCCTTCAGTGCTTAACATTTTGATTCATAGACTGAGGTCTCAGATGCTAAAAAAATGGAAATATGTCCTCTAAATGTCAGCACTGATTTTATGATATTCTAGAAGGAAGCAAATAGGAACACATGAGAGCTTAGGTGTCCTGTCTGAGAGTTCAGTGCAGTGTCTTGGAAGAACCTGAGTAGAGTGTGTGTGGCATCTTGGAAGGATTAGAAATTGGAGTAATGATCATTTATCTTGGTAAAAAGCCCTTAGCTTCTGTATTATTCACAGTTCTCCAGACAGCAGACCAATGGGAAATATATCTATATATGTATATAAAATGAGAAATCAGCTCATGTGATTATGGAGGCTGAGAAATCCCATGACCTGCCATCTACAAGCTGGACTAGACTCTAAGCTCCTTGAACAAGGCAGACTAGGAAAGCTGGTGATGTACTTCCAGTATGAGCCCAAAGGCCTGAGAACTAGAGGACCCAATGGTGTAACTCCCGGTCTGAGTGCAGTAGATCATCAGAAGAGATGTCCCAGCTCCAGCAGTGAGGGAGAAAAGAAGGACAAATTCCTTCCTCTGCTCCTTGTTCTATTCAGACCCTCAATAGGTTAAACAGTGCCCACTCTCATTAAAGAAGACCATCTACTTTACAGAGTAAGGGCTAATCTCCTCTAGAAACACCTCACCAATACACCCAGAAATAATGTTAAACTAGACATCTGGGTACCTCTGATCTAGTCAAGGTGACACATGAAATTAACTATCATAGCTTCCATGGTAATAGCTATAGAGTTCTATGATCATCTTTCATGGTGGCTTTATTTTACAGCCATTTTCACACTTGTCTATTTAACTTACCATGTTTCCCCTAAACCTATTCTTCCCCCATTTATTCTTTTTCCTGACAAATGATACCACCTGGCCATCCAAGCCTGAAAGTGGGGAGTTCACCCAGACCTCACCATTCATTTCTATCACACCCATATGCACTGGGCTATCCAATCATTTGAATCCTGAATATTTCTTGCATCCATCTCCTTCTTTATGTTTCTACCAGGTACACCACAGGCCTCGCTCTGTCTGAAGAAGACACTTAAGTTGTTGAATGAAATATTTTCTCCTTCTTCCCTCCTGGCCTCCATTAGATTTCAAGCTTCTTGAGGGTGGGCAATGTCTTTTTTTTCATTTTGTGTGTGTATGTGTATATGTGTTCATGTGTGTACATGTGCATGCAGGTACATGTAGGGGCTCAGACGGCAACCCAAAGAGTGTCAGGCACATAATAAGCCTCATATGGGTATTCATTTAATTAAGTACTAAAATGTCTAAGTGGAAACATTACTAAGCTAGTTTTTCAATGCTGAATTTGGAATTCTGAAGTCAAAGCCGATTGCACGATGTATATTTTTAGGGGAACCAAGAAGTCCTGAGGCACCTCCTTATGACTTGCCTTGGTGCCAGGTCTTTACCTTAGTGTAGTTACTTTGCTGAATGAAGGCAGGGTTTCCAGAAGGTTCCTATTAAAAAGAAGCAGTATAGGGAAGAGGCTAAACTTTTGGGTTCTGTTGTCAATAGACTTGAGTTCAAATTTCAGCTCTATCACTTTTAGCTATGAAATTATCAGTACATTTGTAATCTTTTAGTGTCTTCATCTATAACATTGTAATGAAATATTAATATCCATACATAAGAATGTTTTATAAGTTAAATAGGATAATGTATAAAGAGTGTTTAATAGAGTGGTCCATTTCCTCCATAGGAAGAGGGATGAGCTATGTGATTGTGGTGAGTCTGGCTTGCAGTGGGCCATGGCTTCCAGAGGTGGGGTTGCTACACTGAAATGTAGGGAACCTAAGTCTCCATCTCTTGTCTGTCTGTCTCTGTCTCCTGCCTCCTACCTGCATCCCTTGAAGCTGAATATCCTTTCTTCCTTAGCTTCTTGCTACCAAGTGATAGTCTTGAGTCAGGGCCTGACCCCTGATACAGGCAGGGCAGCCTTCTTAAGTTTCTCCAGGAGTAACTGGAGACAGATTGAATAAGGATGAGGCCAAGCTTTTCCATTTCTCCAATGCAATTTTACAAGCAGAAATGTGATATCATATCTTGATTTCACTTGTTTCCTGGCTGAAACTGGAGAGAAGGATAAGTGAGTGACTGATATCATTTGATTTTTATAAATGTTAGTCAATATTATTATCATTGATAAGGTGGTTATTGCCCCTGTATGAGTAGGACAGTACATGTAGCCATTAATGCACGTGTATTCAGGAAACAAAAAACAAAAACTGTTGATGGAACTAATTATGGAAGAAAACCTTAAGCACCTGGTGCTTGGTCAGAAGGGGCATCTGTGAGCAAACTAAAGTAAAATCAAGTAAAGAAACCCAGAAGACAAAGTTAATGTGCTGTAATGACCTTACTAAGGCCTGAAGTTCCTCCGGAGACCTTGAAAAATAAATAACTCACAGAAACAAGTATTCCCAATGAGTTCAGTGATGCAAACATTGATTATTCCTTAGACTGCTAAGTTTGACATACAAAAGACCAATGGGATACACTGCTGATGAAGGAGAAGGAGGTCTAACTACTTTGGAAAACAACTTGAAATTCAACTGTGCAGGTGAGCATAAGCATGGAATTCCTGTGTATAAGAGAAACACTCATTTATAAGCACTGAGATAACAGCAAGTGACTGGAAACAACACAAATGTCCACTGCTGGGAGAACAGGTAAATTGTGACGTCCATATAAGAGAATGCTATACAGTAGGAAAAAATGAATGAAGTTCAGTGACATGTAACAAAACAGATAAATATTTGACACATAATGTTGTGGGGGAAAGCAAGTCACAGAAGGTTATATACAGTTGTGACTACGTAGAGTCACTATGACACTATGTATGATGTCACTTTTTATAATGCTCAACAAGAAGCACAGCTAAGGAGTATATGGTTTAAGTCTGTAAATATAGATGGTAAAATCTTTGATAAACACAAAATTCACTCTAGTGGACCTCTGTGAGTATAGGGAGGCAGGGAAGGGGCACACAGATATTACTAATATTCTACACCTTCATTTGTGTGGTTGGTTCATGGGTATTTAATTTATTATTATGTTGTAAACATGGATGTGTGTGTAAATATATAGATATATATATACATATATACAATATATTACTTTTTTGTATATGCCAAATATTACATAGTAAAAAAATCTTTTAAAGCAATATCATGGTTTTTTGGGTGTAAAATGTTACCTCTCTTGGCTGAGCAGTTCTAGGCAATAATAAATAGGTTGGCTTATAAGTATTTATATTTATGTTTAAAAATAGTTTCTGGTTCCTTTGCTGAGATGGGCAAAGGACATTATCTATGGAGTCCATAAAAATACAATGATCATTCCTTATCATAAAACACATTCACCAGCTAAAAATCATTTTTTTCACACTCTCAGAGAAAATGACTCGTCAGGCCACTCACAGTGGGTCACTCTTGGAATCCCTTGCTGAGGTGGGAGGACTGCTTGAGCTCAGGAGCTTGAGACCAGCCTGGAAAACATAGTGAGACTGAGACCTCATCTCTTCTAAAAAGAAAAAAAATTAGCAGAGCATGGTGGCATGTGCCTATAGTCCTGGCTACTCGGGAGGATGAGGCGTGAGGATCAGCTGAGCCCAGAAGTTGGAGGCTGCAGTGAGCTGTGATCATCACACTCTGGCCTGGACAACAGAGTGAGACCTGGTCTCAAAAAATAAATAAATAAATAAAATGAAAACGAAAATGACTGGTCAGAGTAGAATCTATGAGTGGACTAGAAAAGACCCTGAGGTTCTGGAGTACTATACACATTATGTACATCAGACAAAACCATTACGGGGAAGGGTGTTGGGAGGTGTCGGTCAAAGGGTACAAAATTTCAGTTAGACAGGAGGAATAAGTTCAAGACATCTACTGAATAATATGATGACTGTGGTTAATAACGATGTATTGTGTTTCAAAAATTGCTAAGAGAATAGATAATTTTAAGTGTTCTCACTGCAAAAAAATGATAAGTATGTGAGGTAATACACATGTTAATTAGCTTCATTGAGCTATTTCATAATGTATACATATTTCAAAACATCATGTACACAATAAGTATATAATATTGTTGTCACTCAATAAAAATAGGAAACAGTAAATAAATTATAAAAATAAAATTAAAAAAGTCAGATATTTTTAAAAAGAATAAACCATTATAATAAAACTCCACGTTATATGTCTTTGACTTCTAATTTCTAAAAAAAAAAAAAACCAAAGTGAATTGAGTACTCTGTAAATTCAGTAGGATTGGAAAAATATTTATTTACTTAACTTCATCCTTCTTCTCTAAGACCCTTCCCCTCAAAGCACTGAATGCTTACAGATCTTTGAAATAAAAATAGCATGAGATTTATCCCGACAAAATTCAATATTATAAAACGAATCAATGACAGTTTGCTCCTCTAATGGATTTGGTGTGCAATCATGCAGAACAGGGAAAGGTTGGGAGGTCTGTTGAAGCTTATCTGATTGAACAAGGCTGAATGACATAAAATCATCTCAGAGGCTACATTTACTTCAGTAAGTGTATTCATAAGGAAAAAAAAATACTTCATGTTTTTCAAGTCAATGAGTCTTGAACCAATGAGGAAATTAACATGCAGGATGTTCAAAGAAGTTATGACAATAAAAATTAAATTCATGTTAAATTAAGATAATCCATGTCCACTTTTAAATTACATTGTTTATTTCTTCTAATCATCTTATTTACTCCTTCTTTGCCTTTTTTATTATCTTACTATCTGTGGGTACCACCCTGTTTTCATTCTAATTTCACACTTGACCAAAGAGCAGGGGAGCTGAACAAAGCTGTTGATATGTAAATAGCAGTTTTGAAGATGGAAGCACCAGATTGTTCCTAAACAGAAGAAAACTGCAGTTGCTTTATTTGACTGAATGGATAAAAAGGTGTCAACATATAATTTCAATTGCTCTCTAAAATAAAAAGTGTATCATCTAGGTTTGAACTTTATACTAAGCATGACAATATTATGGTAAGTTGACAATTATCTTGTTTGTTTCCTTTGCTTTTAGAAATAATCACAGTATTCTTTCAGAAATAAATTTTCTTACTGTAGTTTCAGATTTTGGATTTGCAAAGTCAAAGGGTTTTATTGATACAGAACCTACAGAATCTCTAATTCAGGAAATAAATTAGGTTCTTTGTTTCTTTACTTCTCTAATAAACTTGCTTTCACTTTACTCTATGGACTTGCCTCAAATTCTTTCTTGCAAGAGATCCAAGAACTCTCTCTTGGGATCTGGATTGGGACCGCTTTCCGGTAACACTTTGAGATTTGAGACCTTGCTGACCTGGAAGGACTGACCCTGGAGGGACTGCCTCTGTCAAAGACAGTACACAACTTGTCTTGGAGTTTGCCTTTCATGTGCAAACCAACCAGTCAGAGCCCATACCCCCAACCACCTCCTCTATGGAGCTCAAGCTCTTACGATCTGGGCCACTCACTGTAAATCTGCCCTAATCACCACGGGGCCAGGCACCATGCAACTAGGGACAGCTCCTCTTTCCCAGAGCCTGCTGAAATTATTCAAACTAGCCAGTACTAAACCTGTTTGCCCTGCCTTGCCTGTTTCTTTGGCAGAAACCACAACAATGGCTCCTGCTCCTTTTTCTTCCCTCTCCCTCTGCTTCCTGACACAGCCTCTGGGGCTTCCCCTTTGTGGTGGTGAAATATGTGTCATGCCTCCCATTTCTAGGGATCTGTGAGTATAAAAAAATTTCTTTCATGACAATCATTTCCGCATCGGTGTGTCTTTCTACATCTCAATAAACAAATCCCAGGTACCCTTTTAAAACACCCCACTAAACCCATTAAGATGACATCAGATTTCCTCAGGAATTGTGATCAGAGAAACCTTCACTTGGAATGAACTGGAATAGTGAGAAGGGGTATTAAACTGAGGTGCCAAGACAATAAAATTTAGTTTGAAGAAAATCTAGTTTTCTGGATGGTTGGTCTATGCACTGCTTGGAAACATTTGGGTGATTCAATTTTGTGGCTCTCCACCTCAAATTAGCCGTCATGTGGCCATCATCTCCCACAGAGTTCTTCAGGTCAGTGCAGGCCCAGAAATCACAGAAAGATATATTGCGGCCGTTCAAAGCACAGTGCAATCATTCTGAGGCTGTACCTTACAGCTGTCACACATGTTGGGAAGCAGAGAAGGCAGAGTTTCTGTGTATCGCTCAAGGTCATCTGGAAAACCAGTAGATGAGGCCACACGTCTCCCAGACCATTAGGCAGTCGGACACGAAATTCTCTGCATGATCTCCCCATCGAGTCACCCAGGTTTGTTTTATATTTCTTTGTTTGTTGGTGTCTTTTCTTTAGTAGACAAAGAACATTTTAAAGAGTTTTCAGCAGCCTCTGGTTCTAAATGTTAAGGACATTGAGGTTCTATTTATGACCACTCTCAATTGGACAAAAGGACAAGCTAGGGTTGCCTTTCTCTCACCACTTTTCATAATATTGATGTCATCTGCTCAATGTAACATTTGCCAGGTATAGGCAAATATCCAACATGCCCTTGGTAGAGGAGAGAGGTAGTAGAATCATGATGCTTGTCAGCTAGGAAAGAAGCACACAGAAATACTGCTTGGGAAAGGGGTGCTTAATGCCTAGGATGAATAACAAAAATCTGTAGTACTTTATAATGATGTCTTAAATCCCACAGCTCTAGCCTGCCATGAAATTCAAGCAACAAGTACTGCTTCTGCAATACTCAAGCAACCTAAATTGTACTCAGGACTAGTACACAAAATAGATAATTGATTACAAATCTGATTTGAGAGTTTTAGTATGCAAGCAAAAGTTTGACTGGCTTTTGTCCTTGGTTCTTGGGAGGTAGCCTCTAAACCCTTGAAATTTTCAGAGTGATAAGGGTGTCTTTGTTATTCATGGTGGGCCTCTGAGCTGGTGCCTGATAGTTTATGCAAATGAAGTGACTCAGGAAGGGGACTGGCTATGCTAGAAAGACCAATCATGTGATTAAAGGGTGGGAGCTCCAAGCCAGGTGATATCAACTCCACCTCTGGGGAGGGCAGCAGGGGCTGGAGATTGGAGATCAGCCTTCTGATCTCTTATCCAATCAGTCTTGTCTATTTAATAAAACCCCATTAAAAACTCTGGACACTGAAGCCCAGGTTGAATGTCCATGGTTGGCAAATCTCTGTGTACTGTCACACACCAATGTGCTGAGAGGGGAATGCATCCCTAAGAATGATGAAAGTTTCATGGTTGAAATCACCCTAGATTTTGCCCTATGTGTATATGTTCTAATTTGTATTTTTTTCAGTAAAACTATAATCACAAACACAGTGCTTCCAATGAGTTCTTTCTAGTCAATTATCAAACCTACAAGGGTAGTAGGAATGCCTGAATTTGTGGCCAGTTGGTCAGGAGTGAGCATGGCTCTGGAACTCTGAATTTGTGGCTGGTGTCTGAAATGAGGACAGTCTTATGGAGGACTGTGCCTTTAACCCCTGGGTAACTATGAGCACGCATGCCCTAAAAATATGCATGTTCATTTTCTCTTACATTCCTTCTCTCCTAATTAACACTGCACATATTTTTAGGATTAAAAAACTCCTTAGTGCAGATTTATTTTATTAGTGCAGCTTTTCTACTTGCTAGGTTTCTTTCCCAAGGTGGGGTAGGTAGTTGGCACCAGTTCTTTCTGGATCAGGGAGGTGAAGGGATCCCAACATGCTCATTTAATTCAGGAGGTGAAAGAGAGAGCTGCAGTAGCAGTGTGCTGGGTTCTTTCTGCCTATGTCCTAAGTCTCTTTGGACTCTGTCAACCAGGACCATGCAGCTCAGCGAAGCTGGCAGTAGCCACAGCAGTGGAAGGACAAGACACACAGGATCCAGTGGGGCAGCCTATAAGCCCATTGCAAAGAGAATACATTTCAAACAACTTTCCTGCCCGTGGGTCCTCAGGATCTGGCTTACCCCTATGGCTTTTTCCTGTCATTGTGCATTAGGCTCCAGCCACATTAGCCTTTTTACTACTGCTCAGCTGTTCTCAGTTTGTTCTTGCTTCAGGTCCTTGGCACTTGTGTTTTCTCTCTGGGATGCTCGGCCCTAAGCAATTCACATGGCAGCTCCTTCTCAGCATGGACAGTTTAGCTCCAATATTACTTCCTTCCAGAGGTATCCAGAGGGAGTGGAAAGGCTCCCCATCTTTCCTTTATCTAGCCCCATCCTGGAGCTACTTCCTAGCCCATTACTTGGCTTATTTTCTTTAAAGGGCTTATTGCTACAGATATTATATTATTCCTATATTTTGTTACAAATATATTTCTGTCTCTACCTCTCCCACACAAATAACCCTAACATAAGCACTGTGATGACATGGGCTTTACAGCTACCTTGTTTACACTGTGTCCTTGGCCCACGGAATAGTAACTGGCAGTTATTACTGGATGAATGGTGGAACAGCATTCACCAAGTGCTGCTCACTGTGGTAGGTGGTATGAGGCTTTTAGGAAATGCACAATACTCATTTCTTCTCTTAAGGAACTGTGGAAATTGAGTCACATACACATATGAAAGAGCGAACTGCAGTCATTTCTGTGGCTCCTTCTGCTCTCTACTAGGTCTCATTCAAAGTCCTGCACTTGGTTTTCTCTTATTCCTGGCTTTACGGACCTCTCCTCTCCCAGATTTCAAATAGTATCCCTAAATCACTTTCAACAGTCTCAACAAAATAGATAAAAGGCCGGTTTCTTTTTTTATATTATTTTTAAAGGTTAATATTGTCTCTCTGGAAGCATAAAGTAAAGCTCCCCCCCCCGATAAAAAGAAGAATACAAAATCTGATAAAGGAATTGGGGAAAAATATATAGGAAAATAAGATTTAGGGCTCCCAAATTCACTAAAACTACATTATGAAATATAAGGCCATCTTAACTACAAGAAAAAGACTTATGGAGCAATTATTTTCTCATATTTTTCTAAGGGCAAAGTTTTAGTAGGATTTTATCTGATGTGGTTGACATATTTTAAAGTATAGTTGAATCTGTATAATAATATGTGAAACTTACAGGAAATGTGATAGTATATATACAATATGTCATAATTTCACTGTCTTGTTAAAGATAGAAAAAATACCATTGGTTGGTTGCCTGTCTCAGAAGAAAACATACAGAAAGCAAATAATTTAAATGAGTTACAATTTATCCAATTTAGAATCAAATAAAAATGCCATGGGCTCGGCGCCAAAGATTATTCTTGGACTGGAATTTGTTCAACACCCTAAATTTAACTAGCTGTGATCCCTTTTAAACTGCCATCCAATACAGTCTTTTGAAATAAAGAATGTGCTTTTAAAGGGAAATTGGCATTCCACCTGAATATTTATTCTCTAGATGAACACATGCCGTCTTTTGCAACACACTCAACGTATACTAAGGAAGGTACAGGTCACAGTTAGAGATGACACACACAAGTAGTCATGTGTTTTCTCTCTGGGCCATAACTGCCTAGAATATTGCCACATTTATAACTTGGTTATGGACAGGCAACTTTAGTGTCTAACATTTCATAAGGAATTGTCTTAATGTTTCTTAAAGTCATAATATACTACAGCTAGAAAAGATCTTTCAGAATGTTTAGCTGCAATTCAAGGTCCTCATTTTATATATGAACAGGCTGAGGCCATCATTCTAATACCAGTAAGTGACATATCCATGGTGTCACCTGGAGCCCACGTCCTCTTTCTTTTATTTATGGATGTAGACTGCACTTCATTAAAAATAAAATATGACTAAGAGTCGTCATCTGCCTGAAAGGTGCTCATGGCTGAGTGAGACATAGCCCATACCATGTTTCTAGTCCTGGGAACATATGGGACAGAGCTGGTATAGATTCCACCCCAACCCCAATGGCAACATTTATAAATGCTGTTAAAGTGTAGCTATCATTTTTTAAAAATACAGAGCCAAGTCTGAAAGAAGAATTTATCATCAGACGTCACGGGTAAAGTCATAGGCTGACTGCAGGATCCCGTGCATTGGCTCTGGCCCACTCTGCCAAGGATGGGAGATGTGAGATGTGAGTGGAAGCTGGGATGAAGAATGCTGCGGAAAGCCAGATCTCTGGAGAAAATGCCCCTTCCACGCACAGGAGGACAGGAAACGTTCTTCCGATACAAGTACCTAAGGGGATGAGGAGGTTGATCACCACATTATCTGTGGTGTGGGAAGTTAGAGGCCACCTGGATGCCCATAGCTGGCATGAGGGATCAGCCAGCCAGAGAGGCAGCAGGCCAGCGTATTCTGCCTGTGGCTCTGAAATGTGGTGAAGTGGGAGGTGTCTCCAGCGATAAATAGAAATCCCAAGGCTGCACCAGCCATGGGTGTAAAGTCTTAATTTATACCACCCTTATGGTATTAGGAATCCTAAGCAAAGACAACCCCTATCTAGCTAAACTGTTTTTCAAGTGAGAAAGCAATATTATAAACATGTTCAAAAAAAGACTACACGAATTTTTACAGACCTGTCCTGAATTACTAAAGAATGTACTTCAAGAAGGTGAAACTTGTACTCAGACGGAAAGAATGGGATTCAAAGATCAATGGTGAACAAAAACAGTTTTAAACTATGGCAAAATCTAAATAAGCCTTAATTGAAACCATAATAACAATATAATGTAAAAACAGGGTAGCAAAAATATACACAATTTGAAATATAAGCACATGTTGGTTGATGGGCATTTAGGCTGGTTCCATATTTTTGCAACTGCAAATTGTTCTGCTATAAACATGCATGTGCAAGTGTCTTTTTCATACAATGACTTATTTTCCTCTGGGTAGATACCCAATAGTGGGATTGCTAGATCAAATAGTAGCTCTACTTTCAGTTCTTTAAAGAATCTCCATACTAATTTCCATAGTGGTTGTACTAGTTTACATTCCCACCAGCAGTGTAGAAAGTGTTCCCTTTTCACCACATCCATGCCAACATCTATTATTTTTTGATTTTTTAATTATGGACATTTTTGCAAGAGTAAGGTGGTGTGGCATTGTGGTTTAATACTACTCAGCCATAAAAAAGAACAAAATAATGGCATTTGCAGCAACCTGGATGGAATTGGAGACCATTATTCTAATTGAAGTAAGTCAGGAATGGAAAACCAAACGTCAAATGTTCTCATTTACAAGTGGGAGCTAAGATATGAGGATGCAAAGGCATAAAAATGACACAATGGACTTTGGGACTAGGGGGAAGAGTGAGGGGGTGGAATGAGGGATAAAAGACTACACACTGTGTGCAGTATACATTGCTTGGGTGATAAGTGCACCAAAATCTTAGAAATCACACCTAAAGAGGCCAGGCACGGTGGCTCACGCCTGTAATCCCAGCACTTTGGGAGGCCCGAGGCGGGTGGATCACGAGGTCAGGAGATCGAGACCATCCTGGCTAACACAGTGAAACCCCGTCTCTACTAAAAACACAAAAAATTAGCAGGGTGAGGTGGCGGGCGCCTGTAGTCCCAGCTATGTGGGAGGCTGAGGCAGGAGAATGGTGTGAACCCCCAGGGGGCAGAGCCTGCAGTGAGCCGAGATTGCGCCACTGCACTCCAGCCTGGGTGACCGTGAGACTCCATCTCAAAAAAAGAAAAAAAAAAAAAAGAAATCACACCTAAAGAACTTATCCATGCAACCAAACACTACCTGTTCCTTCAAATCTATTGAAATAATAATAATAAAAGAAATATATGCACAGATAAGAGAGTCACTAATTCTACCTGGGGAGTAAAGAAAGAGTTGATTTTGAACTGAGTATCAAAGGCTGAGTAAGAACTTAGCAGGTAACAGGGGGCAAAAGGAGGTTTTCAGAGGTAAGGCTCCTAAGTACAAAGGTACATGGAACATTCTAGAAACTGTTCACAAGCCAAGTGTTCATGGGGAAGTGGCAGAATACAAGGCTGGAAGGCAGGCTCCAAATCTGGTCTTCTTCCTTTCAAATCAATGTCTTCGGAATCAGCTTCTGTGAAATGTCAGATTACAATAAAAAAGGGATATATAGAAAACACATGAAATTAAAACATAATGGAAAGAGAAAACTCTTCATTTTGGTAATCAACAGTATTTCGGTATTTCAGTTCACACTTTGAAAATGGATCTGAAAAATGAACATGTCTTGAGAATAGAGAAATACAGATTACAAACTGTGAAAGATCTAAGACATCAATTAAAATCCCCAAAGTTATAATATACAGGATGCAATAACCCATGGAACAATTTATAATTCATTTTTCTCTTGCTGCAAATCTCTACCTCTCAGTATTAAAAAATAGTTAAGTCACATAAATTTCAAAATGCTTGATTGTAGTTGGAAGAATTGACAAATATAAGATCTTGTGGGAAGAAAGGTCAGTATTTAGGATGTAAAGATAGGCTGAGGGATTTTCTTTGGCTGTAATTCAGACTAAAGCATTCAAAGGAGAGTTCAGGGCTGGAAGCACATTGTGAAGAAAGTCAAGATTGTATTTCTCCATCTAAGCCTTTTCCTGCTCTGCCCCTTCCTTTTGGCAGCCATTTGTTCATGGGCCTCTCATCTTTTCCCCATGAGAACTTGCTCTTTGGGAAGGGTTTTATAAGCCTATTCATATGAGATATGAATGACTACTATGGCTTAATAGGGTATCTTCCTCTGCCATATTCACTTTTTAGTAGGGGACAGTGGCCTCAATTTCTTATTGAAGAACTTGAAGCCTTAGCCAGTTACATTGAGAGCTGAATCTTGATCAGAGGCATTCCAAGAGCCCTAGTGTTCAATACATGGGTCCCTGTTTATATCCCCTAGCCATAAATCTTGTTCTGAATCTGTTACAGGAATGATCACCTCATTTTCTCTTCTGGGTCAATGTCAATATGTCAATAAAGACAGTAGTTGTTTGATATGACACAATTTCAAACATCATACAAATAATTCAACTTGATCTGAATTTAACTACTATTGAATATTAGCCAGGCTCAAAGAATATCAATATCAAGCAAATTTAGAAAGAAGAAGATACAACACATATGTTCACAAGGAAGTATTTTTTTTCTTAACAGACTCTGAAACTCTCAGAAGAGTATTTACAAAATGTTATTCATTACGTTACTATACTAGGCCCAAAGTATAGCTATCTAGAAGCAGTTGTACTGTTCCAATAAATCAATCAGCAAATATTCACTAAATGTTTGTTTTGTGTACAGTATTGTACATGGCACAATTTTATGTGGTTTCTCTCTTCTGTTTAGTTAGAAAGTTAGAATTCCCATCAAACAATCAGAACAAAAAATAAAGGGATGAACAATATGGTACTGATAGAACTGATGATTGAGTACCCTTTCTATTTCTTCCAAAGCTTCCTTTGATCTACAGGACAAAGTCCAAATCCTTTGCCATGTTTTAGGGAATCCTTTTTCTTGGTCTCTATTTATTTTTTCCAGCATCATCTTCTAGCACATTCTTCTATAAACTCAAAGCCCCAGCCCTACCAAACCATATGTAATTTTCTAGATTTATCATCTGTTTTTGCACCTCCAGACCATTCCTTCTGCTTGAAATGCACTTCCACTCACTTTTGCTTAATTGCTACTTGTCTTTTTAAAAGTTTTCTCCCCTAAGAAGTCTTCTCTATTCCCTAAAAAGTTTTGTGTCCTCCAATTTGTTTCTATTGTATCTATGTCTTTAACCCTATGCCAGCAATTTCACAAAGTATTGAAATAACTTCTCTACTTGTCTAATTCCCCTGTTAACCATAGTTTTTAAAAAGTGAGTAAGAATCTGTACCTCATTTATATTTTTGTCTCCAGTGCCTAATGTGAAACCATGGCACATAATAAGTGTTCAATAAATATTTATTAAATGAATCCCAGTTCTGGAGGGTGGGGGTTGAGAGGAGACAGATGGTAGGTAGATTTTCTTCCAGAGGGCTGAAATATTTGACTATGAAAGAAGAAACTTTGAGTGAGAACACAGTAGATCAGAGTGATTATGGGGTGATACCTATGAAACCATATAGGATATAGGTGAGATAAACAGATATACTGAAATCCACAATATATCCTAAAGCCAGGACCTGTCACTTGTTACTTGAAAGGTAAATTCAAGGAGAAAGAAAATAATCTTTTAATCCTAATAAATGGTATAGTTGGAATACGTAAATAATTTTTTTAAAAAACCTATTAAACTTGATGTCAAAATGAAAACTATATCCTATGTCAAAATGTTCCCAGATGCCCCTATTGAAGAAAAACTCTGGCTAGATGATAGATGTTACTTAATATGATAAAACTCTTTTAAACTTAACTCTTGGTTCAGTGTGTTATTATCTTGCCAGGGATGCTCAAACTTGACCCTCTGTGCCCTGGTACTGAGCTGCATTTTGCCAGAACAACCAAGTCGCAGCAACCAATTAATCTTAATCACCACATGCCAACTGTGTGCAGTTACAGCAAGACAGCAAGGAGTGGAGTAGAGATGACTTGCTTTTCTCCCAGGGATTGGCAGAGGGCATAAAGGGCTTTATGTGGCTCCCCACATTAATGCATTGGCGTATTCAGTGACACATAGCCAGGGCTGGCTCTGAAGGATAGACGCAAACACTGGAGAGAGCTGAGAAGGAGGAAACAAACTTGGGGCTGGCAGTTGCTATCTTAGAAGACAACTTAGACAACAGTCCTTTAAGCATCAGGAAACAATCTTAGAAGTCACTTTTGATAGAATGAGCACGCAGGTTATGATTTGGTGATCAATTCCCAGAGGGGCTTCCTGCCTACAGTCAGAGTTTAGGGTGAGTTAAAGGTCGGAACAAACTTCTAATAAAAGTAGAAAGACACATGTTTGTAGTTCAGAAATTGTAGGTAGCCATTTCCTCTAAAATGAGGGTTCTTAACCTTTCTTGAGGTGTCATGGAGCCTCTGAGAACTTGGTGGACATTATGGATCATCTTCCAGGAGAAAATACACAATTGTTACACGTAACAGAGCATTGGCTACCCAAACCCCATCTCTCAGAGAGCCCCTCAAGTTGAGGACTCTTTTAAAGAATCTCTGAAAACTATATTGGTTTAGAGTATGTCGGTTTGTGTAAAAGGGTATATTTCTGTATGAATAGTCTGGAAATTCTTGATTATACATGGATGGTGCAAGGCTGCAGTGGGTCTAGGGACACCATTTCCAAAATGAGGAAAATCCTGCATCTCATTCGGACATTTTTTTAGTGGTACCTGATAGAGGATTTTCTAAATTATAGTAGAAATGCCATCAAAATTAGGGAATCTGAAAAACAAATGTTAGGAGTAAAAGGCTCTGTAACCATGAAGAACTGAGTTTTGCGTATTCTTCTGAGAAGGAATGCAGACTATTGTCTGTTCTTGAACCTACAGCAAGACAGTCCTCCTCAACTGTTGCCCCAGTCCACCCCATTGCCATGTCCAACTACTAGTTAGTACTAATAAATTTAGTAATCTTCCCATCTTACCGCAGAGGACTCAATTTGCAACTCAGTACCTCAATCATGATGTCTTCCATGCTGCCATGAAGTTTGCCAATTATAATAGTTGAAACTAAACATTGAATCTGGCTATGTACTAGAAAACATCACAGAAGGATCTACATTCTCTTTAAATACTACTATTGAGAACATTTATCTTCAACTAATTTGCATTAATGAACACTGCTAAGTAGCCACGTTTACAAGCTGTGAAGGTGTAACCTTGTCCCATAGTAACTCTGAATTGAAGCCAAGATTTTAATCAGAACAGGCTATCAATTTTGCCCATAAGGAGCATTTATTGCTTAATATAGTTGGAAAAATCCAGATATGATCAATCACAACTAATGGTCCTTAGTTGGAAGGCAAGTACATTGCTGTTTATTTAGTTCAGAAATTATTTGCAAACTAAACTATAATCCAAGCTTATGTTAAAAAATCAGTTAGAACTATCATTAGACTCTTTCACAAAGCTTATTTTATGCTTAAATATCCTGAGAAAGGGTACTTTTTACTAACTGTAAATTTTCAGTCACCTTGGTTTCTTGTATGCCGAATAATACAAATAAAAACAACCATAACAAAAAAGCAAAAAAAAAAAAAATAGCAACTTCATTTCAATGCTGCACAACTGTGAAGCACAATTATAAATTATTTAGCTTAACATGTAACATATATAAATGTATATACAAGGATAGAAAAATATTTATATGTGTATATTCTTTCAAGGAGCATATCTTCCAAGCAATCACCAGTACATTTACTATAGCAGGAATAACACTAAATTTCTCAGCAGTTGAGGTTCCCTGCAGTAGAGTGCTCCCAAAGAAATCTCTGACATCATTCCAAAATAACTAATCACATGTTATGTTAACTTGGCTCAGTTTTTACCATTGTATTTACCTTTATTTCAAATTTCAGTTATAAACTTTAAGCTAATTTAGAATGCATTATCCTTGTATCTTGTTAGTTAGAGACTGAAGCGGGGGTGCTGAAAGAGTTGGCTGGAAGGTAGGGGATAATAAGAAATGAATCTGAAAACCAAGCAAACTCTTTTTCTGTTTGTTTCAAACATGGCATCTTGTCAAACAAATGTAAGGAGAATCCATGGTTCAGTAATGAATGAACATTAACACTTGTCGTGGATTCTTAAGACGAGTTAATCATTTTAGGTTTCAACTAATGAACCTTGGAAACTGATTATCTTGTTATTTTACTAATAACAACTCTTGGGATAAAACCAAGGTAGCAGACAAGTCCTCCAGTTCTCTGTCATCAAAATAGAATAATATATTTCTGGTCCACAACCTCATATCCAAACATCTTGGGGCCAGATATATTTTAGAATTCAAGCTTTTTTTTTTTTTTTAATTGACAGAGAGACAATAGGTTGTATATACTGAATTTGTATAATATGGCCATCAGAGAATCCAAATCATTCATATTTTTTCAGTGAAATGTTTCAATAGTCACATTAAGTGGTGTAATTATACAATAAGTAAAGACTATTAGTAGCCTCACATCAGTTCAGGTCAAGTTTTGCTGGCAAGTGAGTTTTGGTGCAAAACTTGAGAAATATTTCAGTTTTCAGTGTTGTTGGAATTTTGGAATCACAGAATAAAAACTTGTGGGCCTTCACAGATATATGGAAATTGTTTCCATACCATATTCTCTAAGCAGTAGCAATCATCAAACAACTTGTCTATCAACTTGTAGTTTGATTTACTGGGAAGCTACAATTTATATGAAAGATGAAATTTGGCCCACTCTGCCCAGTTTCTGCAATACATCTTAACAACATCCATTAACAACAATCTTGTTGGATCTGAACAAATCAAGAGACTAAGGGACTGGCAATCCATTTAGTAAATGACTGCTATGCATACTGTGTCTATTATATGCATATTCCTAAACAAACTGTGCCCTACTGCTCCCAAAAGACAGACCAGGATTGTTCTTCTTCTTAATATACTAAGCAAATAAAATTAGCTAGTCCAATGTGTATTAATACCTGGAGAGAACACACAGAATAGAAAGGCCAGCCTTGATGAAGTAGGAATGAGATTCAGTGTCTGAATTTTTGCCGATTGTACTAGATGACATTACTACACAGTAAAGTTTGAGAATCACTGATCTAGACAATACCTTGTTACATTATCACCTCAGCTGTTTTTGCATGGGAGACCTTTACCCGAGCTGAGTATCAAGGTTGACGTACAGATTTCTTGCGGGAAATAGGAAATTATTGCCATTTTTTTTGGTAAGATACACAATGACTTTTATGAGCAAAATAATATGTCTTTCTGGGAAATGATGTGATTCTAATCAAAGTACTTTTAAAAGCCTCAATACTTATCTATAGCAAAGCACAAGAAATAATCAAAAAAGTCACTTCCTGGTGACCAATTCTTATTTGTACAAATTGTGTTAAATAAGGGAACTTCATTCCTGGATGCCACTTAGAATTGTGAAGACGGTGGATTGGGGAGTCTGTGATTTAAATAGCTGGGGTGGTATAAAGTGACTATAATTTGACTATGAATCATGGTGATGCTCACAGGAAGATTGTGACAAGGAGACAAAGGGGCCCCGCTGTCCATTATAAACCACTGAATTGCCTTCAGATAAATGCATCTTGTCCTTTGAGTGGAAGCCACCTATCAAATTCCCCCCACAGCCTGTTTTGTTCATAGTAGTGAAAATGCACTTCTTACAGTACAAGCTGCCTAATTCATTAGCACAAGCCTGCATGGACCACCTGCCTCGCCCTGGTGGGGAAGAACAAGGGAGAAAAGAGTTCCGAGTTTTCTAAAATGGCTGACCTTTATCTGAAGCTGTCGAAAATCTTCCTTGTTATTATGAGGAGCTCCATGCACCATGCAGCCAGGTAATCCCCTAGAGCATGCCTTCACTGACTGACATTAATGTCCTCTTTCAAGACGTAGTGTTCAGTCTACTTGGTATTGAAGACATTCAGGGGGCATGGCAATGAGCCTCATTCAGCTTTCTTCTCCCAGGGAATATTCACCCATGGTTACCAGAGACACACCTGGTATCGTATTATGGATCCTGTAGTTCAGACGTCATAGTAGCATCCAGCTTCTTCAAAATACCTTTTCAGTGTGTCAATACAGGTAGGAAAGATTTCAGACAATTCTTTAAAAAATATTTAAAAGCACCAAATGACACAGATGTCCTCCCTTTATACCCAACAGTTTGTAACTTCATATACATGCTCTTTGGAAAGAGCTAGGGGATTCTAGTTGAACCAGTCTGAGTGATAATAATGGGGACATATTTTGAAATGGTTGAAGTCAAAGTTTCATTATAAGAACAAAGACGATAGGCTGCTGGGATGTACTGATGTTGGCTCTTATTTTCACCAAAGCTGCCTGTACAGGTTGAGCCTAGGCTAACAGTATGAAGCACTTTTGAAATGATAATGCTGTGTTTGTAGTCTTTATGGATAAAATACCGTTACGCTGAATCTATGCTACAGTTGATAATGAGACTGCTTTTACATCTTAAAGGAGTATCTAATTACTAACCTAAATGTTTTCTATTCCAGATTGCAGATGATAAATACTCCATAAGCAATCTTCCAAATCAGCTTAGCAGCCTGGGAGAGGATCAAGGAGAGTTGCCTTTAAGAAAAAGCAGCATCTATAAAAAGAACTGGATCAAAAGTAGACGCCCGATCGCACACCCACTGTGGCTGGGCTGACAAAAATAGCCACTTGCACAGATTTAGTTCACTTCAATGTCAGGCTTCCCCCTCCGACCACTCTGTCTCCCTTCCCACCTCCAAGAATTCAGTGCTCATAGCAGGTGCCTTCGAGTCATCCACACCAAATGTGGGGCTACATCAAAAATCAGGGGCTACATCAGAAACTGCAACTTGGGGTGATCAGCTCAGAACACTCCTATTCCTTGCTGTCCTAATGACTACCTTCCTGGAAAAGGATGGTTTTGGAGTGTCAACATGTAGAACATGTCTACAGGGTGCCGGGTACCATTCTGAATGCTTTACAGGCACGACTTCATTGAGTCTGCTGACAGTCCTATATCACAGTCATTATAATCCCTGCTTTACAGATGAGGAAATGTTGACTCAGATAAATCACATATTCAAGGGCATATATTTAATTAGTGGTAGACTCTGCACCCAGATCTGATTGCAGAACCCATGCTTTCAGCCATTATGCTAGGCTGCCTCCTGTTTGGTCAAGAATGGAAGACTCATTGCATGTCCTGGTTGAAAGTCCATCCTGGTTGAATTGAGTATGTCAATTATCTACACTTTGTCTCACACATCAAAGCCAAAGTCAAAATTCTTGAATCTAGTTGGCTTGTATTTTAAAAAGACAATGTAAGTGAAAAGTAAATAAAGGGATATCATTTTGCTAAATCTTTATTTGAAAACTGAACACACTATGAGAACACATAGCTTAAAGGTGATAAATGAAGTTACATCTCTTAGTATAACATCTGCTCAGACTAAATAACAATAACCTTCACGTTTGTATGACCTTCCCTCCTTCTGTTCTTCTTTCTTCCATACCTTCTCTCTATTTTTTCCTCCTTACTCCCTTTCTCTTACATGTTAATTTATCTTTTCATGCATTTATCTGTTCTTTTTTCTTTTCTTTTTTTTTTTTTTTTTTTTTTAGCATCTTCAACACATCAGGCAGAGTGCTAGGTGCTGGAGATGCAAAGATAAAATTACTACTCTCAAAGTGCTTACATTTTAGTTGGGGAAAGAGGTGAGTCACAGGTAAGTGATAGTGCAGGATGATATACTTTATGACATGGACATCTCATGGAGTGCCATCATAGCACCAGGGCTGAGTAGGCAGCCTAGTCTTAGAGAGGTACAAGACGCTCTTACACATCTTATTTTTAATATCATGCCTTATACTTAATATTAATCTCAAGCATGGTTGAAAAACAGTTAATAGATGGAAGTCATGCTTATGCAACCTACTCCTTTCCCCAAGTCCGCAGGATCACCAGCAATGGCTGAAACACCTCAGTTGCTGTAAATATGGGCTGGCTAGGTGCTTCTAAGTACTTTCTTAGCTCATCAATTCTTGCAGTCAAAAATCCTTTGAAAAACAAATCTAGCTATGAACTAAATATCTCAATTCTGTTAGTCACATGTTCTTGCAATGTCTAAATGTTCAAAGGATAGAAAGTGACCAGCACAATGTTGCCAGATGTTCCCTAGAAGCCTGTGGGCTGCCTCTCAGCAGCAGAGTCAGGGAGGAGTGAAGACTCATTACACCACTACAGCTTGTCACATAAGCAGGCTCTGCCTCACATTCACTTGTAAAGTTGGAGTTTGAGTTGACAGACCGATAAACTGTAGTGCTCACAGGTTCTAGCTAAGGAGTAGCACCTTCCAACTAAAGACCTGCAGCTAGACACATAATAAGCTGCCTCCGAATAGACAACTGTACAGACAAGTAAGAAAGCTACTACAGCAGACAGCTCAACTCCCAAGGCCAACAGAATAAAAGAAAACATATTCTGCGGAAAATAAACAAAACACCCTGTACCAGATAGAATCCACTTGGCTGCAGTGACTTCCAACAGAGGCTTCCTCTTGGCATCTGAAGGAGGAGATTCAGCAGGGAACTCACATCTAACTGTGTAGAAACCTTTTCTATTCTACAAAGATGAATTAGCTAAACTCATGGGCACTACCAGATGCTACATATGACTTCAGCAGAGGCAATCTTTAGGCAGCTGGTTCCTAGGAAACCAAAGTGGCCCCAGACTCACAAGACTGAAATTGGCAAAGATCTAGCTTACCAGGCATAACATCAAAGAATCAGAATTTCTAAAATCAATTATCTGTTCAAACATAGAACACTTTCCATTAGAAGTTCTGTGACATATATTGATTTATGATCTGTTTTTCCCTCCTCTTCATTTCTCATCGTTGTCCTGAGAGGAGTGGCCTTAGCATTTCACATTGCCTGAGAGGCAACGGAAGCTGAGAAAGGTCAAATGATATGTTCACACTCACATTGAACACTGCCTCTCACTTGTGACTAAGCGCCACACTGCATCACAGTATTTATCCTTGAGGAAGTGGCCTTGCCCAAAGCAGCTCCTAAACTGGTACCTTTTATATGAAGCTGCTGTCTTCTTGTCTGTGAAATATTTTTAAAAGCACAGTAACACTTGGTTAATGGGCAAACTCTCTTGGCAGATACTTCCATGTTTAACATACAATGATGATTGATGTTCAAAATGAGGATTGCCAGATTCTGAAATGCCTTCTGAATCATTAAAAGAAATTAATTATGTCCAATAGGGTTTTGTCTTCAGCGTATTTAATTGTATGTTAATTCTTAAGTGAACTATTCATCACTGATATATATGATGACTTTCTTGCAAATGAAATATGTGAGTAGCCAAAACATTTCATCCTCTGAAAGTATAGGATAATATATGTACGATGCAAGATGTTTTCCTCTTACTCTCTCCATCTTCCCCACTCACCCTTCCATCCAATCCACCTTTATAGCCCAGCTCTTTGAAGTGTGAGTTTCTGGCCACTGCAACAGAATCATTAAGGATCCACATCTCACATCCAGCAATCATTTCCTAGCCCTTAGTGAAATGACACACAACAGAAGGGAAGGAATAGGAAGAAGAGTTAACCATGGCTTCCTGGTCAGGAAAGCTAAACCCCTGCATCACTGTTTTTGTACAAGAGAACATCTTCTTCTGGTATGAAGTCTTCCCTTTTTTTTTTATAGTCTAAGGTGGTTTGTTTTAGTGAGAGTTATCTGAACAATTTCTTAAAAATACGATTATAAGAAATTGTCCAAGTTGGCTGGTCTTCAGTAGTTCAACATTGGGCTCAATTTTACGTTATGATTCTGATGTTTTAAAAAATTACATGCTATATTCTTTCTCTCTACACATACTATATTTTACTTAGATGATTTAACTCTGCCATTTTATCTTTGGAGGTTCAGTATTCAAAGTAAAAGTATCTAAGAAAGAGCTAATTGCTTTTTTCCCTTCACATCTCACTGTTTATTGAAAAGGGAAAATGAAAAAAATGACATTGACCGTGAAGGAACCAGGACAAATGAATTAGTTTGTGAGTTATTGCCTTATTACGAACTCAGTAAGACTTTGCTAGATTAATAAAAAAGGCAAATCACAACAGGTATAATTAATCAATCATTAAGATAAGCATGATACACTTTGTTATTTCCTAATATGATTTTAGTATTCAATCGACATTTAATTCGACATTAATACAAATTAATCTAGATTTCATCAAAGGCTATTTTAGATATCCAGGTTAAAATTTATTGAAATGTATTTGGAATGGCAGTTGACTGCTTACAGATAAGAAAAGTCGCAAGGGGAGATGTGTCAAAAGCAAAACTATAAATGTACTTTTGACTCTAGTAGGCCCTTAATAAGCTCAACTCCTCCCCTACCCTCTAGGCGACACTGAAAGTTTTGCTACTAATGTATAGCATAAGTTCTCTCCTCAGGAGCAGACAGAATTGGGGGCTTCCTATGTGGGATGATGTCTAGGGGCATCAAGAAGGAACTTTACATTAAACAACACCACCAACAACAGCACCACAGAATTATCAGGAAAATTTCTCTCCCCATGTTTATCAAAGAACTGAAATGACCAAATTAAAAGTTTATTCTCTGCCCCCCATTAAGACCATATATTTATATATATCTATATCTATATCTATATCTATATCTATATCTATATATATCTATATCTATCTATCTATAGATATAGATATATATACATGTATGTGTAATCTTTTTTTTTTTTGAGATGGAGTTTTGCTCTTGTTGCCCAGGCTGGAGTGTAATGGCACCCGCCTCCCGGGTTCAAGCGATTCTCCTGCCTCAGCCTCCCAAGTAGCTGGGATTACAGACATGCGCCACCACACCCAACTAATTTTGTATTTTTAGTAGAGACAGCGTTTCTCCATGTTGGTCAGGCTGGTCTTGAACTCCTGACCTCAGGTGACCCACCCGCATTGGCCTCCCAAAATGCTGGGACTACTGGCATGAGCCACTGTGCCCGGCAAGACCCAAATATTCTTAGGAGATGGAGTTGCTGAACATTGTCAACTATCTTTGTACTTCATAAAATGGATTTGTCTTCCTCAAACATTTGCTAAGAGGAAAGGATGTTCTGGAATATATTGATATCAAGTGAAACTTCACATGTGACAATTTACTGCAGATTTCTCTTTCTGAGTACCCGTGCATGGTCAGGAAATTGGCCTCCCTGTTAGTTAGCATTTAAGAGTCAGTTTTTAACCTTCAGGGTCCTCTATATCCAAAATGCTGGAACAGAAGCCCAAAGTAATATTTCCAAATTAAAAAAATAGAAAATGGACCACTGGAATAGTATTGGTGTGCATTCCTAGCAGAACAATACGCAAACTCAATGGACACTAGGTCTGAAGGTCAACTGAGATTTCCTCAGCACTTCCTATGGGCCATGTGCTTTATACCATCTTTACCACAACTCCATGCAGTGGGAACTCCTCATTGTGCAGATGACAAACTGACACCCAGAGCTGGAGCACAACTAAATAGTGAGCCCAAATTTCAAAGAGTTTCTTTGATCACTTTAATTGCCAGGACACAGGTTTGTCTCTCAGTTTTTGTTAACTGTGAAAGACATCATGGTCTTAGGGGCATCCTAATCTAAACCTAGTCTTTAACGTTGTACTCTTGTTTATAGTTTCCTAACACTAAAGTTTTATTTATTTACTTTATTGCAAGATAAACCACTTAACTTAAATTCACCTCAAATTCTTTGAAGAATAATGTCAGTTAATAATAAACAAATGGTTTATTGCTCTTTTTGCAATACCCTGTGTTGCTTTCTCTGGCAAAGACCTCATGATACTTTCAGGCCCAGCCTAAAAGTTACTCCTTTTCAGTAACTTCTCTTGTATTACTTTCCCTCCCCTCTCCCTTTGCCTTACAGGTAAAAAATTAATTATTAATTTAGGTGCAGCTAATTTTCCCATATTTATATTAATACCTCCATTATAGTATGTATCACATTATATATTATATCATAGATATCTATCTACATCTGCTGGTGTCACAGACCATGGCTACTGTCTCATTTTATATTTTAGAAGAGTATGGTGCTTGAAACATAATACATGTAGGTGTTCATTGGTTTGTCTGATCTAGTCTTTGTTTTTAACTAGTCCTGAATGAGTATTCATTAATCTAGCTCTTATAGATGAATGTATAGATCAAAGAAACAAGACCAGAAAGCAGAATTAACAAGAGCAGGATGGAATGCCATGTATGACATTTCTTGATCAGCTTCTCTGTGAGGAATAACTGAGTGCCATACCTAACCAGGCTAAATGAAAGCATTATAAATAATACCGATATTTGACCCGAATATTTAGTCAACAATACATGGGGTTAATGTTTATTTCCATTCTCTCAAGTGAAAAACTGAGCAGAAATGTCCGGAGAACAGAGACAAACTGAGAACAGGGACATTTCTGGAAGCCCTGGAATTAAAGGGAGAGTTGGCCTCCATTCTTCTGCAAGGTTTTATAACTGCAACATGGTTCAGGTAACAGGACAATTACAAGTTACCCAATAAGGAGACTGCATGCTGTTTTCTGCAGTTTTGAACTGGTTTTTATGCTTTCCAAATTAGTTTCATTTTCCTTGCATTTTTGGATATATAATTCTGGTAGTCGAATAAAGTCTATAGATGGAAAAATGTGCTGTATTGCTATGACTATCATTTATGTGCACTCCATAAAACTGTGCTTTAAAATAGCTAAAGAATCTGTAATCAGTTCCTAGAAATACTAGCAAGTCTATTTCCTTCTTATATAAAGGATCTTCAGTGTTACATTCTGTGTTTTTCAGTCATGATATATCATCTCTTGTCTAATCTTCCTTGTGACTTATTCTACTATGAATTTGTGTGCCATCAGCCATTTCACAGGAAGTCCATGTAATTCTCTTGGCTAATGGTTACTTCACACTTCATATACTTTGTGACAATGGAAGAGAACCACAGCCTTTCCAATTATATACAGACTTTGCCAATACTTCAAACAAGATGTCAAGGTATAAAGACTTTATCTATGCTGAGGGCTGAAGGTCACCTAGCAAATACATAGACTGGTAGCTCTACTTGGCTTTTGAATGTAAGCTATAAAAATGCTTCCACTTTATAACAGTGCAGTAAAGTTATACATATGTGCTACTATAATGAGCTGTATGACAAAAAAGAACAAGGAAAAGAGAAGCAAAAGTCTTGGTTAATGAGCTTACAGCAATAGCGAAGGGAAGATGAGGCCCTTATCCCTATTTCTGAGTTTTCAGTTTTATTGCTAAAATATTTGATAGCTAAACAAATTTTCAAATTGTGTGGAAATTAGGCAAATGAGTGAGTGTACTGGGGATTTAATATAGGTCTAGGGGGGGATGTATAAAAAAGCCAAGTCATTTTCTGCTTGAAACATTTCATTTCGTTTCGATTTCTAAAGGTCTCTTTAGCTCATTAAAAAATCTTTCTGCTTCTACTTGTTAAAGATTTCCTGATTCTTTTTTCGCTTACTAGTCTTTTTAATCCAATGAGCAAAAATATCCAGGAAATTGGCAAGTGAATAGTGATTAGATAAAAAGCAGAAAGAGAGGCAAATAGAGAGCATTTTCATTAGGTGAGGTTCACGTTGCTATCAGAGCTCTGAACTCTGTCTCTTAGTACATCAAGAGGCTACTGGCTGGAGCTGGGAGCTTTCAGTTCTCATGCAGCAAGACTCCTGGGTCTGAGAAGGTACCTCCTGAAGGTACCTCCTGAGCTGCCTCTTCATTTTCAATGTCACTTCCTGGAATGGATGTTGGCTCATTAACAACAACCAACAAAAAAATCTCTTAATTGATTTTCCTGATTACAAAAGTAAAAAATATTTAAAATGCAGAACTTGTAAAAGCACAAAGAAAAATGAACGAAAAATAACCTGTAATTTAATCTCTTAGAAACAATGATTTGTTCACATTTTGGTATATGACCTTGTTTTTTTTTTAATAAATTGGATATGTTGTATGTGTATATAAATTCATTTTTATAAAAAATAGTACCACAGTTAATACTGTTTTATAGTCTGGCTTTTCACTTAAACATAATGAAAATGTTCCCATACTACAAGCCTGCTAAAGAATGACTGCACAATCATCTATGTATGTATTTATTATCATTTATATAACCAATTTCCTCCTCTTAGATATTGGTCTGCGTCAGCATGGGTTGCCATAACAAAATGCTATAGACTGGGTGGCTTAAACAACGAAAACTTGTTTTCTCACAGTTCTGGAGGCTGGAAGTCTGAGATCAAGGTGCTAGTATGGTCGGTTTCTGCTGAGGGGTCTCTTCCTGATTTGTGATGGGCCACCAACCTGCTACGTCCTCACATGGCAGGGTGAGATAGAGAGCAAGCTCTCTGGTGTCTCTTCTCACAAGGGCACTAACCCCATCATGGGGGCTCCACCATCCTTGTCTCATCTTAACCTAATTACCTCTTAAAAGTCCCATCTCCAACTACCAGCACATTGGGGGTTAAGGCTTCAACATATGAATTTGCAGGGGGACGCAGTTCAGTCCACAGTAGATATTTAGGTTGTTTGCACTTTGCAGTAGTATAATAAAGTTGTGATAAACATCCTCATCACATATCTCTGCAACTGTAAAGTCCTCTGTCCTTGGCATAAATTTACAGAACTGTTGGACAAAAGGGTATGTGCTTTTAGAGGCCTTCTAAAAAATTAATTTAGGATAACCAAATCGTATACTCAGTTCATTCAAAATTAATTCAGTGCGCAAACCATTACTAAGGGCTTACTATGTGTAAGTTACTGTGCATACAAGGAAAAAATAAGATAAACCTTGCTCCTAAGGAGTTCACAGTCTGGGCAGAAGGACGGGGGCTGGAAAGGAGGTCCAGCAAGCAAACAATGAGAGCTGAGGCAGTTTATTTTCTCTCTCTCTACAGAAGTGGTTCATTTCAGAAGAATGCATATATATATACACACACACACATATATATATGCATATATGCGTGTGTGTGTATATATATATATATATATATATATGAAGATAAAGAAAGCAAGCCAAATATGCCAGTCCACCTTCTAGAAAACTTACGATGCTCCCACGAGCAGAAGAGAGAGCTGACTTCCCTAAGTGTTAGTTCAGTTTTGAAAATTTGCTAGACTGAATTTGACTTTCATTTGGCCCCAACACTACAACTCTTCTTGTTCTTTTAAATTGTTAGTAATCAATGTGCTGGCTCCATGCCTAGAACTGTCACAAATAATGATAGAAATATCTTTCATTAGATAGAGAAGGAAATAAAATATGTGCATTTGCCACAAACACCCTGTTTGAGGTACAATCAAGATATGAAAATTTCAAAATACCTAGCATTTCTTGCCCATATTTTAATTTTGCAATAATCTGGTAGGGGAGAAAAATTATTCTTTTGCTGCAAACAAAATAATAATTTTCTTTTTTAAACATTTTTTTTTAAATGGAGAAGGATAGTGATTGATTTTCTAGAGATGTAAAGAGAACTAAACCTTAAAACAATTCTGTGGAAGTAAATGTGATATCTCCAAGGTTAGGAAAATAAAAAATTAAAAGTAGCATGTCTTTGGTGCTAAAGCTCTCAAAACTAAACCATTTCTCTGAATAAAAAAAAATTATTATCAGAATGACAACCTGTGACTTTCTAGTAAAGGGAAGGGAAATTAATATATTTTCTTATTGTGTGTTAGGTATTATGCTAGATCCTTCCATTTACATTATCTCAGGAAATTGCTTTAATTTCTCACAACTGCCCTATCTGGTAGAATTACCAGATTTAGCAAGAAAAAATACAGGGTGCATCATTAACTTTGAACTTCAGATATACAACTAATAATTTTTTAGCATAAGTATGTCGCATGCAGTATTTGAGACATACTATTGTTATTTATCTGAAATTCAAATTTAACCTGGTGTCCTAATATTGTATTTGGCAATTTTAGGTAGGTATGGTGATTCATATTCTACTTTCCATATCATGAAAATGATATGGCCAGAAAAGAAATCAAATAAAGGTGCAGCTGTTTGTCTTAAAATATCTGGACTCCACCAATTAAGGCCTAGCTCTCCTCCAACACTCAGATTCAAAATCTTATGGCATATTTGGCTTGCTTTCTTTATCTTCACTTTGATTTAAGTTTTTCCAAAGTGATACATTCTTTGTCCTCCATTTGTAAGCCAAGACACACATTAAATGGAGGAATAGCTGTACAACTGGCATTGAAATATTAATTTGTTTAAAGATTGATTTTCCTGGCCATAACCACTCACTCATATTTAATTTACAGAACTGTGGGTACATAACAAAAATACAAAGCAGACAGTGACACGTGATATCCTCAAGGAAGATGAAATACTGCTATAACATCATGACAAGAGGACAGAGTAAATAGAAGGACCAGAGAGTAATTGAGCAGAAGATGAGAAGCTCTAACTCATATGAGGAAGGTACTCTGAACCTGAATAAAGAAATGAGGAAAGCAGTGCCACTTCCCAGACACAAGATGTAAACATTGTGATAGAACAGCCGGGGAGAAATTGGTTACTCATAATCTGCCCAAAAAAAATTGATACAAGAAGTGATCATGGTAGAAATGCATGCACAGAGAGTACTTGCTCTAATTTAACAAGTCACAGCTAAGCCCTCTAGCCTCTTCAGATAATTGCCAGTGACAGAAATCTGGTTCAGAATGTTTCCATAACTGAATGTCCTAGGTGGGCTTGGAAAATTCTACCATTTCTTGGGTCTCTGAAAGAGTGCGTGTCCAACAGATTTGGATTGGAAAATATGACCACACCGGGCCTTTTGTATTTGGGGCCCTTAGATTGTGAGAGTAAGGGAAGCAATTCTACCTAGTGTCTGAGGCTAGGTAGAGGAGGGACTGACACCAGAAGCTGAGTGGCTACCAACATGACAACAGAGCCCACTGGGTCTCCCAGGAGCGGGAGTGTGGGACACAGGAGGGCTTGGGGCTCCAGGGAGGCCATGAGGACAATCACTTCCTGTGTCCAGGGAGACCATGAGGACAATCACTTCCTGTGAGAGGGCACACAGTCTGAGGTTTGTCAAGAGATGGTTTTT
This sequence comes from Nomascus leucogenys, assembly GCF_006542625.1. Classification (NCBI taxonomy): domain Eukaryota; kingdom Metazoa; phylum Chordata; class Mammalia; order Primates; family Hylobatidae; genus Nomascus; species Nomascus leucogenys. Next base: position 34,838,724 of record NC_044396.1, read on the forward strand.
ATAGTGGACACTGAAGAAATAAGGATGGTCAATTCATTTGGGACAACAAGGTGTAGTTTTTTAGTGACTATTAAGAATTTTAGTTTCTTTAGTTCTAGTGTTACCCCATTTTAAATATGTTTTAGTTCAAATAAGCACCTCGTGCAAAGCATACTCTCAGCATGCATTAATGCAATCATTCTGATGTTCTACTTAAAGCGAGGCACGGAGGGTGAGTAATTTAAGAGGAATTTCACTTCTGTGCATCTCCCTGTCCAATTGCCAATTTAATTAACTAATCATTTCATAATCAAACAGTATAAAAAGCAAAAATTCCAAATTACTAGACATATTCAAATCAAATACTTCTCAGTCCTCTCAGGCAAATGTTAATTCTTGCAAGAATATGCACTGTTTATAACATCACTAATGTCAAAAGAAGAAGGGAGGCTGGCTCTTCTCAGCACTTTGAGCAGTTTAAGTTTTCAAGTGACTGGTGAGAAAAAGATAGAGCTCTTTCTAATGATGAGGTTTTCTGTGTGTGCTTGGACTAGGAGAATGTGAACAGGGCTTGGCGTATGTACAAAATCTAGCATTCTCCATAGCAGGCATTAAATCCTTTTGTTGAATTTGTTAATCGATAATACATATATTGTATTTAATGTAGTTGACCTTGTCAATAGATTTCTCGGCATGCTTATTTTAATTTAATTCCCTAACTTTTCTGAAACAAAAGAGGTATTGTAGGCATCTAGAGCAAAGTCTGCTTTAACTTGCATATGCCTAGAACCATTTTGTTCATTTCATTTATTTAATCAGCATCTACTGTGCCGGGTGAGCAGAAAGAGACACACTCTGGACTTCTGGAGCTTACAGACACTGATTCAATGACCCCATAAGATACAACTCTGACAAGTACTACAAAGGAATAACAGGTGTTAGCTAGACAAAGAGAGTGGTAAGAACAGTCTGAGCAGAGGGCCCAGCACAGGCAAAGGCTCTGGGCTAGAGGAGAGCACTGCATATCCCAGGGAAGGAGGGAAGGCCCCATGGCTGGTTCAGAGGATAGTGGGAGAGGGAGGTAGGCAGCAGGTCCTTTGGGCATCATGGTGATTTGCCTTAATTGTGCAAGCAATGAGAAGCCATCCAACCATTTGAAAGGATCTTGGCAGGTAAGATTTACAGTTTGGAAGATCATTCTGCCTGCAGGGTGGAGAACAGACTGGAAGGGGGGCCAGAGAATGGGCAGGAAGGTTGGTGAGGAGGTGCATGCTGCTGGGGTGGTTGGCCACCAGGATAGCCTGGACAGATGATGGTGGTAGAGAAAGTGTGTTCAGATTTGAGAAGAAGTGAGGAGGCAAATGTACAGGATTTGAAGATAGCTTTCATAGACGTGGCAAGGGGACTTCAGGGAGGATCCCGGGGTTCCCAGCTGGCATAGCTGTGAAAACCAGGGTGGTTATCACTAAGACAGCACATGCTGGAAATGGATCAAGCACGGACTCTCAATGGAGAAAAGAGTGCATTTAGTCTCAGACAGCTTGCTCTTGGGCCATCAAGGGGAAAGTGTCCAGTTGGCGGCTGTATATTTAGGTCTGGAGCTCAGAAAAGGAGCACAGAAGCCATTGGTTCAAGTTTCTATTGCCCAGTTATGTCAAAGAGGAAGGTGCATGTTTGCTTTTTGGGGGCAGTAGTGGGTAGAACAAGGAACTTCAAGCCACACGACTGATTCCAGACCCTCCCTGCTCCATGCAGACTCAATGTCTGCATTTGTTAAATGAGAATGATGGTGCAGTGTGGGGTCCGAGTAAGGTGATTTCATGTCTGTGAGGGCACAGAGTTAACTGTAGAGTCCCACACCAGGGATGAATGGCTCCATACTGACCACTGAGCCACTGTTACCTTCCCATTCCTTCTGCCTTTGACATCTTATTTTTCCTCTGTTTCTTACATTAGCCCGGTCAATAACCTTACTCTCACTTTCTTTTAGGTAGCAAAGATGTAACAATATTGAGGATGTATTATTTACCAGATTTCTTGCTAGATAGTGGGAATATGGCTGGAATAAAGAGAAGAGGTCTTTGCCCTCATGACGCTTCTATTTTAAAGGAGGAAAGAGCACACTGAACTCATTCCCACATTATCACCATTCAGCAGAGTTCACCAGCAAAGACAGCAACCCCCAGATGATGTGGTGTACGTAGGCTGGGCTTGAGAGAGATCCAATTAAGAAACGTGTGTCATAGAAATAACAGTATACACACCAGAGGCAGTGAGAGCCAAGAACAGGATAAAAGGATGATGTTAGATGATGTTTCAGTTTCAATTTTAAAGTTTCAGTTTTTTTAGTGTATCTTTAATGCAGGCATAGCCTCACTTAGAGATTATGACAAAGTCCAAATTTGGAGTTCTTTGTGAATTCAAGGCCAAGGTTAAATTAAACTTCATCTCTCTCACCATTCTTTAAAAAGCTCTGGTCAGCTAGTTTTATTGTATCTACACAGTACAAAACAAAATGTGAAGACTTAATAGAAATGGAAGAAAACTTACCCAGAAAATTTATATCTAAGTACTAAGTACTTGGAAAAGCATGAGAGTTAAAATGAAAAGTATTTAGATTCACCGATAATTTATAGCATCTAGGGTGGATCATATGTTATTGAGATTGAGTACCTTGGCATGCAGTAGTTGCTCAATAAATGTCTGTCAAATGACAAAACCCAACCTATGTTCACTATGTTCATTCACTCATTCAACTAATTTTTATCAAGTGTCTACTATGTGCTAGTCACTGTGCTGGGCCCTGGGGACACCAAGATGAATGGACGCATGACTGAGTACGGGAGAGAGCGCAGACAACTAAGTGTAATGCACTATGATGAAGGTGACAAGAGAGGTAAACGGAAAATGTGACTACAGTGAGGAAACAAATATTATGGGAAGAGTGTGGAGAGTCGGGAAAAGTTTTGCAAGGAGATAAACTTGACCATGAAGTGCTTTTGAAAGAAAGATTCCTTTTGAAGATGAGTTTAAAGAAATTGGGGAAGACATACTCTGAGGGAAATCTAGAGAAACCACTGTCAGGTGAAGAATTACAGCAAACAGCAAGGACTAAGATGCAGAGAGGTTTTCTCCAGAACAGATGAGGAAATGGAAAGAAGAATACATGTCTTCCATACATGACCATTATCTCTTGCTTTTTGACACCTCCGAACTGAGTCTCAGTAAACTGACCGGCTAATATATCTCCTTCCAAGCACCAAGATATCAGTGTACCTTGAGAGATTGGGACTTAGTCATGTTTGGAGTTCAGTGGCTAACAGCTCATCTCTGAAGAAGACAGCATAAATATATACTTAAAAACTTATGGTACAGTGTGTTGAGGCCAGACTGAAACGTGCAGGGAGATAAAATGGGTAATTAGCCCAGGCTTGGTCATTAACTGCTTTGGGCTTCATTTTTCATAGACATCAAGGAGCACCATCATGAATGCTTCAGAGCCTCTGAGGGTTTTCTTCAGAATACAGACAGCAAAGACTGGCCATCCTACCATCTGTTTCTTAACCACTTTTTTTTTCCTGTTATATTTTCTTATGAAATTCATTTTTCCTAGGATTTTCCTTTTGTCTTTTTGGCTCATTGTTTTTCAATTACAATCAAATTTTCTTTTTTCATTCTTTTGTTTTTTTTTGTTTTTTTTTTTTAAGCCACTAAAGTACTGCAAGTGCCAGCTGCCACTCCCTGCTTATGACGCCTCCCTGGTAGATGGTGAGGGAGCAGAGCAAAAGAGGAAAGTGTTGAACCTTCAGGCCCAGAAGCTTTTTTCTACTTTTAAATTAAAAGGAAACCAATAGGAGGACATTTATAATGACTTAGGCAGACAGAAAAGTAAGAGGCAATCTAGAGGTTTTTTTTTAAATATATATATGAAAACTCCAGCCACTTGGCAAACTAAACTGGTAAGTGCCTAATTGCTAAAGAAATCTATTTAGCAATAAATACAACAGGATATTTTCAGCAGGAAAGATCTGAGATGAAAGGAATGTCATTATTCTCTGTACATTAAAAGATAGACAAAGTAGATTGTTTTATGCTTGTTGTCCCCAAGAAAATTGAGTTTCAGAGACTAAGAGAGCAGGGCCGTATCTTCCCAGTGCTTCCACTATTTCCACAAGAACATGGAAAAGTCAGGATTTACTGGGAGCTGAGTTTTTCCTTACAGATGTGGCTAATACCATGGGTTATGTGCAGGTCGAGGGAAATATCAAAAGGAGTTTAAAACAGTGATTAGAGAGAATATTCCATGTATTCCCATTGCAAGGTTAGACTTGATTCCAGGTCTAACTTATCAGCAAAAAACAAACAAACAAACAAAACAAAACAAAAAACAAAAGAAACACTGTTGCCTCTCTTGAGATGTTTTCTAAAGTCTGTCGTTACTACTATTTGCCATAACCCTTATCTTGACATTTGAGGTAAGTATTCAGATCTACTGAAAGGTGGGGGAAAAAAAATCTCACCTTATGACCCAGCCAATTTATTCTCATAGTATTCTCTAAGCCTCAGTTTTCTTATTCACAAGAAAGAGGGGAGGAACCCCATAACAATACTCACCTTAAAGATTTATTGTCAAAATGAATAATTTTATGACAAAGTCATTATTAAATGTAAGAATATTGAAGCACATAAACTATAATACATGTAAAGCTTGGACCACTGTCTGCGGCATTTAATAAGCATCCAGTCAGTGATAGCTCCTGTTACATAATTGTTACCAAAGAAAACCACATTATCCAACTAAAAGTTAGCCCAGGTCACAGGACCAGCCCATAGAGGAGTTTGGCCTTCTGAATTATGCCACCAGGCCAACTTTCTTCAAAAAAAAAAAGCATATCATAAGATAAAAGAGGGTAAGAAACCTGCCAATGAAATAGGAACCTGTGAGTAAGACACTATTATCCATTCCACCAGTAAGACTGGGGGTAGGCCTTATAGCCTGATGTGGCACCTGGCATGTCCTTAAAAATATGCTCCTTCTTCTCTCCCTTTTCCTTTCCTCTCTTTCTACCACCTCATTGCCTTCTCTTTCTACACTGAGCTTGCTCATATGAGTCTACAAGTTAAAATATCTATTACCAATTATGTGCTTTTTCTTTTATGAAAGTGCTCGTCATTAAATGAAGGCAAATTAAAAGGATATTTGAGCATATATTTAGAATAAGTAACATATTAAACAAGTAATCAATTAGGACAAAAGGCAAGTTAATTCACTTTTTCTTTTTCTTGAGATGGAGTCTTGCTATGTCGCCCAGGCTAGAGTGCAGTGGTGTGATCTCAGCTCACTGCAGCCTCTGCCTCTCAAGTTTGAGAGATTCTCCTGTCTCAGCCTCCTGAGTAGCTGGGATTACAGGTGCCTGCAACCAATCCTGGCTAATATTTTTTGGTATTTTTAGTAGAGATGGGGTTTCATCATGTTGGTCAGGCTGGTCTTGAACTCCTGACCTCAAGTGATCCACCCACCTTGGCCTCCCAGAATGCTGGGATTACAGGTGTAAGCCACCATGCCTGTCCCAAGTTAATTAACTTTTTAAATGGTCCCCTCAAGATCCCAGTGTTTGGCCTCTGGACATGCTGTGCCCTCTGTCAGGAACCCTGTGCACCATCTTTGTCTTTGCCTGGCTATTCATCCTCTAGGGTACATCATAAATATAATATTATGTTCTCTAAAAGGCCTCCTGTGAATCTTGAAAAATGAGCAAGGGTTTCCCTCCTATATGCTCGTGTGTATCCTTCGTTGCAGACCTTACTAAATGTTACTGAAGTTCCCAGTTTATAGATAGACTCTTCAGTGTGAATGCACAGGCCACAGCAGGAGAGACGGTGAGCCTGGACCTTGTAGGAGGCCTGGCGCATGCAGGCAGCATGGGAGTCATGAGTGCTGCTCACAGATACTTCTGGCTCTTGGGAGTATTTCTCACCTGGGCACATGGCAGGATTGCACTTCCTGGCCTGCCCATGGTTGTGTTGGGCTGTGCAGATGCTCTGGTCAAGTAGTTTTGTGTGGAAGTAAAAGGTACCACTTCTGGTCCAGAGTAATCGTCAGTCCAAGACCTTATTCAGCTCTCTTTTCCTCTGCGATGAGAATCAGCAACTTCCTAGATACTGGCTGCTCCATCAGTCAGGGTCCTGCAGTGAGAATGATGCTGAGAAGAGCCCCTCTGCTCAGCATCATTGATGGACACAAGAGCAAGAAACAAATCCTTGCCATCGCAGACTGCCAAGATTTTGTTACTGTTTGTCACTAGCATAACTTAGCCTATCTTGATCCATGAAGCTCGTATTGATGAATGAATAAAGAGGAAATAGCACTCTTCTCCATCCACTTAAATAGCCTTGAGAGGCCTTCTAATCCATTGTTTCCCATTGAGGAAAACCTGTACTTTAATTTTAAGATGAAATTTAAATTTCTTTCTAAAGTATCTAGAGATTTTCAGAAGTATATTTGGATGTTTAATAACATCTTAAGAAATTTTTCTTTGTATCTAACCAAGGAGATAACATAATACATAATACAGCATCTCTGTCCATACTGAAGAGTCCTGTGTAGTTTCACTATGCTACTGGGTCTGGGATATTGTGGCCAGGGCACTGGTAAGTCAGCTCAGTGTGAGGCTGACTGTTGCCATTACTGAGGTACATGGGCCTGCTTGCTCTTCCTATCCACTTTCCTTCAGTTTTTGCTCTTCCTCAACACACACACATGCACACACGCACACCCTTCTATATATATATGTATATGTATATGCAGAGCGTGCACCATAACTAAGGCCATATTCCCATATCAGTTCATTTTTGGCTCTAATTGGTGTCTTTAGTTGAAGCATTTATCATTTTCAAGTATTAGTTTCCTATTTGGGGATTATTATATGATTTGAAAGAGATGATATATGAGAAATGAAGAATTGCAAAGTATTAGCCACATCTTTTGGCATGTGATTTGAAGGGGCCTAGATGGCATAACTGCCCTTAAATCACCAACGTACCTTTGTGTTAGGGTCTCTGAGAAGCCCTTATAAAATTTATATGGCTCACTCGTGGATGGTTGAAAATTTATTCCTTATTTCCCTAAAATATCTGCCAGCTAACATGGTCCTGAGAGCATGGGCACGCAGGATAACAATGTCTTGATGGATCATGGGGGGTGCTTCAATAGGCTCCCTGGACTGGGAAGTGCAGACTGAAGGCCATAGACACCTGGGGCATGGATTACTGAAAATGCAGGAGGTGACAAAGTCAACAGCCCCTACTTTACAGCTTCAACCAGGATCAGGCCAGGCATTTCCCATGACTGTGCAACCACTCAGCTCTAAGAGGCATCTTTGGAAGAAACATCTGTACATTTGAGTACATAGTAACTTAGTGGCTCCATTATCATGAAACAGAGCCATGCCTGACCAGAAACCTGGGAGATTGCAAGAATCTGGTTCTTTAAGAAGGTGATATGGTTTGGATGTTTGTCCCCACCAACTCTCATGTTGAAATGTAAT